>NC_060141.1:398452157-398761264 GCF_021461385.2 Schistocerca piceifrons | reverse complement strand
ACACAGCACGAAATTTCTCTAGTACGTTTGCAGGCTCTCCCAGTTTCCATAATGCACTATCGGTAACAGTAAATGCGTCGTTTCCGCTCATGCGTGGTTCAGTACAACTTGATAACAACGTACATGCTATACTGTGTCGGTACTTGCGCCCAAGCTCTTAACTATGCAGTGCTTCATTTAATCTTAAAACACAAAGAGTCGTTCGATTCACCAGTAGCAGGAAAACGTCTGATAAAATGCATTACCCTCAGCATGGGAATAACCTGAGTAAGAACTTTCTGCCAGCTGCCGGCATCAATTGTAGTTATGACTGCTTGGAAGAGTGCTGCCAATTAAAACACAGGCTCTGGTTGCCTCGTTTCACACTTTCAGAAGCATTGTCAGCGTTCAAAAAGGATACATAGTGTTGCTAAATGAGGTTAACCTAACTACTTCTTTTTTTTTTAAATTATAATTTGACTTCGCTAGATGTGGCTCTCGATCTTGCTAGGTTACCACACCGCATACGTTAATCAGAGGTTCCTCGCAATCGATGAATCTGACGATATTTTGAGAAGGAGTACTTTGCTATTACCGAGCAAAAACACGACGACATTTTAAATCAAAGACTGATATCGAGAGTGTACTGTACGGAGACAGCTTACAACCAAAAAACCACGAGATAAATTTTCAGGAGTACGAACATATAGAAGCTTGTCGTATACACATTTTAAATCTATATATTACACAATACCACATCACATATTTTTAAGTACAAGATGAAGTAACATCTAGGAAATACAGGGTGTGTCAGGAGGAAAGGTACATACTTGGAGGGGTCATAGTATTAGTGATTCTTAACAAAAAACTTCATATAGACGTATGCCCTATTCCGAATGGTTTCAAAGATAGAACATATTTAATATGACTTTTGTGCGTTTTTCTTGAATAACTCGAAAACCGCACCCTCCAGCGAAAAGTGTTAAACTATATTAAATTTTCTACAAAAGAGGTCCTATTCATTGTTTTCTCTAGAACTAATGGTTTGTGCGAAGAGACCGCAAGATCGTTGGGAAACTCGCTCGAGGCGCATGCGCTGTAGCTTACGTAGTTTTTGTAAGCCAATTTGAGGTAGTTTCCCGACTTGATAGACCACAGGTGCCCGTATCAAACTGTTCGTCTCAACTCGTTACCTCAATATGCTACCTCAAATTGGCCTACAAAATCTACGGAAGTTACAGCGCATGCGCGTCGAGCGAGTTTTTCAACATTTTCGCGCTCTCTTCGCATAAACGATTAGTTCTAGAGAAAAAAATGAACTGCACTTTTTTGGGGGAAATTTGATATAGTTTAATTTTGTACTGCGACACGTTTACGCTGGAGGGTGCGGTTTTCGAGTTATTCAAAAAAAGCGTACAAAAGTCATGTTAAATGTGTTCTACATCGGAAACCATTCGGAAAAGGGCACACGTCCATATAAAGTTTTTTGTTCAGAATCACTAATACTATCACCCCTCAAAGCATGTACCTTTCCTCATGACTCACCCTGTATATGCATTTACCTGAAGGTTTATACAGGGTGAGTCACTAACTATTGCCACCTAGAATAACTCCGCAAGTATGATACGAGCTGAAAAGTTTGTGGGACTAATGTTGCATGGGGCAACGGGCGCCATAATATGACGTTGCTTTTTTGTTGCTATATGGGGTTGCATCACAGATATGAAGATCAACTTTGTTTTTTAAATGGGATGCTATTCTGTAAATGGACGTTCATGCCACCTTTGTGACCTTCTTTGACCTTCAAAGACTTTACTGTTACACATAATTGGATTTGTCTCGATAGCCGCTAGCAGAAAATAAGTACCAAACTATAGCATCCCATTTAAAAAAATAAAGTTGATCTTCATATCTCTGACGCAACCCCGTCTAGCAACAAAAAACCAACGTCATATTATATATTACTGATATATCAATATAAAAATGTTGCAACATTACAATGCTGCCACAATGTGTACAAACCATCTTTCGTGCTTTATGTTGTTGACGTAATCTTTTATCTGAATAAGGAGGTATGATAAGGCCTGTTTGCGGATTGTTGTGAAACCGAGAAAGAAATGTCGACAGAGAAGTCAGTAAATGAAGTTTTTGTGTAAGTTACTGACAGGTCATTGCAGAGATGGGCAAGGCATTTTTTTTTAAAAAGAGAGAGAAACCAACTCGAGTAATGTTATACTATGAAACGATATCCCACCTCGTATTAAGCTAGCATAGCAGCTTGAAATAATGGACAATGCAGAAAGCCACAAGTGTTTAGTTTAGCTGTGCATGTTGATGAACCCTTAAACTGGGACAACTGTGTAGCAGAGCTGCTGAAATGTTTAGGATCGGCTACTTTTACCAAAATAATAATTGCTAGCAGCTTTGGATATACAAGTAAATAAGTTAACATGTTGTACATATATTTAATCACTAATGTCTTACGGGATAATATTATGGTTTAACTTCTCACTGAAGCAAAAAGTATTAATTGAACAAAAGAAATTAATTAGGATATTATGAGGTTTACACACGCACGTCTTGCAGGTACGTCTTTAAGCAGCCTCACAGTACATTTATTCACTTACGAAATTTGTCATCAACAATCCATCAGAGTTTGACAGTAACTGAAATATTCAAAAGTACAACACTAGAAGTACAAATGATCTGCATTGCTCTTTAATGAATTTTATTTTAACACAGAAAAGCGTGAAATACGAGTACGAAGCTGTAGAAACTCGCTGACCGTCTGCTCATTGATACAAAATGTGTGACGGATAGCAGAAGTGTTTTTCAAATGTGGATTAGTGATATTTCTCCTGAACGATTTCTCCTTTACGACAGAGCATTTCCTGAACAGAAATAGCAGGCAGCTTGTAGCCATTTAAAATACTTTTATCTTTTTTTTATACAATATGTGTTTGTTCAGACGACAAGTTTCATATCGTAGCGTGTATCGCATATATGAGACAAAGATCCAGTTGTGTCAAACTGCCTATTGGCTTCTGTCTCGGGTTCTTCGGCCGACGTTCATCTAATGATTTTTCTGACGTTTCGCCAGCACGAGTGGCTGGCATTGTCAAAGCTTCACCCTCCATTGCCGGTGGTGAACTGGAGGCGAGCTCGCGGCCGCAGACTATATGTACCTGGCGCGCCAACGTCCGAGGGCTTCTCCGCGGTCATTTCCGGTGCGGTTCTCCTCTTGCTACCTGCGACGGTCGTTCGCTGCAGTACGGGCAGCCAGGGTCCGTTTACCTTACGGCTTTCCTCTTTCTTGTTGAAACTGTACGCGTGTTTTTGGATTTCTACAGCTTCTCTGAACAAGCGCGTGTGATAGTGCTTCTCTACAGCCAGAATTTCCGTGTCGGCGAATTTTATTTCACCACCGGCAATGGAGGGTGAAGCTTTGACAATGCCAGCCACTCGTGCTGGCGAAACGTCAGAAAAATCATTAGATGAACGTCGGCCGAAGAACCCGAGTCAGAAGCTAATAGGCAGTTTGTCAACAAGTGGCCACGAAAGCCTTAACAATTTTGTATCCAGTTGTGTATCACAGAGTGAATACGTTAGGCGTGAATTTCTGGCAATCCAGTGTAGCCTACCTTAGTCAGTAAGAAGCGGTGAATATTGTGTATTACATGATCATGTCTGTAGCAGCAAATGAGCTATGCAGTGATAAGAGAATTGTGCTTCATAAGCGGTTTGACAAGGGAGCATGAATTCACGCTCGTTCAGACACCTTTCAGCATTGCATATAACAACTGGACGGAGCTCAGTATTAATGGCTGCAATAGGTGGTAATTGTTTGGAGCTGTGAACTGCTCTACTACCACTGGGGACGCGCTCTGAAACAACGGTGCATGATAAATGCGACACGTAAGTGAAATATAATGGCCGTTTTATACAATTCGCTGTCACTGCGCGGGGTAATTACCTGCTTGTTATTCCGATAATTTTATCGCTGATGCAATTTATTCCGAACTATTCGTTCGCTCTCGTCTGTCGTTGCTAGAGTTCTCTCACTCCGCGTGTGACATTGGCGTTTCTTATACTAAACAGTATTTCTGTTGTTATATTAGTTTAACTCTACATGTTTACTAACTCACATACCGATGGATGCAGGTTTGTTTCGCGTTCTTGAAAGTCGCTGCGTTGTGGTTCATCTGGAATTTCCTGGTGTCCGCAGACTCATGGGTTCATCTTGTTTCAGGGGGCCGACGAGGAGAAATTTTGTTATAATTAATCCCCAAAAATAGAATTTTAGAGCTGTTTGGCCCTTAACACAGCATTTGAGTGTATTATGTAATTGTATAACGTTTACTTTTCAGTATTGGTTTGATGAATTGAGGAGGTTAAACAAAAGTAAAGAACTGAAATCATTGAGGTATTCGATACGCTTTATTAACACTGCTGTGAACAACTCTTTAAAGGAGGGGAGGGGGGCGGGGTGGAAGGTTAAAATCATGGCCAGGACTTTTATTTTGCAAATAAATATTGGAACCTGGACCAAACATTTATTAGCCAAATACGAGATGACAAAAGGAATTAACAAACATACAAATTTTTCAGAAATATGTCTCGGACGAGACTAAAGCCCCATAATATTTCATAGGCAAAACTGGCTGACGTGTTTAGGTTCGTAGAAGGAAGAAAGGAAAAAAAATGGTTCAAATGGTTCTGAGCACTATGGGCCTCAACTTCTGAGGTCATCAGTCTCCCAGAACTCAGAACTACTTAAACCTAACTAACCTAAGGACATCACACACATCCATGCCCGAGGCAGGATTCGAACCTGCGACCGTAGCGGTCGCGCGGTTCCAGACTGTAGCGCCTAGAACCGCTCGGCCAGGAAGAAAGGAACGTTAGGGTTTAACGTCCCGTCGACATCGAGGACATCAGAGACGGAGCACAAGCTCTGAAAGTTTCAGGATGGGTAAGGAAATCGGCCGTGCCCTTTCAAAGGAACCATCTCGGTATTTTCCTGGAGCAATTTAAAGAAATCATGGTAAACTTAACTCTGGATGGCCGGAAGCGTATTCGAACCGTCGTCCTGCAGAATTTGGGTCCAGTGTAGTTACCACTGCGCCACGTCGCTCTCCGGGTTTGGCGAACTCATTGCTGAGCTGTGACTGAAGCCTCCTATTTATGGTATTCGTAAGTGACTTGAAGGCGCCATCTTCGCTAGCCAGCAGCAAAGATTATTTGACAGGTAGCGTGAAGGACAGCTACGCCATCTGTCGGACGATTAACTAAGGACTTGGGCGCACACCAGTGATCTCTATACAACCTGGGTGTAGAAGTCTGGTGTCTGATTATAGAACAGCAGCGTGTCTGCAAATACACGTACATTGCATCGTCCGCCATATTGTAGTTTGGCAAACCAATTTCCATCGGTCTGCATGTGACAAAGAATTGCAGACTGATTTCTTGTTTTGAACTTTATGTCAACATGTGATGTAATAGGCTGATGAGGAAGTGAAATTGAAAAGTATTTTCTTTTCGTGTTCTAGTGATATTTCCTAGCAGCCATGTTCTAGTTTGGCAAGAAACGAAATGTGAGCATCTATGGTTGGCACAATCAGATAGCTGAAGTTCAACATCCAGGTAGGATACAGATCACTGGCGTACACGCAACGGATATCGTTAGTACCAGAGACATACATTACAAGACTGGCAATACCGTATATAGTATCACTGGCTTCACTGAAACGAGAAGTTTAGTATAACAATATGGCGGCGAGCGCAAAGGACTTGTAAACAGCTATTTATTTACCGCTAAAACGCTCGTAAGAAATGGGATTATACTGATACAACTAGATTACCTTTAGAGTTTTGACATATGGTCAATACGTGTATCAAATTTGGCTGTAATTTTTCGTGCAGCGGACAGAAGATAACAAGGAAAGGAACATGTCTCAATACAAGCATAACTAGAAACATCTTACGTATTTTTTTTCTTTTGTACAGTATGCAAGCCTAAATAATCACATTACAGTTTACCATACCAGAAATACCTGTAGTATTTTAATAGTTTGTCTATTTTAGTGGGTTTAATAATCTAGTATCACAAAAGAAGGTTGTATACATGGAAGAAGCCTGGAGATACTGACAGGTTGCAGATAGATTATATAATGGTAAGACAGAGACTTAGGAACCAGGTTTTAAATTGTAAAACATTTCCAGGGGCAGATGTGGACTCTGACCACAATCTATTGGTTATGAACCGAAGGTTAAAACTGAAGAAACTGCAAAAAGATGGGAATTTAAGGAGATGGTATCTGGATAAACTGACTAAGCCAGAGGTTGTACAGAGTTTCAGGGAGAGCGTAAGGGAACAATTGACAGGAATGGGGGAAAGAAATACAATAGAAGAAGAATGGGTAACTTTGAGGGATGAAGTAATGAAGGCAGCAGAGGATCAAGTAGGTAAAAAGACGAGGGCTAGTAGAAATCCTTGGGTAACAGAAGAAATATTGAATTTAATTGATGAAAGGAGAAAATATAAAAATGCAGTAAATGAAGCAGGCAAAAAGGAATACAAAGGTCTCAAAACTGATATCGACAGGAAGTGCAAAATGCCTAAGCATGCATGGCTAGAGGATAAATGTAAGGATGTAGAGGCTTATCTCACTAGGGGTAAGATAGATACTGCCTACAGGAAAATTAAAGAGACCTTTGGAGAAAAGAGAACCACTTGTATGGATATTAAGAGCTCACATGGAAACCCAGTTCTAAGCAAAGAATGGAAAGCAGGAAGGTGGAAGGAGTATATAGAGGATGTATACAAGGGCAATGTACTTGACAATATTATGGAAATGGAAGAAGATGTAAATGAAGATGAAATGGGAGATATGATACTGCGTGAAAAGTTTGACAGAGCACTGAAAGGCCTGAGTGGAAACAAGGCCCCGGGAGTAGACAACATTCCATTAGAACTACTGACGGCCTTGGGAGAGCCAGTCCTGACAAAACTCTACCATCTGGTGAGCAAGATGTATGAGACAGGCGAAATACCCTCATACTTCAAGAAGAATATAATAATTCCAATCCCAAAGAAAGCAGGTGTTGACAGATGTGAAAATTACCGGACTATCATTTTAATAAGTCATGGCTGCAAAATACTAACGCGAATTCTTTACAGACGAATGGAAAAACTAGTAGAAGCCGACCTAGGGGATGATCAGTTTGGATTCCGTAGAAATATTGGAACACGTGAGGCAATACTGACCCTACGACTTATCTTAGAAGCTAGATTAAGGAAAGGCAAACCTACGTTTCTAGCATTTGTAGACTTAGAGAAAGCTCTTGACAATGTTGACTGGAATACTCTCTTTCAAATTCTGAAGGTGGCAGGGGTAAAATATAGGGAGCGAAAGGCTATTTACAATTTGTATAGAAACCAAATGGCGGCTATAAGAGTTGAGGGGCATGAAAGGGAAGCAGTGGTTGGGAAGGGAGTCAGACAGGGTTGTAGCCTCTCCCCGATGTTATTCAATCTGTATATTGAGCTAGCAGTAAAGGAAACAAAAGAAAAATTCGGAGTAGAAATTAAAATCCATGGAGAAGAAATAAAAACTTTGAGGTTCGCCGATGACATTGTAATTCTGTCAGAGACAGCAAAAGACTTGGAAGAGCAGTTGAACGGAGTGGACAGTGTCTTGAAAGGAGGATATAAGATGAACATCAACAAAAGCAAAACGAGGATAATGGAATGTCGTCGAATTAAGTTGGGTGATGCTGAGGGTATTAGATTAGGAAATGAGACACTTAAAGTAGTAAAGGAGTTTTGCTATTTGGGGAGCAAAATAACTGATGATGGTCGAAGTAGAGAGGATATAAAATGTAGACTGGCAATGGGAAGGAAAGCTTTTCTGAAGAAGAGAAATTTGTTAACATCGAGTATAGATTTAAGTGTCAGGAAGTCGTTTCTGAAAGTATTTGTATGGAGTGTAGCCATGTATGGAAGTGAAACATGGACGATGAATAGTTTAGACAAAAAGAGAATAGAAGCTTTCGAAATGTGTTGCTACAGAAGAATGCTGAAGATTAGATGGGTAGATCACATAATGAGGAGGTGTTGAATAGGATTGGGGAGAAGAGAAGTTTGTGGTACAACTTGACTAGAAGAAGGGATCGGTTGGTAGGACATGTTCTGAGGCATCAAGGGATCACCAATTTAGTATTGGAGGGCAGCGTGGAGGGTAAAAATCGTAGAGGGAGACCGAGAGATGAATACACCAAGCAGATTCAGAAGGATGTAGGTTGCAGTGGATACTGGGAGATGAAGAAGCTTGTACAGGACAGAGTAGCATGGAGAGCTGCATCATACCAGTCTCAGGACTGAAGACCACAACAACAACAACAGATGCAGTTTAATGCTATGCTTTCAACCCGTTTTGATCGACTTCAGCTTTTCTTCGAATAGTACACTCGTTATGAAAGTGCTCCTATAAGTATAACGTGTTGTTTGTCGTTGATAACAAGTGTGTTTATACTCCTGAGTGTTCCCACGAAAACTACAGTCTACTTTAAACGTGCATATATGTAAATTGATGTTCTTCTAGTAATACGATTCTACATTTTATGTGTTAAACTCAACTAGTATGCAAATATTTGCTCAACTCCAGAAATTCCGCAAGCCCCCTCGTAGAGCTCATTTCAGAAAATCGTGTTAGTACCATACACACAAAATTCCTGACCCCGCCACTTAACCTCACCGAACGTCAGGCTTCAGTAAAAGCTATGTCTTTGCCAGTCTAGTAATGTATGTCTGTGGTTGGTACAGTGATTTGCCGGTGGCCGCACCAGCTCCCATACCAGAAGCCGCATGCCGGAACACGTGTCCATGCTGGTGTGTGACATTCTTCGCCGTTGTCATGTGAATAGCTGTGTCCCTTATCGTAGCATCAACCCTGTGATCACTGGTAGTTTCCATTTGTGGTCGCTGTGAGTTTAGAATCGCCAGCGCCGGATCCTATAATGTGCTAGGTTATCTTCACAAGATATGTAGAGCTACGAATTTCAAATGCTTCTTTAGTTACGCTGGGCCAGTACGAAGATGTCGACTACAGAATTGTGGCACTTGAATTGTCCGTATTGTGGCGGCAATTGTAAATTTCTCTTGGTTGGTTTAGAAGTGTGTGTTGATGTTCGACGTATCTCTCTCCCATGTTGCGACACTTTCGCCCGCTGTATGACTTTCCGCAACTACAAGGAATCTTATAACACCGGGCCTTCTCGAGCAGTGTCCGTCAATGAGCGTAGAAGAGCTCTGAGATTCGTTGGCGGAAAGGATACTCATTTAACTTATTGTTTCTTCAGTAATCATCTTATTTACTTTTTAAGATGTCGGCCAGTTGGGTTGACGAAATTTTGTGTTGATTTCATAACGACATCCAACGTCTCGCCGTAGATCTGTTTCTACAACTAGTCCTTCGGGGAATACTCAAATAACACAAGCAAATCTTAGTTGTTAATCTAGAGTCAACGCCGCGCGGGATTAGCCGAGTGGTCTCAGGCGCTGCAGTCATGGACTGTGCGGCTGATCCCGGCGGAGGTTCGAGTCCTCCCTCGGGCATGGGTGTGTGTGTTTGTCCTTAGGATAATTTAAGTTAAGTAGTGTGTAAGCTTAGGGACTGATGACCTTAGCAGTTAAGTCCCATAAGATTTCACACACATTTTTTCTAGATTCAACACTTTCCTAAACAGCACTAAAATGAAGTCGGCTACTTGGTTTGCACCTTCAATTCATTCTAATAAGCTCCTTATAACATCTTCATAACTTAGTGGTCTTATAATATCAGTTTCAGAACTGAGTTAAGCCAAAAGCTGAGCCTGTCTTCTAAGATGGAGGTTCAACTTCGATCAACTTCGATTCTACAAATAACTGTTCTCCACTGTAGTTCGTCAGAGTGACAGGTACATCCTTTAAGCGACCAAGATAGTAATAACTATCTTTAACTTTTTTCATTGAGAAGTGTATGCTTCCACTTCTATTGGCTAATTACTTCCCATTTTCTTTATAATCTTTTCAAAAATTACTGTAGATAGCTGTGATGAGTTTCATTTCTTTTCCTATTTGATTGTTTAAGTTATTACAAGTGTTAACTAAAGTAAAGGTTCTTTCAATTAAATATTCATTTATACTTGATACCACGCACGTCAGTTCGGCCCTGACTGTCTCTTCGAAATGTGCACTCACCGTCATCACTGTTTGGCTTAACACTACCGTTGTTAATATAGCTCTTACAGTCATGTTCGCCTGTCATTTCTTCGTTTAGTTGCTCATCTTTCCCGTTCCTGTCTTGCTTGCTCTGATTCCAGTGATTTTCTGGTTCTGTCTGTTGACTCACGAGCCGTGTATGCATTGTCGCTGACAGCAGGTGCAGTCACTCGGCCTGTGAATGAGTTCCTTTACTTTGCTGGGATATACTCTGCAAGCCCTACCACGTGGACAGGCCGTCACGCAAGCAACTCAATACACCCCGTGTTAAACATAAATTAGTAGGATTCCCTCCCATTCTCGAGGCAATTAGTTTTCAATTTACTTTATTCTCCTTAGGTTAGGGCAGAAATCTGAAAAACTGAAATGTGTCAGATTTTTAACTCTCTTACTAAAACGTTCATTGTGGCATCATAACGCCCTGAACTGACCTCCCCCTTGTATCCGCGATAGGCATGATTCATATTAGAGTACATTAAATTTTTGTTGACGTGGGTCTAATAATCCCCCCACATAACCTTACTGGCACGCCTAGTAGAGTCATTGCATACCAAAGAAGAGTTTATTGCATACATTGACGCATGTAGAGCAGATAGGCACCTGGAGGTAGTTGCCTACTATAGAAATGCATCGCCACGTGACTGAAGCTGCAAAGTGCGTTTTTTTATAACGTAATTTTACCGCAGCTGCAAGTGAGCTACCATAACATATAAAAATTAGGGCAACGTTACTTCGGTGCCATTTCAGTCGGCCGCTGCGGAGTATTCTTCAGGAGCGAGGACCCGGCTCGGGGGTTCCCCGCCTCGCGGCAGATTGCTCGGCAACGCACCTGGTGGCACGCTTCCGAATTGACGCTGGTTGCGCGCTGAATGCGCTCATCCCAGGTGGCCGGGCGGTGCCATTGTGCCCGCGTGCTTATGAACGCTGCATTTGTGCCTTGCCTCCCAACCCAACCGTCCCCCTCTCCCCCTCCATCCACCTTCCTTCTGTCCCCTTTCATTTCGCTAAGCCGCGTGTTTTTTTGTGTTGTTTCCCTTTCTCTGGAAAGACAGCTCCTCTCTCTCTCTCTCTCTCTCTCTCTCTCTCTCTCTCTCTCTCTCTCACTCTCTCTTCCCCGCCTTCCAAATTAATAGCACGCCTTTTGTAAACTTGACTGGAGCCGTCGTCGCAGACAAAATGTGTATTACACTTTCGACAAAAGTAGTGAAGCAATAAAGTGTCCTCAAAGTACAACAGACTGTGTCGTGCGATTAATGAAACGCACTGCCAGTCGTAGAAAATTTCAGAACTTCAGCCTAAAAGCTTTCTACTCGCTTTCAAATCATACTTACCTTATTACCTCAAAGAAGACACTGTTTTTCATTTAAGCAGTTAAGGTGATATCTATCTTATTACATCAAATATCCAATTTTCCCCAAACAGAAAGAAAACTGTAATGTGTATCAACCCGAAGAATATCAGAATCACAGACCTATGTGTAGGTGTCAGGAAGAAACTTTTCTTAGGGAGCGTTGGGTTGGGTTGTTTTGGGGAAGGAGACCAGACAGCGAGGTCATCGGTCTCATCGGATTAGGGAAGGACGGGGAAGGAAGTCGGCCGTGCCCTTTGAAAGGAACTATCCCGGCATTTGCCTGGAGCGATTTAGGGAAATCACGGAAAACCTAAATCAGGATGGCTGACGCAGCATTGAACCGTCGTCCTCCCGAAGGAACGTTGTTGAGACGATCCTGTACCTGTAAGAAGTTCGTGTTTATAAGCACGCATGTCAACTGCTACTGAAGATTAGCACCCTTGTACGTGAGAGAAACTTTTCTTCTTTCTGCAGGAAAGCGCCTAAATGAATAGACGCGAGGTAATGGTTATTTTTATATTATGGCCAGCAGGTAGAAAGCACGAAAACGTGGCAAGAAATCTAAAGCGGCAGGAAGCTGTATTGGTTTGATACGCTAAAGAAATCTATGTCCTCTCATAAGCGTCATCATAGTTGCAAACAAGCTCCAGTGAAACGCCGAAAAACTGCATGGTTAGGGCAGTTCCTCTTCCCTAACCTCCCCGCCCCCGCCTCTCCCCCCCCCCCCCCCCCCCCACTACACACACACACCAACCTTCTCCGTTCTTCTTCCGTCAGGATAGTTAAGAATGGAGCATTCCCGCAAACACGTGAATTACCAAGACAGATATTTGCATGGAGTAGGTACTAACTTGCTTAAATCTGCTTCAGAAACTTCACCAAGTCCTCTGGGATGGTGGCCCTACGGACACCCGACGTAACGGCAGTAGATTTCTTCTTGTGGGGACGTCTGAAGAATCGTGCTTGTACCATGCAATCCACAACTCCAGATTACTCCAAAAATCGCTCAGACACGGCGAGAGTTTTTACTGCTTGTCGGACCATACCTTGGCCGGCAACTTTGCGGAATCTCACCCCAACTGAGAACGTTAGGAGCATTATGGGCAGGGCCCTGCAAACAGGACTTTGAGAATCTAAAGCGCCAGTTGGACAGAATTTGTCATGACAGCCCTGAGGAAGACTCCAACAACTCTATCAATCAGTGCTTGCATAAGGGCTAAATGTAGACCAACACGATATTAACTTGCTCAATGTGTGAAACTATGTCTCTTGACTAAATCAGCCAATCTTTCTGAGATTACAATCATTTGTTTGTCTGTACATGTACTTCATATCCCCACCCTCTTGGGTAATTCATCCTTGGAACGTGATTTTTTAAAGGTGTTTGAGTATTACGGCAAGAAAAAAGGAATAAAAGGGAGATAGTTTTAATGCTTTCATCCTTCTTTACCTCCTCTGCATTACTGCAGATGACGTGTCACTGAGCACATTTTTACTGTGCATGCAGTACACGTGAGGTGCCCAGTTGTTTCCACTGCCCTGTGTGGAATACATAAGTTCTTGTACACTTCACTAACCTGCTATCTTCATGATGATGATGTCGCCAGCGCAGAAAACAGCACGCAGGTCGTGGATTCTTTTTCTTGAGGCTGAAATTAACTTCGCAAGGAACTGCTGCTCATTTGGGATGCCACTCGCGTTTTTATTGATATAGACACGAGAAACTATTCTTGATCACAACGTACTGAACATATCTTTCCACAGTCATTATATCTGACTAGAATAGCATCATGAAATATATCCTGCCACAGACAGCATGTCTGTCTACGGGAACCGTCAGAACTGGAGAATAAAATTACATGAATCAAATACTACTATTACATACAACATGTCTGTACCTAGCGACTGTCGGAACTATAGTAAATAAAATTGCATGAAACAAATACTGCTATAACAGACAACATGTCTGTCTACTGGAACGGTCAGAACTCGAGAGCCGGACTGCCCGAGACACTTCGCGCTCCAAGCCAGCAAGGCGTGACCCGAACGCTACCGAAGTGCATCGGCAGTAAAATTGTCAGTCTTTTGTTTTAGTAATACTTTGATTTTAATAATTTTGAAATGACTGATTGATAGCTGGCTGTTGAGAGATGTTTATTTAAAAAATGAAGTAATTTGGATGACAGGTTTAATTAATAATAGCAACTAAAGCTTAACGTTTTGGCGCCCTACCGCCGAACACAGCAGACAATCACAGAGCAGCAGCATCATGCAGGCGGTCTTTCTGACGGCAATGGTACCGAATCTAACATCTGTCACCGGTACCTCATCCCACATTGCGTCGTCTCTCTGCTTCTTGCATCTCCACTGCCCTGGGAATAGCTTCCTGGAGCCTAATATCATGGCTGAATAAGCCAGAAATATTACAGTATACGCGATTTTTTTGTAAAACAACTCTTGTTACTTTTCGGCCTTCCTTCATGTACACGTTCTTGTAGCTGACGGGCAGGTAGCGGAATTCGGGTAAGAGATTATCGACCCTTCATCGCCCTTTTCTGAATCTGTGTCCGCCAGACGAAAACGCTAGTCGAGAATGACGGTGACAGCACGTTGTCATCACTGTTTACGCTGAAACAAGAGCAGCCGTAACACAGTTAATGGAAATATTAACGACCACGACGACAGAGACCAGAGACGCGCCGCTCGCTGCACCTGTGACCGAGCATCGCCCGTCCGTTGACTGGGGAATCGTGTGACTGATCCACCTTTGCCTCCGCGCAGCGATACCGTCCTTTGTTTTGTTCAGTGAAACGTGCTACACGCGCAGGTCACTTTTGCAGCTCTCCACAAAGAAAATGGCGTCAGGCTTGAGCAGGCCAGCTCCAGTTGCTTCAGCCAGAGCTTCCGCAAAATCTACCACACTACAGGTGTGGTGGATACTGTGGCGGCACGAGTGTTATTAGCGAGCAGGCCGCTGCAGCGTTTGCCCCGCGGCCGCTGAAGCGGGAGCGCCGCACGCCCACGCAAGCACGCACGCACGCAGCACGAGGGTGCGTGGCCCAGGGCGCTGGCTGCGTTGCGCGGCAGCCGATACGCGCTGACTGCTGACGCCACAAAGGCCTCCCGCCGCGGGGCAGATCAGCCGCTGTGATGTCGGAGCCTGTTGTACGTTTGCAGCCGGACAATGATGAAACCTCCGCGAGATGTCTCTCTGGGCGCTATTAGCCTGTCGGGATACGAGACCGTAGCGCGACTGCAATTTCAAAGCGGGGCCGCGGCGTCGGGTTCTCTCTCGCGGACGGAAAGTGAACTTCAGCGCATATAGAAGGCGGAGTATTGTCAACAGGTGAGCCACGAGTACTTGTGACGCAGTCCCTGTGGAAGTAATATCCCTTGAAGCACGTTACTGGCTGCGGGACACGAACGATGCTCATTGACGCACGTTACTGGCTGCGGGACACGAACGATGCTCAGTCACCTAACATTGACGCACGTTACTGGCTGCGGGACACGAACGATGCTCAGTCACCTAATCGAAAATGATTTACTGGCGAAGCAAGAGTGTGGTGTCTTGCGTTGAAATACTTGTGACGCAGTCCCTGTGGAAGTAATATCCCTTGACGCACGTTACTGGCTGCCCCTTGACGCACGTTACTGGCTGCGGGACACGAACGATACTCAGTCACCTAATCGAAAATGATTTACTGGCGAAGCAAGAGTGTGGTGTCTTGCGTTGAAATACTTGTGACGCAGTCCCTGTGGAAGTAATATCCCTTGACGCCAGCGCATATAGAAGGCGGAGTATTGTCAACAGGTGAGCCACGAGTACTTGTGACGCAGTCCCTGTGGAAGTAATATCCCTTGACGCACGTTACTGGCTGCGGGACACGAACGATGCTCAGTCACCTAATCGAAAATGATTTACTGGCGAAGCAAGAGTGTGGTGTCTTGCGTTGAAATACTTGTGACGCAGTCCCTGTGGAAGTAATATCCCTTGACGCACGTTACTGGCTGCCCCTTGACGCACGTTACTGGCTGCGGGACACGAACGATACTCAGTCACCTAATCGAAAATGATTTACTGGCGAAGCAAGAGTGTGGTGTCTTGCGTGGAAATACTTGTGACGCAGTCCCTGTGGAAGTAATATCCCTTGACGCACGTTACTGGCTGCGGGACACGAACGATACTCAGTCACCTAATCGAAAATGATTTACTGGCGAAGCAAGAGTGTGGTGTCTTGCGTGGAAATGTCATATACAGGTTGTTGAGGTGAATGGACATTTGTATATCTACATGAATAATCTGCGAGTCACTATTCGGTGCATGACGGTGAGCACCTTGTATGACTGGTTGACTTCGAAACTTCCTCTTTTCAGCGGGGTAAAGCTTGTTCATTCACCTAATCGAAAATGATTTACTGGCGAAGTAAGATTGTGGTGTCTTGCGTGGAAATGTCAAATACAGGTTGTTGAGGTGAATGGACATTTCTATATCTACATGAATAATCTGCGAGCCACTCTTCGGTGCATGACGGTGAGTACCTTGTATGACTGGTTGACTTCGAAACTTCCTCTTTTCAGCGGTATAAAGCTTGTTCATTTTGGATTTGTACTTGAATACATACGAATTTTTGAAAATGGGCTCTTTATTTAGAATAACCCTATTAATAGTGACGGTCTTTTTCCACTACAGAGAGTCGACCTGGCACCTCTACGTCGATGGCCACTAAGTCGGGCGATTCGTAAACAACCGCGCATATATCGATTTAGCTGATGAGCATCGCTCAGGTGAACTGCGAGGAGCATCTAGTCGACCACCAGTTTGGTCTGAAATGCGCCATTCTTGTTGCTGTTTCCAAATACAATACGACACAATACAAAACATGCCAGCAGGAAAACTTTTTTCTTCGGTGAATACGGGCTAGCCACTACGCTGATATTCTCTTTACAAAGCGGTATTAAAAAACGCTTACCGACAATTGAAAAAAAAGGGAGTGACTAACTTTTTGAGAGAATGTGCATATTTTCCACCACAGCGGATATTCCCGGCTCTGTTTCTTTCTCTTTATTTTCAGGGTAGGAGGAGCAAATAATTGAATTTCCCATGTTTGACGAAAATTTAGTTTTTCTTCTGTGTTTTTCTCTCCCCTCCTACTGGTGTTCCATCGCTTGAAACATATTTCACATGTGGGGTGGTATGGGGTGTCGAAATGACAATGGGTCAACCGGAGTGGTATATTCCCCCCCCCCCCCTCCCCGCTGTGTGTATACGGTGTTGTTGTTTTGCTGCCTATGGGTCCGTCTCTGTGCGCCTGTGGACACGTTCCATTTGGTTGTGCGACCGGTTGCCAGAAACCAGTAATGGATACACTGTATTTATCGCGACGAGACGAAACGCGAAAGCGCCAAACATGCTTAGCGTCTGTCACTGCGGCACGCTCCGTGAATAATTTTGGGGATGGCATTTCCATTAATAATTATTCGGCGTTTGTCGACTGCAGCGCCTTGCATAAATTGCGGCTCTTGTCCGTAATTGCGGTGCAATTGGGTCGTCTCACTTCTCCGGGGAATTTGCAACTGTCTTCCGCCGGCGTACAGGGCTCGGTCTCTGTCACTATCGTGGGGCACACACCGTGGCTCTTTATAAAGATGGTTGCTGGGTCTTGTCAAAATGACGACGGAACAGTGCACCTTGGGAACACAAATAACACACAAGTTTAGCCAAAAAGGCTACACGGCCACCTCTTTATATGATTTAAAAATTCTTAAGGGGAGTAGACGATACTGATATCCCTCGGAGAGCAAATCATGATCGAACTCTTCCATCTGGAGTGCAAGATGTACGAGACAGGTGAAATACCCTCAGACTTCAAGAGGAATGTAATGATTTCAACTCCAACGAAAGCAGTTGCTGATAGGTGTGAAAATTACCGAACTATCAGTTCAATAGTACATGGCTGCAAAATACGAACACAAATTCTAGGCAGAAGAATGGAAACGCTGGTAGAAGGTGACCTCGGGGAAGATCAGTTTGGAGGGAAATGTAGAAATACTCGAGGCAATACTGACCCTATGACTTATCTTATAAGATAAATTACGGACAGGCAAACCCATATTTGTAGCATTTGTAGACTTAGAGAAAGCCTTTGACTGTGTTGACTGGAATACTCGCTTTGAAGTTCTGAAGGTAGCAGGAATAGAATGCAGGTAGCGAAAGGCTATTTACAACTTGTACAAAAACCAGGCGGCAGTTGTAAGCATCGAGGGACATCAAAGAAAGCAGTGGTTGAAAAGGGAATGAGACGGGATAGTAGCCTATCCAGGAAGTTATTCAACATGTACATTGAGCAAGCAGTAAAGGAAACCAAGAAAAATTTGGAGTATTAATTAAAGTTCAGGGAGAAAAAAGCTTTGAGGTTTGCTGATGACGTAATTCTGCCAGAGACAGCAAAGGACTTGGAAGAGCATTTGAAATGAAAGGACAGTGTCTTGAAAGAAGAATATAAGATGAAGAGCAGCAAAAGCGAAACAAGGATAATGGAATGTAGTCGAATTAAATCAGGTGATGCCAAGAAAAACAGTTTAGGAAACGAGACAGTTAAAGCAGTAGACGAGTTCTGTTATTTGGGCATCAAAATAACTGATGATGGCCGAAGTAGAGAGGATATAAAACATAGGCTGACAATGGTAAGAAAAGCATTTTTGAAGAAGAAAAATTTGTTAACATGGAGTAAAGATTTAAGTGTTAGGAAGTCTTTTCTGAAGATATTGGTCTGGAGTGTAGCCACATGTGGAAGCGAAAAATGCACAATAAACAGTTTAGATAAAAAGAGAATAGAAGCTTTCGAAATGTGGTGCTACAGAAGAACGCTGAATATGAAATGGGTAGGTCACATAACTAACGAGGAGGTACTGAACAGAACTGGACAGTAAACAAGTGTGTGCCACAATCTGACTAGAAGAAGAGATCAGATGATAAGGCGCTGTCTGAGACTTCAGGTATCACCAGTTTAGCGTTAGAGGGAAGTGTGGAGGTAAAAATTGTAGAAGTAAATTAAGAGATAAATACAGTAATTACATTCAGGAGGATAGAAGTTGCATAGTTATTCGGAGATGATGAGGCTTGCGTAAGACAGAGTAGTATGGAGAGCTGCATCAAACAAGACTTCAGACTGAAATCGACGACAACAACAACAACAACAACAACAACAGTTTTAAAAGTATTATATTATTTTGACGAAGCAGAGCTGCTATGCTAGCTGATAACGGTTAGCGAGATCTGATTAACTGTTGTATGAAATCAGTTTGTATGTTTGCACTCAGTTTAGATTCGGAAAAAAAGTGATTGATGTCGTCTATTTGTACTCCATCACATTCCAACATGTTTTCGGTGAGGATGACCGATGATTAAATCTCGTGCGAATTGTGGAACTTATGGGGAAGGAAATCGGCCATGCCCTTTCAGAGGAACCATCGGGGGTTTGCCTGAACCTATTTAGGGACAACACGGAAAATCTAAATCGTGATGGTCAGACGCGGGATTGAACCGTTGTCCCCCGAATGCGAGTCGAGTGTGCTACCCACTGCGCGACCTCTGCCCGTCTTTTCACCACGCCTCCCAGTTTCCTCTATGTCAACATTTGCAGTGCTTCTCGGCTTTTTTCCTCAACTTTTTCAAATGTCCCGGCCTCTGCACAGAGTAAAACTGTGCTCGTTATATGGCACTAGCCCACCACGGTGCATGTTTTATACTCATTGCTATGGCTATTTTGGAGAACAAGAATATCAATTACAAAAATCAACATAGATTGTCTGCTAACCGTCGGCTTTGACCATTGACGTAAAGGTACTGGATGCTGTGACGTGTTTCTTGGTGCACATTTTGAATTGCATTTCTTAATAGCGCTTGTGTTGTCAATTTTCGTCGGTAACGGGAGATACGTTCTTAATTTTCGCTGTGTATGACAAACAAAAAACTGTATTCTGTTTCAAAAGAAATGGTAATATTTGGTCGATTTATCGGTCATTTTTTACTATATTCTTTTTTAATTCGCATTGTTATCGTGGTCCCTATTACAGCTCAAGTGTTTTTACCGGCAATATGTTCGTTTTCATTCCGATAAATAGCTCAAGTTATTTTTGTGATAATCATTTCCATTTATAATTGCATAGTACAGTCTCCACTTGAGCTATATAGTTAAAGTTCCACTTTCTATCCAAGCGTTGATTTCTGTACGATACCTACTTTATTTTTAGTTCCTTTCCAATAAATGCTTAAAGTATTTCTTGTCAAACTCTTTTTCGATTTATTCTTGGAAAGTATTCGAAACAGTGTATGGCAGTCTCATCTTGAGCTATAGGTAAAATGCATTTTTTGATACCAGCTACCGTTTATATCTAGTTTTATTTAGTACCGTGTGTCCTGACTTCCATTACAGTTATACAGATCGTTTTTAAGATTCTCAGTTTATTCTATTTCCATACATGTTGCTGTTATTAATATGTGGTTGATCATAATTGTAGTAAATTATCGTAATCGAAACTGTCTAGCGTCTAAAAGTTTTAAAACATCGCCATTGACGTGGCGTTATAGACGCATATTGTTTACGATGGGTCAAGTCGAGAACTAGTATCGGGTTTTCGTCTTTGTCCAGCCTGATTTACACGAATCTGGTTAAGCTGATGAAATTGATCCCAGTTACAGAAATACAATTTATCCTTCTCCAGTTCATTTTTGGCCTAACTCACTGAATTTCAAACCTTTTAATCGTTTCATCACTGTGAGTACCATTCGCTCTATTTCTTACGTAGTCGTCGTAATCTGGACCATATCTAATGGATTTTGAACAAAAAGGAAACATAAGCAGCGAGTGTTGCGGTACACACTTTCCGCCCGAGAAGATAGCCGGGTGGCGGCACGAAGGCATCCGGCTACCCTTTCGGTTAATAATTTATAAGCATTCCGATCCTGCGCAGATGCGGAAAGAAGCATAAGAAAAAGAAGAAAGTAGTAGTAGTAGAAGGAAAAGGAGAAGAATGTTTAGTGGTTTGTAAATGTGTGCTTCCGTTTGGTATCAGGAAGAAGATGTGGGCCGTCGTGAAATTTTTACGGCGATTGGCCGTTTCTGATGTAAGAAGTCGAATGTGCTCCTCACAGCATATGAAGCACTACCAATCTTTACCAGTTCTGGGAAGTTTACTTCTGTTAGCTCAATATGTTCAATGATGAAAGCACCTCTTGCTGTACGACGCAGTAGAAAATATATTGAATACAGACAGAGATAAATAGCGCTTCATGCACCTTCCGTGTTACGGTTAAGTATGTGCTACGTCGGAGCAGTTGTTAGTTTTTCTACCAAACACTGATTTGAAATCGAAAAAAGGAAGCAGCAATAAAGTCAGCGAAGCGTCACGGACAGCCTTGGTTAGAAGGACAACATACTGTGGCGGGGCGACAGTTGACGATCGCGTCGTGAGCGCACCTGCCGCGACGCGGCGGCACTGTCTCGCGGGCGGTGGCGCGCGCGGGACCGCCAGACCTGTTGGCTGTTTTGCTGTACGCCCAACGGTTTTGCCTGTGTCAGGTGGGAGCGGGACGCACCTGTTCCGTCGCGTGTAGTCTCTGCGGTCTCCCTGCCATTCATGCCGTAACAGCTTTCTCTTTCTTTGAGCGCACCATCTGGGTTGGGTGCTACAGTACATCGATGCGCTACAGAACGTACAGGTTTTACCATCTTTATTAACTGACTATTCTTTACAGACGAATGGAAAAAACTGGCAGAAGCCGACCTCGGGGAAGATCAGTTTGGATTCCGTAGAAATGTTGGAACACGTGAGGCAATACTGACCCTACGACTTATCTTAGAAGAAAGATTAAGGAAACGCAAACCTACGGTTCTAGCATTTGTAGACTTAGAGAAAGCTTTTGACAATGTTGACTGGAATACTCTCTATCAAATTCTGAAGGTGGCAGGGGTCAAATACATGGAGCGAAAGGCTATTTACAATTTGTACAGAAACCAGATGGCAGTTATAAGACTCGAGGGTGTAATGGTCGCCTAGTCGTTGATATTGCTAATTGCTGTAATCGCACTATTTCACTCCCGTTTACGGAGCTTGTTAGCACTTGATGTTTGGTTGACGCCATTAAAATGCGTTGTAGTAATCGCTGCTGCTTGCTGGATCGCTGCTGTGTCTCGATGCTGATGCTGGCTCTAAATCTGGTTGTCTAGGGTTAAAAACATGAGGTCCCGTGTTTTTTATGTGCTTTTGATGATAAAGAACGAGCGAAACCAACAAATATGTAAACCTCAAATATTTATTACTCTGGTGGCCATCTTAATTCCACTGTCCACCAAAGACCATGACACAAGACAAAGTAATATTTCCGTTACATGTTCTTTGCATTGTTTATCCACCTCAAACAATAACACACAAACACACTCTACCAAAGTGACATTCCGACTGCCTCCTCGACCCTTCTTGCTGCTTGTATTTATAACATTGTCAAAGAACTACTAAAAAGAGATATAGTTTACAAGTCACATGTACATCTGTTATCATAATTTGTGCAGAAAAGTTATTAATTTGCATCGAGTGACATAATTTAACATGTTATTAAAATGACAGACAGATTTGTTGACTTGACAGAATAATTCTTTGTTACAAAAAGGCCGTTTTTTAGAAGTTTGTCAATTGACTTCTCTAATTTGCATAAATAAGTAAGTAACATGAATTATTAAGAATTACATTGGTTTTCGTCTAAAATAGGATTGATTACGTGAATACTGAGTGAAAACGCTCCTAGTGAACAAATAGGTTTCACTGGGTGATTTTTATTTAAGGAGATCCAAAATACCTAAGTTGGCTACTATTTTTCGTACTTCATATTAATTATTTAAGATAAACTTAGTGTTTTTACATGATGACATTTGCTGATATTAACTTTTGTGTGGGTCAGTTATTCAGTATGATTTAATGGGTTGACTGTTTATGGAGACATGTTGTGCAATCATTGTTAACATACACAATAACTTTTCTATAATCATAAATACTCGTTAAACTGGTTGAATTTGGAGGATATCACTTACTTCATTAAAGTAAAGCCTTTAATATGTTCCGTTACAAGGGACATGAAAGGGAAGCAGTGGTTGGGAAGGGAGTCAGACAGGGTTTTAGCCTCTCCCCGATGTTATTCAATCTGTATATTGAGCAAGCAGTAAAGGAAACAAAGGAAAAGTTATGAGTAGGTATTAAAATCCATGGAGAAGAAATAAAAAAAAAAAAATGATTCAAATGGTTCCGAGCACTATGCGACTTAACTTCTGAGGTCATCAGTCGCCTAGAACTTAGAACGAATTAAACCTAACTAACCTAAGGACATCACACACATCCATGCCCGAGGCAGGATTCGAACCTGCGACCGTAGCGGTCGCGCGGCTCCAGACTGTAGCGCCTAGAATCGCTCGGCCACTCCGGCCGGCGAAGAAATAAAAAGTTTGAGGTTCGCCAATGACATTGTAATTCTGTCAGAGACAGCAAAGGACCTGGGAGAGCAGTTGAACGGAATGGACAGTGTCTTGAAAGGAGAGTGTATGACGAACATCAACAAAAGCAAAACAAGGATAATGGAATGTAGTCGAATTAAGTCGGGTGATGCTGAGGGAATTAGATTAGGAAATTAGACACTTAAAGTAGTAAAGGAGTTTTGCTATTTGAGGAGCAAAATAATTGATGATGGTCGAAGTAGAGAGGATATAAAATGTGGACTGGCAATGGGAAGGAAAGCGTTTCTGAAGAAGAGAAATTTGTTAACATCGAGTATTGATTTAAGTGTTAGGAAGTCGTTTCTGAAAGTATTTGTATGGAGTGTAGCCATGTATGGAAGTGAAACGTGGACGATAAATAGTTTAGACAAGAAGAGAATAGAAGCTTTCGAAACGTGGTGCTACAGAAGAATGCTGAAGATTAGATAGGTAGATCACATAACTAATGAGAATAGAATTGGGGAGAAGAGGAGTTTGTGGCACGACTTGACTAGAAGAAGGGATCGGTTGGTAGGACATGTTGTGAGGCATCAAGGGATCACCAATTTAGTACTGGAGGGCAGCGTGGAGGGTAAAAATTGTAGAGACAGTCCAAGAGATGAGTACACTAAGCAGATTCAGAAGGATGTAGGGTGCAGCAGGTACTGGGAAATGAAGAAGCTTGCACAGGATAGAGTAGCATGGAGAGCTGCATCATACCAGTCTCAGGACTGAAGACC
The DNA here is from genome assembly GCF_021461385.2 of Schistocerca piceifrons. Lineage (NCBI taxonomy): Eukaryota > Metazoa > Arthropoda > Insecta > Orthoptera > Acrididae > Schistocerca > Schistocerca piceifrons. The sequence continues at coordinate 398,737,408 of NC_060141.1, read as the reverse complement.
ATAACAACAATATTAACTGACTGCTTGATTGGTTTCGTGAATGACTGATAGAAGCATTTTCATTTTGAGATTAATATGCATGTTTCACTGGAATAGAGCGTCATATATTCTTATGACTCATGTCATGAATCCGTGCGAATATGTAAGCAGCGGGCATGTCACGCACACATTTTACACGAAAGAACTACAACAGGTAAAGGAGAAATGGTACAGGTTGCTGCGTTTACTGCGAAATTGTTTTCAGAGCTATTTAATGCTTCTTGTTACATTTAAGTAGATTAATAAATCTGGTGGAAAAAAGCAAGAAAAACACTCCATTTTTCGTCTCTTTCCTTGATTACTACAGTAACTCAACAACATGGCAATTTTTACGACTTATCAAAGAATTCGGTTTTTCCGAGCGCTGCACAATACTCCGTTGTGCAGGCAATGGTTGAAATTTCTTCTCGCCAAAAAAGTTTACAAAGCTGAAAAATAGCAAGAAAACTCATGCGGTAAAATTAGGTGAATCAGTCAATTTTCGTTATTGTGAATGCTGTGTTGACTAGGGCGTTTTCCTATTGAATGACCTCTTTCACGTGTAGCAATCTTGGTTGTTGTTTCAGTCAAATTATCCTTCAGTCGATCTAATAATGAAGCACAATAAGGTCCGTTTAGGCTATAGTTTGCCTTTTCCAGACGACCTATCATAATCACTCAATGTGAAGACCAAACAGCATCTGACTAATCGGACTTCGCTCCCCTTGATGATTTCACATAAAGCCTTGTTTATAGTTTTTATTGTTTCTCGCTTCAGGGGACGTATGATGGATTGGAATTCCATTCACGCTCATGAATGTGCGCAAATTGTCCTGTGGACTGCGCAACAACATTGCCAGGTTTTGTCTTGAAACTCCTTTTTTTTTTTTCCTCCTCTTGCAATCACCACGCTCCAAGGCTTCTCCGTGTCTAGTCTTTCGCGTTGAATGTAGAGTGCTCACTCTGCTGAGGTGCTTTCGGTATCCACTATCACGTGAATTGCATTTTGAGACTTTCTACTTTCATATCGTGAACACCTTCCAACAGTTTTTTGTTGTATGACCTTAGGAGCTTGCCTGGGGCAGCTTTAGACTGTACGCTGACAATATCATCACGAAGTACTTGAATTCGAAGATAAATAGTTTGAAGTATCAGTGTAGATTCTCCATGAACTGAATTAATTTCGGTTTATATCCGTGGGACCGAGCGAGGTGGCGCAGTGGTTAGCACACTGGACTCGCATTCGGGAGGACGACGGTTCAATCCCGTCTCCGGCCATCCTGATTTAGGTTTTCCGTGATTTCCCTAAATCGCTTCAGGCAACGTGCCGGGATGGTTCCTTTGAAAGGGCACGGCCGATTTCCTTCCCCATCCTTCCCTCACCCGAGCTTGCGCTCCGTCTCTAATGACCTCGTTGTCGACGGGACGTTAAACACTAATATCTTCCTCCTCCTGGAGGAGCTGTCCAACACTTGAAATGAAACAGTTTCATAATTGCGCGAAACTCATTTTTTCCTCAGATTCGAAAATAATACATTCCATTAACTTTGGAATGTCTCGGTGTGAGCCGTTCCCCTGTCTCTGTTAAGTTGCCTTCAGCTTTTCTATACTTACTTTCATCTGTGTTGGTCGATGCATCTGTGCTTTCCATTCTGGGGTGAAGCGTGAGCAGCAGAGTATGTGTGTGAAATCTTATGGGACTTAACTGCTAAGGTCATCAGTCCCTAAGCTTACACACTACTTAACCTAAATTATCCTAAGGACAAACACACACACCCATGCCCGAGGGAGGACTCAAACCTCCGCCGGGACCAGACGCACAGTCCATGACTGCGGAGCAGCAGAGTGTTTCGTGAGACAGCCGTAGTGGGGCACTTTAATAGGTTAATATAGTCGACTGTACTTATTAATATTTTAGTTATTTAACGTGATTCTTTGTTCTATCCCTAATTGGCGATGGAAGAGTGCTTAGTCCAACCCATGCCTCACTTTAGTGAAATTTAAACTTATTACAAATCATCTCATAAACATTATTAACTGAGACTTACTCCACGCAAAGAAGCACCAGGTTCGGTTTTAATCTGACCATTCACGAAGGATGTGTAGTTTAAGCACGAGTAGGTATCATTCATCCCCTCCAGATCGCAAACATCAATACGTAGAATTCATTCAGAACTTGAAGAAAAGCTGTATAAGGATCATGGTTACCAGCACTGGTGAGGTTTCATGAAATATCCCTGTACGTCACGGGAGTCCACTACACTATCTTATTTAAGGTAACCTTGACACGTGTAGACGACTTCCGATGCAGTGGGTCAATAGAATGTTAATGCGCAGGGGATGAAATGAGAGAGACGTAAATCACCCTGTGATTCCCGTCTTTGATTTTTTTCTGTCCTGTTGGCGTGTGTTTATTATCATTACAAAATAATAATGATTTCTGCAGTCAAACATACGAGAACAGCGGTTATGCTGTTTTTTGCGTTTTTTCGTTTCAATTTTTTGGACTTCATGTAAAACAAATTTCTGTTAAACGAAATATTTATAATGTGACATTTTAATTAGCGGGCCACAAAGACAACAAAGACAGTTCATACGCCCAGTAATTGGTTTTGCACGCACTACATCATTTTCATGCCTTAATTCCGATAATTTACGCAAAATATTTTGCGTGCGTATGTGCAATCGACACTTCACGCCGTACAGGCAAGAGAGAAATTTAAAATGTATGCTCGCCATATTGGTCCGCGTAGTCTGTGACGAGGAAAACGCAATATCATTTGAAATTTGTAGTCTACGTTCATTAGTTTTAGTGTCATTGGCCAAATATGAAAATTTGACACAGCCATGTCGCTAACAGTTCCATTCAGTGTAAAAGCGGATTAGGTTTTCTCTCCCCTGCTCATGTTTTCATATAGCGGGGCAACGACGCTCCAAGGATGAGTTATGTAAAAACAGCGATCTAGCAATTGTTTAACGCGTGGATAATGTGCCAGAATTGAACTTCAGATCTTCAACAGTAGACCAGAAACTACCAATCTACGCAAAGGAGCGTTAATAGATCAGGCTACAAATTTACGTCGTACCCTGTTAAGAGAATTATAAATTAAAATCATGGCGCTTTTTACAGCTAACATTGGCAGTTTCGATGAATTTTTACAGTTTTATGGGAGTATAGATGACTGTTTGCAGAAAACATCGAATTACGCTATGAGGCCAACGACGGCGTGGGTGCTGCCTAGTAGTTCAGCTTATGAATCCAGTAGCTATTTCCGTTTTTGCCAAGCATGTTGAGACATGTGACTATGACACAAGATACCGCGAGGTATCTCCTAAGTTTTTCGCCTCGAACAAGTTTTGTGTCGTTCTAGAAACATGTAATCTCTCTTCACCTAGACGAATAGTGATCAGGGATTCTAGAAAGAATGACTTAGCATTTTTTTTTATTTATCACCGTCCTACAGGATAATATTCTGGGGTAAATCCTCACTTAGGTAGTAATTATTCATTGCACAAAATAAAGTGGCCATCGCAAGCGTACGTCTTGGAGGCGCCTGTTTAAACAATTGTGAACACTATCCACAGCCTTGAAGTACACTTCTTCTCTGATGTAATTTGTTGTCCACTCTCCATTGAAGTTTGAGAGTACTAGAGATATTTACCAAACCGGTACTAGAAAGATGTACGATCTCCACTTCCCTCTAGTTAATCTAACTTCGGCTCAAAAGAGAATGCAGTACTAAGCTATAAAACTCGTTGATAATCTTTTCATTGGATTGAATGTCTGACCGCCGAAGTATTTTCAAATGTGGCTTAAAGTTATTTCTTCATTTTTGAAAGTGTTTTAAATCCGTTTGTGCAACTATAAGAAAGGGCGTTTTTTGTCATCTAACGCGTTTAGTTTTATTGATATAAATCGTCATAAGTTGTCTGTAATGGAACATACTTACAATTTGTGTACTTAAAAAATATATATTGTCACATCACATACTTTTTCACGTACCTATAGCGCTGCGGTTGGGTCAGCAGTCGGTATAGAGCCGTTGTACAGTTCACAGTTTATGATTGCTGATTATTATAATTAATTGAAATATGCTTTCCGGTTGCCCATAGTGTGGTCGAACTTCTTCTTAACATTGTTTTTTTTTTTTTTTTGTTCGTAGCTGCCACGAAATTTATATGGAAACTGGCAGTAGCATTACAGCCGCTATAGTCCCAGTTATTTGTAAACAATCTATTTTGAAAGTACTCAGTTTTTTTTCTATGTATTTGCTTCATTTCGCCCATTTTGAGGGCGTTTGTTCTTCTTTCCTCAGAAAATCCTTTCATGACTCGCGTTCTTCTATTTCTTGCACGTTTTCTTTCGTAAGTGTTGCTATCATTATGCATCTGATTATTGGTGTTCCAAATTGTTACATGATATCTAATGATGTTTTCTGCAATGTTCATACCGTGCAGATCTATGAACCCATTTTTACTAGGTTTTTTACCGGTTTATCGTAGATATTCTTTAGCTGATCCAGTTATCGATCCGGTAAATATATATATGTAATTTCCAGTATAATTTGCCCGCACATTAAGTATAACTTTCTGTTAGGAATCTGATCTTCTAAAATCGAAATATATTTTCTTGTGTAGGCTCATCCACTATAATTGTAAATATTTTAAGTGAGTTTGAATGTGGTGTTATAGTCGGCGCACGAGCAATGGGACACAGCATCTTCGAGGCACAAATCTCCGACATCGCTGCGGCCGAAAAAAGATCCTGCAAGAACGGGACGAACGACGATTGAAGAGAGTCGTTCAACGTGACAGAATTGCAACTCTTCCGCAAACTGCTGCAGATTTCAATCCTGGACCATCAACAAGCGTCAGCGTGCGAACCATTTAACGAAACATCATTGGTATGGGCTTTCGGAGCCGAAGGCCCACTCGTGCATCCTTGATGACTACACGACACAAAGCTTTACGCCTCGCCTGGGTTCGCCAACATCGACATTGGACTGTTGAGGACTGGAAACATGTTGCCCGGCCGGACGAGTCTCGTTTCAAATTGTATCGAGAGGATGGACATGCACGGTTATGGAGACAATTTCATGAATCCATGGACCCTGCATGTCAGCAGGGGACTGTTCAAGCTGGTGGAGGCTTTGTGGTGGTCTAAGTAGTTGGAGTGATATGGGACTCCTGATACGTCTAGATACGACTCTGACAGGTGACACGTACGTAAGCATCCTGTCTGATCACCTGCATCCATTCATCTCCATTGTGTATTCCGACGAACTTGGTTAATTCCAGCAGGACAATGCGACACCCTACACGTCCAGAGTTGCTACAGAATGGCTCCAGCAACACAGTTCTGTGTTTAAACACTTCCACTGGCCACCAAACTCCCCAGACATGAACATTATTCAGCGTATCCAGGATAGAATGAGATTTTCACTCTGCAGCGGAGTGTGCGCTGATATGAAACTTCCTGGCAGATTAAAACTGTGTGCCGGACCGAGACTCGAACTCGGGACCTTTGCCTTTCGCGGGCAAATGCTCTACCAAGTTTGGAAGATAGGCGAGGTACTGGCAGAAATAAAGCTGTGAGGACGGGGCGTGAGTCGTGCTTGGGTGGTAGAGCACTTGCCCGCGAAAGGCATAGGTCCCGAGTTCGAGTCTCGGTCCTGCACACAGTTGTAATCTGCCAGGAAGTTTCATATCCGGGATATCCTGCGACGTGCTGTTCAGAAGAAATTTCCTCCCCCTCGTTCTCTTACGGATTTATGGGCAGCCCTGCAGTATTCACGTTGTCAGTTCCCTCCAGCACTATGTCAGACATTAGTCGAGTCCGTGCCACGTCGTGGTGCGACACTTAAGCGTGTTCGCGGGGGTCCTACACGGCAGTAGGGAGGTGTACCAGTATCTTGGGCTCTTAAGTGTAGTTATGTTACACACCGCCACGTTACAAGCTACGATTTAGAACCCTGTAGCAGCAGAAGGTCGACATGTAATACCTCAACCGATATTAAGAACAGAATAAAAAATTCAAAAATGTGTGTGAAATCTTATGGGACTTATCTGCTAAGGTCATAAGTCCTAAGTTTACACACTACTTAACCTAAATTATCCTAAGGACAAACTTTCTACATCCATGCCCGAGGAAGGACTCGAACCTTCGCCGGGACCGGCCGCACAGTCCACGACTGCATCGCCCAAGACCGCTCGGCTGATCCCGCGCGGCAATAAGAAATTCAGAGAGATTACTTTTCGGCACTTCCTCGTAGGGGGAGGGGGTGTCGCCACGACAAGAAGTTTTGAAAGCTCAACGTTACAAATAATCAAGATGATTAAGTCAACACGTGTGTTGATAGTCCACGAGAAAAAGGATACAAATGCTTCCAGATGCGGCAGCACTGATGCTAATGACTCAGCCTGCGTATGAACGACCTTATTTACTGACGCGGCAATCACACCGCGGCGATATTCGGGGGCCAGATGTTGGCCATCAGCTGCGCTGGTACGGCTTCCGGCTGGCCAGACGCAGCGCCTGCGCCCCACCGCGCCGCTACACGGCGGCCAGTGCCGCTACTGGCGCGAATTCCCCAGCCTCGCCGTTGGCGGGAAGCTTGCCCGCCCTGGCTCCGCTCCAAACAAAATATTTATCGCGCGAGCGTCCGCTGAGCTCAGCAACGGTCTCGCCAGTCATACGAATTACGCCCAGAACTCGCTTTCTGTGGCTCGACTCCTTGTTCCAATAAGTAAATAGCGCAGCTAGTTCTGGCCGTGCCTGGCGCTCGCTAACGCCTTCTCATTCGCAACGAGGCAGCTAACGTTGACTTGGACGCGAACGGGATATCCAGCCTCATGAGACACAGCAATCGCTTTACACGAGACGTACTAGTTAATGTGATTTGAAACTGCAGAACTGTCCAGCTAATGTGATTTGCGACTGCAGAGCTCTCCAGCGGCAGTTGTCGGCTGCATCTGGCTCGCAAACCACAAAGTTCGTTTGCCAAAATAAACGCGTGTAAAATTCCTACTTTAACTCCATTAAAACGCAAGTTGCCTCCCCTGCACGTATGCTACTCGTGTTGTTCTGTCTGTAGTGCACATAAATAAAAACTTCAATATCGAAGAACGTGTTATTAGACAAAAAGGGAAGTTTCATGTCCACTCAGAAGGAACATAAGTTTGTAAAACTGCACAAAATCAACCGAAGTCACGAGAGAGAGGACATTTATATAGGGTGGTCAGAAAAGCATTAAGGATGTTGCAGGAAACGTTGTCCTAAGAAATAATTTTTCAGAAAAAAATTCTATGCTCTGCGCTATTTCTGAGTTAATTAGCATTAAAGTTTGCTAATCAGGTCGATGCTCGTGCAAATTCGAACAGGCCGCGAGGGAGAGTGTCGCCATAGGTGTTTTTCTTTTGGTTTCCTAAAACGGAACAAGAGGCTGATACAAAAACTGGCCATGAGACTGCAGTAAGTATCGAACCAGCACCAAAGGCTCACTTCCGTACTATGAGAACAACTGACAGTAACTGTGCCTGGCGCACCGTTTGAATTTGTGCGAGCAATCGTGTCATTGGGTAACTTCGCTGTTAATTAACTCGGAAACGGCGCAACGTGTGGAATTCTTTCTTGACAATTATTTCTCAGCACAACTTACGCTACAACACCCTTGTAAGCTTCACACACTGTTTCTGACCACCCACTATTTACTAGCATCGAATATTACGTAAGTTATATCTGTTAACTTACGAATTGCATAACCTTCCAGAAAATGGGAAGGCGAAAAAATAAATCTAGATCCAGCGAGACACAAAGCCGATAAACATTCCTCTGTAATTCAACGGGCAACGGCCTTGCTGCAGTGGCTACACCGGTTCCCGTGAGATCAGCGAAGTTAAGCGCTGTCGGGCGTGGCCGGCACTTGGATGGGTGACCATCCAGGCCGCCATGCACTGTTGCCATTTTTCGGGGTGCACTCAGCCTCGTGATGCCACTTGAGGTGCTACTCGACCGAATAGTAGCGGCTTCGGTCAACAATACCATCATCACGACCGGTGGAGCGGTGTACTGACCCCATGCCCCTCCTATCCGCATCCTCCTCTGAGGATGACACGGCAGTCGGACGGTCCCGATGGGCCACTTTTGGCCTGTAGACGGAGTGGTTTTTTCTGTAATTCAGCACTGCCCTCAACTACCCTAAACTCAACTTCTGCAGCATACGACCATGTACTTATACACTCCTGGAAATGGAAAAAAGAACACATTGACATCGGTGTGTCAGACCCACCATACTTGCTCCGGACACTGCGAGAGGGCTGTACAAGCAATGATCACACGCACGGCACAGCGGACACACCAGGAACCGCGGTGTTGGCCGTCGAATGGCGCTAGCTGCGCAGCATTTGTGCACCGCCGCCGTCAGTGTCAGCCAGTTTGCCGTGGCATACGGAGCTCCATCGCAGTCTTTAACACTGGTAGCATGCCGCGACAGCGTGGACGTGAACCGTATGAGCAGTTGACGGACTTTGAGCGAGGGCGTATAGTGGGCATGCGGGAGGCCGGGTGGACGTACCGCCGAATTGCTCAACACGTGGGGCGTGAGGTCTCCACAGTACATCGATGTTGTCGCCAGTGGTCGGCGGAAGGTGCACATGCCCGTCGACCTGGCACCGGACCGCAGCGACGCACGGATGCACGCCAAGACCGTAGGATCCTACGCAGTGCCGTAAGGGACCGCACCGCCACTTCCCAGCAAATTAGGGACACTGTTGCTCCTGGGGTATCGGCGAGGACCATTCGCAACCGTCTCCATGAAGCTGGGCTACGGTCCCGCACACCGTTAGGCCGTCTTCCGCTCACGCCCCAACATCGTGCAGCCCGCCTCCAGTGGTGTCGCGACAGGCGTGAATGGAGGGACGAATGGAGACGTGTCGTCTTCAGCGATGAGAGTCGCTTCTGCCTTGGTGCCAATGATGGTCGTATGCGTGTTTGGCGCCCTGCAGGTGAGCGCCACAATCAGGACTGCATACGACCGAGGCACACAGGGCTAACACCCGGCGTCATGGTGTGGGGAGCGATCTCCTACACTGGCCGTACACCACTGGTGATCGTCGAGGGGACACTGAATAGTGCACGGTACATCCAAACCGTCATCGAACCCATCGTTCTACCATTCCTAGACCGGCAAGGGAACTTGCTGTTCCAACAGGACAATGCACGTCCGCATGTATCCCGTGCCACCCAACGTGCTCTAGAAGGTGTAAGTCAACTACCCTGGCCAGCAAGATCTCCGGATCTGTCCCCCATTGAGCATGTTTGGGACTGGATGAAGCGTCGTCTCACGCGGTCTGCACGTCCAGCACGAACGCTGGTCCAACTGAGGCGCCAGGTGGAAATGGCATGGCAAGCCGTTCCACAGGACTACATCCAGCATCTCTACGATCGTCTCCATGGGAGAATAGCAGCCTGCATTGCTGCGAAAGGTGGATATACACTGTACTAGTGCCGACATTGTGCATGCTCTGTTGCCTGTGTCTATGTGCCTGTGGTTCTGTCAGTGTGATCATGTGATGTATCTGACCCCAGGAATGTGTCAATAAAGTTTCCCCTTCCTGGGACAATGAATTCACGGTGTTCTTATTTCAATTTCCAGGAGTGTATTTCGCTCTTCTGAAGACTTTATTAACTGGCAAGTAATTATAACAGATCCAATGACATTTTTTTATTAGTCTTCAATGTGCCGTTGCCTTAAAACTGCATACTTCCGTAGTATGCAAGTAATAACACAAAAATAACTAATTACGAAAATTATTTAACTATCTCCGATGTTATTCAATCTGTATATTGAGCAAGCAGTAAAGGAAACAAAAGAAAAATTCGGAATAAGAAGTACAATCCATGAAGAAGAAATGAAAATTTTGAGGTTTGCCGATGACATTGTAATTCTGTCAGAGACAGCAAAGGACCTGGAAGAGCAGTTGAACGGAATGGACAGTATCTTGAAAGGAGAATATAAGATAAACATCAACAAAAGCAAAACGAGGATAATGGAATGTCGTCGAATTAATTCTGGTAATGTTGAGGGAATTAGATTAGGAAATGAGACACTTAAAGTAGTAAAGGAGTTTTGTTATTTGGGGAGCAAAAAAAACTGATGATGGTCGAAGTAGAGAGGATATAAAATGTGGACTGGCAATGACAAGGAAAGCGTTTCTGAAGAAGACAGATTTGTTAACACCGAGTATAGATTTAACTGTCAGGAAGTCGTTTCTGAAAGTATTTGTATGGAGTGTAGCCATGTGTGGAAGTGAAACATGGACGATAAATAGTTTAGACAAGAAGAGAATAGAAGCTTTCGAATTGTGGTGCTACAGAAGAATGCTGAAGATTTGATGGGTAGATCACATAACTAATGAGGAGGTATTGAGTAGAATTGGGGAGAAGAGGAGTTTGTGGCACAACTTGACTAGAAGAAGGGATCGGTTGGTAGGACATGTTTTGAGGCATCGAGGGATCACCAATTTAGTATTGGAGGGCAGCGTGGAGGGTAAAAATCGTAGAGGGACACCAAGAGATGAATACACTAAGCAGATTCAGAAGGATGTCGGTTGCAGTACGTACTGGGAGATGAAGAAGCTTGCACAGTATAGAGAAGCATGGAGAGCTGCATCAAACCAGTCTCTGGACTGAAGGCCACAACAACAACAAATATTTAACCACCAATATGACGTTTCTCGTCATTTTACTACAACAAAAAAATGGTTCAAATGGCTCTGAGCACTATGGGACTCAACTGCTGTGGTCATAAGTCCCCTAGAACTTAGAACTACTTAAACCTAACTAACCTAAGGACATAACACACATTCATGCCCGAGGCAGGATTCGAACCGGCGACCGCAGCGGTCGTGCGGTTCCAGACTGTAGCGCCTTTAACCGCTCGGCCACTCCGGCCGGCTGTGATAATCACTCCCAAAAAAGTTATCGCATCGGACGGACGGACGGACGGACAGATAATAATTGTCTGAAAATAAAAAATTAAAATATTCACTCGAGAGAAGACTTGAACCAACGACCTGTAATACTGCAGCTGCTCACGCTAACCACGGGTCCACGGCGCTCGTGAGCTGATGTTGTCCTTGATGTTGTATATCATATGCATAGACTACTCAGTTTGTATATTTTGCTTATTTTTTTCATACTTCCACACAACTTCTTCCTGTTTTCTCGATTGATCTGTGTTCAGTTTTTCAAAGCCTATCCACTGTGCCAACTTATAACTAAATCTGAGGGGGGTGCGATGGGGAGGTTCCCTTGTGAGCACTATGGGACTTAACATCTATAGTCATCAGTCCCCTAGAACTTAGAACTAATTAAACCTAACTAACCTAAGGACACCACACAACACCCAGTCATCACGAGGCAGAGAAAATTCCTGACCCCGCCGGGAATCGAACCCGAGAACCCGGGCGTGGGAAGCGAGAACGCTACCGCACGACCACGAGCTGCGGACGTGCAAACCAACGAGTCGCGATTTTGTTTCTTTTTCAAAGGACGTAAGTCGTTGAGTACACCGACGGTCCCGTGAGATTCTTAACCCTGCAGTTTGTGGAAGGTGTAGATCGGGCCAGGTGTGATTCTCTGATGTTTTGGGGATGTTTTTCGTACCTTGATTTGGCACAAGCGTTCAGATTACCGTTAACAGAAACCATGATGTTTATTTCAACATCTTTGGTGGCATCCTAATTAATATATTGGCTCTGAGCACTATGGGACTAAACATCCATGGTCATCAGTCCCCTAGAACTTAGAACTACTTAAACCTAACTAACCTAAGGACATCACACAACACCCAGTCATCACGAGGCAGAGAAAATTAATATATTGTGGACCCTTCCGTCTACCAAGACGATAACAGCCTTCTTTACAATCAGTCACTCATACGTTCCTAGTTTCACGAACATTCACGCACCCTATCGCATTTCGACTGGCCAACTACATCACACGATATTATAAAATGTCTGGGACTATTTGGATGAAATGTTGCAGTCGAACTCACTTAATTTGGTAGCGCTTCGGAACGTAATCGTCTGCTTTAATTGGGTGCGGCAACCTAAAGAAACTTGCAGAGTGCCACCCTCACTGAACTAAGACCGTCATCAACATTAGATGCGGTGTGACACGGTATTAACTTGATGACTCCAGAGGACGACTGATTGACCGATACGCGTACAACTGCCACAGAAGCTCAACAAAATTCTTTAATTTTCCGTGGGGATGAAATAAAATGCAGGCGTGCGGTAGCTCAGTAGCCGTCCGGACAATTATTGGACAGCCGTACCAACAAACGGTGCGGTGTTCGTCGCTTCCATTTTACGCGGCAGGTCAGTAGCCCCTGCTTCGCGTCGAGAGCGCTCGTCGTATATTCGCTGGCACAATATGCGACCGTTCCGTAACTCCGTCCGCCGCCGCTTGGTGCGCGCGCAACTAAACTAGTAATACCCGCCCGCTGTACTGCCTGCCCGGCAGACGGGCGCAGTGCTGCAAATCCGCGCTGCCCGCACTAAATACGATTCAGAGGAACGGCAAATGCTTATGACGTGCCGGCAACTTCAATTACTTCAACAAATTTGCGCTTGACAGCCTCTTAAATTTTCAGGCGAGTTCTCCCGCTATAAACCGTTTATAATTTCTCGTTTTAAAATTAAACTTCGTGCGCAGTTTCAAAACAGACTTTTTTTCGTCGCTGAAGCAACCGCCATAGGCTCTATTCATCGGTGAGCACAGGACAGAGATTTAGCGATGCTAATATCTGAATTCGGCGGTTGCTACGGTTGCACGGCTACTCACAGATTTGTTTGTGTACTTTATGTGCCAGAATCCTAGCTCAGAGTGAGTGTTGCGTTTAGGCGGTTTTGCGGACAGTTACAGGTACTTTCGGTGTAACTTTATTTCATTGGGTACGGAGCGTCCAAAATCTAAACCAACAAACACTGCCAGTGCAAACTTCACAATAGTAAACTTTATTTGACTCTGACTGGTGTTGTCACACAGTTCTGATGTGGATTTGGTGCTCTCCTTTATTATATCAGCCATATGCCACTAAACGTGATAGTTAACTCAAAAATCTTTCGCTTTGCAGATGACAAAACTGATATCGTGAAAGACGTGAAGCGTAATGCACTGCCGGAAAAAAAAAAAAAAATCGTACACCTGCAACGACGACGTTGATTTTGATCCGAAGACGGCATATGCCACCAGGGGGGGGGGGGGGCAGTAGAAGTACTGATAATGGCTTCAACGACGTCTGCCAACAGATAGGCTAGTGCCATAGCTGTACTATGTGGTCAAAAGTATCCGGACACCTGGTGCCCTCCATCGGTAATGCCGGAATTCAGTACGGTGTTGGCTCACCCTTAGCCTTGATGACAGCTTCCAGTCCCGCAGGCATACGTTCAGTCTGGTGCTGGAAGGTTCCTTGGGTATGGCAGCTCATTCTTCACGGAGTGCTGCACTGAAGAGAAGTATCTTTGTCGGTCGGTGAGGCTTGGTACAAAGTCGACGATCCAAAATATTCCAAAGGTGTTCTATAGCATTCAGTTCAGGGTTCTGTGCAGTCCAGTCCATTACAGGGATGTTATTGTCATGTAAGCACTCCGCCACAGGCTGTGCATAATGAACAGGTGCTCGATCGTGTTGAAAGATGCAACCGTCATCCCCGAATTGCTCTTCAACAGAGGGAAGCAAGAAGGTGCTTACAACAGCAATGTAGGCCTGTGCTATGATAGTGCCACGCAAAACAACAAGGGGTGCAAGCCCCCTCCATGAGAAACACGACTACATCATAACACCACCGCCTCCGAATTTTACTGTTGGCACTACACAAGCTGGCAGATGACGTTCACCGAGCATTCGCCATCCCACACCCTACCATTGGATCGCCACATTGTGTACCGTGATTCCTCACTCTACACAATGTTTTTCCACCGTTCAGTCGTCCAATGTTTACGCTTCTTATACCAAGCGAGGCGTCGTTTGGCATTTACCGGCGTGATGTGTGGCTTATGTGCAGCCTCTCGATCATGAAATCCAAGTTTTCTCACTTCCCGCCCAACTGTCATAGTACTTGCAGTGGATCCTGATGCAGTTTGAAATTCCCATGTGATGGTCTGGATAGATGTCTGCCTATCAGACGTTAGGACCCTCTTAAACTGTCGGCGGTCTCTGTCAGTCAACAGACGAGGTCGGCCTGTACGCTTTTGTGCTGTACGTGTCCCTTCACGTTTCCACTTCACCATCTCATCGGAAACAGTGGATCCAGGGATGTTTAGGAGTGTGGAAATCTCGTGTACGGACGTATGGCACAGGTGACACCCAATCACCTGACCACGTTCGAAGTCCGTGAGTTCCGCGGAGCGCCCCATTCTGCTCTCTCAAGGTGTCTAATGACTACTGAGGTCGCTGATATGGAGTACCTGGTAGTCGGTGGCAGCACAATGCACCTAATATGAAAAAAGTATGATTTGCGGGTGTCCGAATACTTTTGATCACGTAGTGTACCAGAGCGCCGTCTGTGTCAATCTTTGATAGAGAATGCTCACAGCCAAAAGGCTGAGTCGAGTGCAGAAGTGTAAATTAAGAAGGCAACAATGCCACGGAGACGCTTTCATGCTTCCTACAACCAACTGAGCGAGTTTGGAAGGGGTCAAATTGTGGACTTCGAAATGGTAGGATGGTCCTTTCGGTGAATTACCACACAAGCTGGGCGTGCCACGACAATTGTGCAATGATGCTGGTATCAGTGGTTTCGCGAACATTCTCACACCCGTAGACGAGGTTCTGGAAGTCCACGCAGCACAGCCACCCGCCAGGATCGTCGTATTGTAAGGGCAGGAGTGGCAGATCGTACAGTTCGCAGCACACGTAAGAGGGCTCGTGAGCCCAAATGTATCAACACGAACTGTAGCGAACCGGTTACCAGCAAAAGTATTACGGGCACCCATACCTCCAGCTCGCTTTACACTCACGCCACAGCGTCGACGTGCACGGCTGGACTGGTGCCGTCAGAGAAGCACTTCGAAGTGTCGTGGTCTTCAGCGATGGAAGCAGAATCTTTCTGCACGCAAGTGATGGACTTTTGCGCGTATGACGTTGATCTGGTGAGCACTGTTCGTAGAGTTCATTCGTCCAAAATACACTGGCCCCATCCCAAGTCTTATAGCCCAGGTTGCGATAAGCTACAACCCTCGTTTACCTGCGGTGTTCTGGAGTGGACGCTAATCAGCACTGGGTACGTGCAGAATGTTATTAGACTCGTTGTTTTGTCGTTCTTGCAACAGAAAGGTAATGTGTTGTTCCAACAGGATAATACACATGCACAGCCAACGTGCTCTGCAAGACGTGCAGAAACTTCCCTGGCCAGCACGGTCTATTGACTTGCTTCCACTTGTGGGATATAATGGGACAACATGCGACTCGTCAACCGACAACTATTACAAAAGTACTTGAATAGGCCGAGCAGGCGTGGCATAACGTATCTGAGGACGGTATTCGCCATGTGTACGATCGACTGGATGCCAGATTCAGAGCCTGGACTACCGCCCCTGGAGACTACATCACATACTAACATGGGTGTTTCAGCATGAATCGATACCTTGTACCTCAGAACCACTTGTAGCATTAATTGTAAATGTAGTCATTTCATGTACTTCAAATCCACTGTTGCAGTAATAAAACTTTCGTGAATTGGAAACCTCTAAAAGGGTGTGCCAGTTATATTTTTCGCTAGCGTGTAAATGACGTAGCAAACATCAGCACATGATTTTGAAAGAACATATTAACACTTAACTGCAACTGAATACAGTGCATACACTATCTTACATGGAATTCTTGTAGAAGCGATTTTTTTTTCGTGGTGGTCAAACGGTCTGTAACTCGCCCGATAAAATAAAAGAGTAGCTAAAATTGAAAAAAAACTTCGCTCTGACTGACGAGTTCTCTTCGATTAAGTTTTTCCATTTTTGTGTGACCAACTTTGTGGAAAATACCAGCGCCAGTTCAGCCCTGTGGGCGCCCTACGCCGGGCTTTTCCGGATTGTGCGGAAGTTGGACGCTAGTGTAAATCAAAATTGCAAAATTTTCCGGTGCTCGTGTTATTCCGACTTTATTCGTAAAAACTGCTTGAATTGAAGTTATTCACGATAATTTTTCGGTCCCAGTGGATCCACCTTCAGGTGTCGATGGTGCTTTCGTCACCAACACTGATGAGCCAGATCGTTTTGACCACTACACACCGCGAGATCAAATTCCGCTTGGCAGCGATGCGAGCACATGATGCGGTAAGGAATCCACACAGCAGGAGCAGAGACGAAAGGGGGAAACATACTAACGACGGCGCGGGTCGCAAATGTAGAAGTCCACTGACAAAAGGAGCTTCGTAAAGGGCAGACTGCTATGACCCGGCGCCTGAAAACTAGCAGCTCAGAAACGGCGAAGACAGTCGGCTGTTCGTGTGGCACTGCCGTGAGCTTCTTTGGAAAGTATTTGAAGGGCAGTGAAACCACCAGTAGGCTTCACGGTGTTGGACGTTGAAGCCTCATCGGAGAATATATAGGTCGGAGGATTGCACGCTCATGCCGCACAGACGGCGATCTATGGCTACCTGACTACTGAGTACCATACTCGTATGGGCACAAACTTTTCGGAGAACGCCGTTCAGTGCACATTGTTAACATGGACCACCGCAGCAGACGGCCCCTAAGCGTTCCCAAGTTGACCCAAAGTCATCGTCAGCTACGATTGCAGTGGGCACGGGATCACAAAGACTAGGCCGTTGATCAATGCAAACGTAATGCCTGGTCGGATGAATCACTTTTCTTGCTACAGCAGGGCGATGGATGTGTCGGGATGCGTCGTCATCCAAACCAGCAGCTGCTCGAAACGTCCACCGAGCCATGCATGCTGGCTGGTGGGGGAGTGTTAGGCTTTTGGGGACATTCACTTGTGCTTCCATACAGCACTTGGTGGTATTAGAAGGAATACGCTTCATCTCTTACCTGACACTATCGGTGATTGGATCATCCAGCAAGATAATTGCCTGTATCACTAGACCAGAATTAACTGAGCTAATGTATTGACTTGATGGAATTACATTTTCTTGGAGACATAGTCTCAACTTTATCTTCGATAAGGATAGAAGCTGAGTAATGAATTAGAATTTGTGCCAAGGTCGGGACCTGAACCCAGGTCTTTTGCTCGTTAGGCGGATGTGTTATCCACTACACCACCCTGGCATTGCGGCTAACACAGCTGCTCTCCCTAACAAAAACTTCAGTTCACACCTCAGTCTGTCTTGAAAATAAGTGGCAGTGTGATGCAGCGGATAACATATCTGCCTAGTAAGCAGGCGGTCTGGGTTCAAGTCCAGGCCTTGGCAGGCCGGCCGGTGTGGCCGAGCGGTTCTAGGCGCTTTGGTCTGGAACCGCGCGACCGCTACGGTCGCAGGTTCGAATCCTGCCTCGGGCATGGACGTGTGTGATGTCCTTAGGTTAGTTAGGTTTAAGTAGTTCTAAGTTCTGAGGGACTGATGATCTCAGAAGTTAAGTCCCACAAGGCTCAGAGCCATTTGAACCATTTGAACCGGTCCTTGTCACAAATTTTAATTCGTTATTTCAGCTCCGACTCTTAGCTGTGACTCCCTGATCTCAATATGATGCAACACATGTAGGAGTCATCGAGCGGCGGTTCCTCGCCCACAATCCACTGTCCCGTAATTTATGGAAATTGCGTGACCTGTGCATAGACGTCAGGTGCCACATACCTCTGTGAGCCTGCTACGGACTTGTCGAATTCAGTTGACGCAGAATCGGTTCCGCACTGCGTTCCAAATGTTCACCCAACACGCTGTCAAGCAGGTAATCGAAACGTCTTGGCTCTTCACGTCGCATCTGTTTGTTTACAGCCAATAAAGTTTTCACATTGCTTATTTCGGATATTCCCATGTTCGCCCACGCATTTTGCAGTCGACATTGTTGGCCAACGATGAAGTGTGAGACTCTGTGAGAACAATGTCAATATTTCATAAGGAGGAATGCCTTAGTTACGCGTACTCCTGTCATATCCTCGAGTTGTAGAGTTCAGATCTCTGCTGTGTCATCCTAATTTAAGTTTCGCGTGGTTACCTTAAATCACTATGGGTGACTGATTTTTCTGAAAAAGCCACAATGATTTCGTCCCTCGTTCTTGCTTAGCAGAGTTTATTCACTAGTTGTGATGACTTCATGAACCGCGAGATGTTTCAGTGTAACTCTCCTTTATAGTGAGGGAACGTCTCTCTCTCTCTCTCTCTCTCTCTCTCTCTCTCTCTCTCTCTCTTTGTGTGTGTGTGTGTGTGTGTGTGTGTGTGTGTGTGTGTGTGTGAATCTCCACAGCTGTGTACGACCAATCTGAAATACACTTCATAGCAATTACAGGCACGCCTGTGTTACTGTGTGTTACCGTCCAGATACACGACTTCGCCGAATGGACAACGAAGCGGTAATCGGCGCGGACAGGCGTAATGACCGGATCTAAAACGCTTTTAGAGCTGTTTGAAATTAAACGGCAAATCGCTGGGAACTAGTAACGGTTTATAGATTAATGCACTCGGGAAGTAAATGGACGTCTGGTTGTAATACAAAAACAAATAAGCTGATCAAGTTTTAAAAACTCTATTACGAAACGCACAGTAAGTTGCTACGTGTAATCAGCAACTAGTACTTTCAAATTAATAGGCCTACACGCTGTTCATGAATGGAAAACACATTTGTGGTTCTTCCACATCATTTTTTATTTCCTTATTAACTTGTGTTTAAAGTTACGAGGGCGTCATTGGAAACATGTAATTCCAGTCGTTGCAAATGTTAGGATGTTGGTGACCGACTTCTGGAAATATATGTTTCGTAAATTAGAATCCAGGTCAACTTGCAGCTGAATATTACCTGGTCTTGCAAGTTACCTGTTAGGAAAGTACATAACACAAGATGTAATGGTGTAATCTAAGAGAAATTGATGGTAATCAGACCAACCAGTAGCGCAGCATGCATGACAGGGAATGGAGTGCGCAGGACATAGAGAAGGTCCTACTATGTTCTCTGATCATAGACATTTATAAAATACCGATGTTGGGAGTTTAAAAACTGATATTTCAGTATGGATACTGAAATGTTTCTCCGACTCTGTGGCGCAGAGGTCAGCCTGGCTGACAACCATACAGAGTTCGATTCCCGATACCGCCAGGAATGGGAGGACTGGAACGGTGTCCAGTTAGCCTTGTGAAGCCAGCTGAGGAGCTACTTGAATGAGAAGTAGGGACACCAGGTCAACAAAGCCGACAATGGCCGAGAGAGCGGTGTGTTGACCTCACGCATCTCCACACCGCATCCACTGACGGCATTGGCTGAGGATTACGCGGCGGCCGGTCGGTCCGGATTCCTCCGTCTGTGGCCAGAACACCGGTGCTGAATTGTTTGAAATATCGTAACATCTGTGTCAAACAGGAAATATCGACCTCCAATCTTGGCTAAAGAAAACTGCTTGTTATCAACTGTCAGTTTATTTTTCATTTAAATGGAAATTAGCTGAACATTTCCCATAACGACACCAGTGAATCACTTTTGCAACTTGTCAGATATGATCATATTGTGTCTGTGGGGAGAGGGAGAGGGGTAAGGCAGGATCATTGTGACTAAGTGTCGATTAATAACTTTCTTCGTTCTTTGAGTTCATGCTTTCGTGGTATCAAGTAGTGTGGGCAACTAGTTGATACATTACAGGAAAAGAGAGAAACCAGTTTTGATCTGTGCAGTGAACTCTGTAAAATAACACAACAAAACAATAATCTGTAAATTGGAACTGATATGGATCTACCATCAACGCTCAGTTATTTTTTGAAAAATCGACATCTGGATCTTAAACAGGATGATCACATGATCGGTGCAGCTTTTTCAGAGGCTTTGCTAGTGCGGCCTCACTGAGAGAAGCGCTTGGACTGCACACTGGATTCGCATTCGGGAGGATGACGGTTCTAACCCACATCCGGTCATCCTGAATTAGGTTTCCCGTGATTCCTCTAAATCGCTTCAGGCACCACTGCAAACACAGCCGTTTGCGTTGTGGTGTTAACGGCAGCCTAGCAGCCTACGCATGGGATGGTAACTCCCTGGTCCAGCCTCTGCTAGTCTCCGGCCAGTGGTGAGCGATGACACAGAATGTTGCGGGTGTTAAAGATGTGCGCCGTTCACAATCGGCGATCTTCCCTTGTAGTGGTCAGATCGGGTTGAGAGGTACCTTGACGACCGGTATGTCTTCCCTCACGTTCCCACGCAGTCCAACATTGAGCCACTGCCACGTCGTACTGTCCCACATACGAGGTGCGGCTAGAAAAAAACCGGACTGATGCTGGAAAAAACATTTATTTACAATTATTTACAATTTCATGTTATCTCCTTCAATGTACTCTCCTCCTCGGTCTCTACACCGCTCCATACGAATTTTCCACTGTTCATAGCAACGCTGCAGATCATTTTCGGTAAGTCCATACATTACTTCCGTCGCTTTTTCTTTTACTGCTTCAACAGTCTCAAATCTAGTTCCTTTCAAAGCTGACTTGACTTTAGGGAAAAGAAAAAAGTCACAGGGGGCCAAATCAGGTGAGTAGGGTGGATGCTCTAAGATAGCAATGTTGTGTTTTGCCAAAAACGTCTTCACTGACAACGCACTGTGAGCTGGGGCATTGTCTTGGTGAAGGATCCATGACTTTTTTCTCCACAAATCGTTCCGTTTTCTCCGTACTCGCTCACGTAGAGTAGCCAGGACGCTAATGTAGTAATGCTGATTCACTGTTTGTCCCTCTGGTACCCAATCAATGTGCACAATCTCTTTGATATAAAAAAAAAATCATCATTGCCTTGAATTTCGATTTTGACATTCGTGCTTTTTTTTGTCGTGGAGAACCAGGTGTTTTCCAATGCATCGATTGGCGTTTAGTTTCGGGATCGTAAGTAAAAAACCACGATTCATCGCAAGTAATAACATTTTGTAAGAAGGTGGGATCACTTTCAATGTTTTCCAGGATGTCAGAACAAATCATTCTTCGGCATTCCTTCTGTTCAATTGTGAGACACTTTGGAACCATTTTTTAACACACTTTGTTCATGTTGAAACTTTCATGAAGAATCTGCCTAACACTTTCCTTGTCAACTCCTGTTAACTCAGACACTGCTCTGATTGTTAAACGGCGATCTTGTCGAACAAGTTTACCGATTTTTTCAATGTTTGCATCAGTTTTTGCTGACAATGGTCTGCCAGTGCGAGTGTCATCACTGGTGTCTTCGCGGCCATCTTTAAATCGTTTAAACCACTCAAACACTCGTGTTCGCGATAAACAATCATCGCCGTACACTTGTTGTAACATTACAAACGTTTCACTTGCAGATTTTCCTAGTTTGAAACAAAATTTGATGTTAACACGCTGTTCTTTCCGTACACTCAACATTTTCCGACGCACAGACAAAACGTCAACTACTTAAAACAGACGCCACGAGCAGACTGAGTGCAGGAGGCAGATGAAACTCGAGCAGTAGGCGGAGCGAGAGTCACGTGACAGACCACGCGACTTTCAGCCTTATTGCATTCGTTTTATTGTTTCACCAGTACTAGTCCGGTTTTTTTCTAGCCACACCTCGTATCTGAGTATTGCATGATTCGGTTGGCCAAACGGAGAACTACATTCCAGGTGGTGATAATGTTGTCTCAGACGAGTACGCGACATCTCCGTGTCCTTCACAGTGGTCATTCAACAACTGGTGGTGTTCCGCCTCTTCTGTTAGCAACACTAACGACCCTGGTGGCCTTTCTACCTGCCACAGAGAATTCGTTCATTTACCCGCCAATGGTGTCTATATCCGACCGTGTCTTTTGGATGGTTCACATTTTCTGGCAGCAAGTGTATGTTCCACTCCACGCAGTTCTACAAATTCATCATTTAACGAAAATATTTTGCTGTCGATTATTATTGACTATCGATGTCGTGACACCGATGATGAAATCGTAATGAGCATCGGTGATTTGTCAACAACCCGCATCCCTTGTCCTTTGTCAACAAACACATACGTGCTATCTGCTTCCATATAACAGCAGATTGTTTGCTGTATAGATATTAGGGATGGCAAAAGCGGTACCGGTATTTTAGATTTGAATAACCAGTATTTTTCTGTACTTATTTTGGTCCCAGCGATGAAAGTTTTTTTTCGTTTTTTACTAATAACCGGAAAAAGAAGACGACACAGAAGTTCGCCATAGCAATAGGGCTAATGTTTTTGGTCTTTAAGTAAAACTTTTTTTACAAACAAGTAATCGTTATTCACAAATTTCCATTGCTTTTAAATATTAGGTTGAAACAGAAAATGAGGAAATCGATGAGTGCTATTTTAATAACAACGGCGACAGTTAGAAGTTAGCAACAAACACATGACACAGGAATCGGCACAGAATTGGTGAGACAATGAGGTACTTGTTGCCATGCGGTGTGTGCCTTAGACGGTATGCGTGTACGTACAGTGTGCGATACTCGTCCCCACCTGCTCTATGCTGTAGTTTCTCGTTGCCATCCTCATAGATCCGTTGTATGGCAGAATGGCATTATCCCTAGTTTGAAATTAAAATAGGAAGTGCGGTAGCAGCGACATCGTATAAGGAGAAAACATCATCATTGTTCCTTGGAAAAGAAGGTAAATTTGGTTGATGTGCGAATAATTTTATTCACTTGCTATCAACTTGAGATTATAATAACGGAAGCCTTAATTTTGTGGTTCGTTCAGAGTGGAAACTGATGCTATCCAAAGTGACGATGCGGGAAAGCCATCAACCTGTGACATTTCCGCCTCCCCGTTATTCCTCATATCTTCCTCCCTTCGGCATTTTGATGGAGGCAATGAGACATATTTCTGCCACTGCTTCAACCTTATATCGATCGAGATCTACTCCTTCACCTTCGTTAGAATTTTCCTGTATTTGTTCTACTGCCTCTGTTATTAGTAGTAATAGCAATGAAAACCGAAAATTGGTTATTTCAGAAACTGGTTAATTTGAATGGTTTTAACATTCGGGTTAAACAGGGGACGAAAAACAGCAGTATCAATGAAACCCGGTAGTTTCAGCGATAACCGCCATCCGTAATAGGTACTGAAGATCCGAGACGATAATTTCCAGTGCCGAATACTTTGTAGCTGGTAGACGGATTGACAGTACTGAATACACACAAATTAACAATCAACCCTGCTTGGCACCTCTGAAAGAATTGTGAGTGTTTGCGTGCTTCAGTGACATCCTGCAGAGACTTGGCTAGCGGGCCCTCGCTGAGTGAAGCGCTCGGACTCCATTGACGAGGCAGAGTGCCAGAGGAATGCGGGACAAATTTGTCCGTCAATTAGCGGCTGACAGATGGGTCCGCCGTCACGCGTCGTGCAAGAACGATAAGAGGCGGGAGACGTCCCGCGAGATGTACGCCCGGCGTGCTCCCACTGCTCTTGTTGGCGCGCTCTGCGCTCCGCGACTTGGACGGGTGGCTTTTTATTTCGCGGTGTGCGGTCGTTTGTCGCGGGGCGCGCGTATTGTATGCTAATGGGCGGCGGTGCGGCGGCAGCGGGTGCGAAGTCGCCCTCCGCGGAATGCGCCCAAGGACGTCCCAGCGACGCCCGCGGACTTGCGTACTTGCGTGGGCGGGAGGACCGCGTCCGTTGAAGGCCGCAGTAAACCTGCAGCCTCATCTAAATCACAGAAAGCTCCCGGTTATGCGTGAGCGAATTATCCAGTTTCCAACCTACCGTGTATAGCTGAACAAAATGTTTTTTCGCCACCATCTGCGTCAAGTATTAGGTTAGTGCGCAAGTTCGTAGCGTTTCACTTCCACATGTTGGTATTCCGGTTGCTATGAGTTTATTTATCGATTGTCATTTTTTATTTGTAGTTCACTGTTATTATCGGGTGATCAAAAAGTCAGTATAAATTTGAAAACTGAATAAATCACGGAATAATGTAGATAGAGAGGTACAAATTGACACACATGCTTGGAATGACATGGGGTTTTATTAGAGCCAAAAAATACAAACGTTCAAAAAATGTCTGACAGATGGCACTTCATCTGATCAGAATAGCAATAATTAGCATAACAAAGTAAGACAAAGCAAAGATTATGTTCTTTACAGTAAATGCTCAATACGTCCACCATCATTCCTCAACAATAGCTGTAGTCGAGGAATAATGTTGTGAACAGCACTGTAAAGCATGTCCAGAGTTATGGTGAGGCATTGGCGTCGGATGTCGTCTTTCAGCATCCCTAGAGATGTCGGTCGATCACGATACACTTGCGACTAAAGGTAATCCCAAAGCCAATAGTCGCATGGACTGAGGTCTGGGGACCTGGGAGGCCAAGCATGACCAAAGTGGCGGCTGAGCACACGGTCATCACCAAACGACGCGCGCAAGAGATCTTCCACGCATCTAGCAATATGGGGTGTTCTTTTTTTTTGGTTCTAATAAAACCCCATGTCATTCCAAGCATGTGTGTCAATATTTACCTCTCTATCTACATTATTCCGTGGTTTATTAAGTTTTCAAATTTATACTGACTTTCTGACCACTCGGTATATGAGTTTACATATGGTGATTTTGTCATTTGGAGATAGTGAGGACGCTAGAAAATGGAGTGTCAAGTAGAGAAATCGGAACATTTCAGACGTTTTCCTCTGTTTCAGTTCAGTAGAGGGGCTACAACAGCGGAGACAACCAGTAACAATTGCGCCGTATATGGAGATAATTCCATTGGACGGAGCACTCCAAGAAAATGGTTTTCTCGATTTAAGGAGGATCATTTTGACATTAATGACTCTTCAGGTCCAGGGAAACCTTCGGGGTATGATAAAGATTGTTTAAACGCAATGATCCACGTCAGCGTGTTCGAGAATTGGTAGATGTGATGTACTGTGATAATTCCACCATCGTGCCACATTGGCAGCCAATGGGGAAGGTTCAGAAATCGGGTTTATGTGTACCGCATGTTCTAAGCCAAAATCACAAAATCAGCGGATGGCCATATGTGCATGTCCTCTTGCTCGTGCCGGCCGCTGTGGCCGACCTGTGCTAGGCGCTTCAGTCTGGAACCGAGCGACCGCTACGGTCGCAGGTTCGAATCCTGCCTCGGGCATGAATGTGTGTGATGTCCTTAGGTTAGTTAGGTTTATGTAGTTCTAAGTTCTAAGGGACTGATGACCTCAGATGTTAAGTCCCATAGTGCTCAGAGCCATTTGAACCTCTTGCTCGTCAACAATTAGATTGTGAGCAACACCGACTATTCTTGACCTGTATCGTTACTGTTGATTAGAAATGGTGTCTTTATGCTACACGTAACTTAAGGAAAATAAAGGAATGGTTGAGAGCAAACAAAGCAGCAACTCCCCATCCAAAGACCAGCGCGCAGCCACAAAAGATTACATTGTGCATCTGGTGGAACAGCGACGGAGTGATTCACTACGAATTGCTTCCCCGAGGTGTAACCATTACTGCTGATCTTTATCATCAGCAACTGAGATGTCTTACAGAAGAAATCCAAGAACAAAGGCCAGCAATACTGCGTGAACTTATGATAACCCACGATAACCCCCGCCCGCATTCCCCTAGAGTGAAAAAACACTATATGGGAGATGGATTGTGTAGTCATTTTGCACCCATCTTATTCACCTAGTCTACGACCCTCAGATTTTAAACTTCACCGCTCTCTATCGAACAACCAATAACGAATTTCTAGGCGAAAATGCGCTTCGAACATAGCTCGACGAGTTCTTCGCCTCAAAACCACGTGATTTCTGCAGTCGCAGCATCTAAACGTTACCCTAGTGCTGACAGATATTGTACATAGTTAAAGAGAATATGTTATTAATGACTGAAGTCTCTATTACGTGTATCTGTTGCGTTTATTACACTTATGGAAAAACGTTACGAACTTATGCACCAATGCAATAATTAAAATGTCACGAGCTTACGACCTGGCATTCTTTGGCTGTTGTCAAGTGAAATGACGGCTGATGGACTGCTGGTGTGGCCATATATACTTTAGATGTCGGCTATGTCGCCACAGGCGCTCACTCTATCCCCGTGTGTGTGCATACGTTGACTCCCGCGTTCCGTGCGTTCGCTTCAACTTTGCGATCGCAGGATTCCACTGCAGGTCGCCGTCTTCATTAAGTGTGTTATTGGCGTCTTTTATTTCGATGGTTTCTTTAATTACACAGTCCCAGAAGCCGTTAGTGCCAACCACGACAGAGGTTTCGTCGAATCTGATTCGCTGACCGTTTTCTAGAGCATGCTCAGTTTTAGCGGATTTTTCGGCTTAACGTAAGTGATAAAACCTCTAATTTTCCTTCCTGCGTTATTCTACGGTGCATACTGTTCCTCCGATGTAAGATCGCCCGCACTCGGAAGATGTCTCTTTGATTTCAAGAGTTCTGAGGTCTGCAACGTCTTCAGCTGGATTTGTAATCGCCGGATTTTTGTCGGAGGCCTGAAGATCGATTTTATTTTGAGTCTTTGCAGTAGACGATTTATCTTGCTCGAGACGGAGCCGTGGCACGGAAAAATGGAAGCTGCTTTTCCTGCTTCTCGTCTTTGGTCTTATTGTGATTCTTGCTTGATATCATTTAATATATTTGGTGAACGCTGTAGCCATTGTTCCTGGAGTCTTTGCTTGGGAGGCTCAGCTCATGGGACAAGTTATCGTCGTCTGAAATCGTTCATGTATTATGTACCAGTGCTTGTATAACACAGTATGCTTCCGTGCCGGGTGATGATGGCTAATGACGTGCAAGTATAGATCGGTCGTCGAAGGTTTTCTGTAGATGCTGTGGCCAAGGGATCCACTTCGTTTGCGGTGGACAAGAACGTCGAGGAAGGGCAACATATCGTCTTTTTTCCTGCTTCCCTAATGAACTGGATGCTACTGTTAAGGGACATTGTATGTCCTATGTCGCCAATGTTAAATTATCGAATTTTGTGACCTATTATCTTGGAAACTTTTTAGACACTAACTTACAGTTTTCCATAATTAGTGAATGCACCTTTCTAGATACACTGAACTAGAATTATTACTGAAATTGTATTGTGGAGCATGTTATCCTTTTCTTTTAAAACACTCATTTTTTGATAGAATTTTGTAAATAAAAGAACATAACAAGAAAACAACTCAGGATATTTTAATTATTCTAGTTCCATATGTCGCACGTCGCATGCATCAGGGAAAGTAGCTTACTTTAAACTTTCAATGTTA
Source organism: Schistocerca piceifrons (assembly GCF_021461385.2). Classification (NCBI taxonomy): domain Eukaryota; kingdom Metazoa; phylum Arthropoda; class Insecta; order Orthoptera; family Acrididae; genus Schistocerca; species Schistocerca piceifrons. The sequence goes on along the minus strand of NC_060141.1, from coordinate 398,710,037 downwards.
CGTCGTGTTCGTGTTGTGTAACATAATCCGCACCAAGATTGAAATAATCACACTTCTTTCGTATATATTTCACGCTCTGTGAGCACATCTATTTCTAAAACAAAGAGAAAACTCTTTCGTACTTACATTGCACAGGTCGTTGCTCGATTTTGGAGTTCAATCTTTGCGCCTTGGATATACCAGCCACCTTTTACGCTGAACTGTATCTGAGGGAAACCGATAAAACTTACACCGACCACGTCTGCTATTATTTGAGCATTTTGCAGCCGCACACCCAATATGAAGCTGAGGAACAATAAAATTAACAGATTTCGCTGATTCAATTTCCTACGCCACGCGAAGCATACAAAACTGGTATGCAAAATGGCAGATTGTTCAGCTCGGTATCTCCAGTGATTTTGCACCCACAATGACGTCACGTGGCAGACTGGCTGTTGAAAGACAAAATAGCCGGCCGTTGTGGCCGAGCGGTTCTAGGCGCTTCAGTCCGGAACCGCGCGACCGCTACGGTCGCAGGTTCGAATCCTGCCTCGGGCATGGATGTGTGTGATGATGTCCTTAGGTTAGTTAGGTTTAAGTAGTTCTAAGTTCTAGGGGACTGATGACCTCAGATGTTAAGACAAAAGAGGTGCCTATCGGCAGAAGCGTGTACTGCTAATTGTTTGGGCACAGTATTCAGGTTCTAGGAAATATTCGGTGTTTTTTCGGTGTATTTTCGTAACCACCTGTGGTAGACAAACGTTAAATACTCTTCTACTGCAACTTGCAGTCTATAGCACTGACTTGCACCAAGTCATTAGGAGTGGAGGCATCGTTGCGCCTAGGACGATCATATTGTAGAAGGATGAATGGCGGCCCTGCTGCCAGTTTGGAACTACTTTCGGGGCTGTAAGAGCGGCGACTGCGTGCGCAGCTAACAGACGGGAGCCGCCGTAGGTAGGTACACCTCATCGGCAGGCGGCTTAGACGCGCTTTGCGGAAACCAAATCCCCACAGAGGGCTTCCACAAAAGCTGCGGCTGGCAGCTTCCCACACGCAGTGCAGGACAGTCTTACGGCGCGTTATGAGGTATTACAAGGCGGATCCGCCCCTGTCGGCGAAACCACCAGAAAATTGCTTCCCCATATAAAGTTACTCCGGCCCGGCGCGGAGAGTCTGCTCCGGACTAGCTCGTCTTGTTGATCAGTGGGTTTAAATTAAGCTGGGAAAGAGTCTCTGATCACAACAATTTGCGTACGTTCAGTGTTCCTCGAGAAAGATGGGCAGGTAACTGGCGCTTGGGGCAGAGACTGGCAACTGACACACATGTGACGCATAACTCGTACATGGGCGGAAAGACTTGTTGCTGTACGAGTACTTGACAGGTGAACACTTATTATAAACGGTCACTTTGATATACACTGAAGAGCCAAAGAAATTGATACACCTACCTAATATCGTGTAGGGCCCCCGTGAGCACGCGGAAGTGCTGAAACACTACGTGGCATGGACTCGACCGATGTCTGAAGTAGAGGTGGAGGGAATTGACAACATGAATCCGTAAGAGTACAAGGGTATGGAGATCGCTTCTGAACAGTACGTTGCAAGGCATCCCAGATATGCTCAATAATGATCATGTGTGGGGAGTTTGGTGGACAGCGGAAGTGTTTAAACTCAGGAAAGAGTTCCCGGAGCCACTCTGTACCAGTTCTGGACGAGTGGGGTGTCACATGGTCCAGCTGGAATCGCCCACGTCTGTCGGAATGCACAATGCACATGTATGGACTTTCCGTCAGTTACTACGAACTGTGACGTCACCAATCTAGTCACATAACTGAGACGATATTCCGTAACCACGCAATTTCAATACAAGTGGATTGTAAGGTACGGCGCCAAAGACCTTTTGCATTCTATGCATTCTAGAAATACGGAATTAATTTTAAATGCTGTGTAAATAACATTCAATACTTCGTGTGAGTAAAGGGCTAGTTGTCTTTCCAAAAACGATGTTTTCTAAATCCTTGTTCACTGCGTGTCAATAGGTCGTTTTGATCGAGGTAATTCATAATGGCCGGCCGTTGGTGGCCGAGCGCTTCTAGTCGCTTCAGTCTGGAACCGCGCGACCGCTACGGTCGCAGGTTCGAATCCTGCCTCTGCCATGGATGTGTGTGATGTCCTTAGGTTAGTTAGGTTTAAGTAGTTCTAAGTTCTAGGGGACTGATGACCTCAGATGTTAAGTCCCATAGTGCTGAGAGCCATTTGAACCATTTGAACCAATTCATTATGTTCGAACACATATGTTCCAAAATGTCCGGACGCCCCTGTGTAATGTCACGAAGGTCGTAGCCACCACTATAAAGGGAGGCGGTGTATATTGTGTCAGTAGAGAAGCACTAACAGCAGAATGGTCGGTCAGCAGATGTCAGTAAATTTTCTTGGTCTCACTGGATTAACAAATCCATCAGGGAAAGTCAGCCGTTCTAAAGCTGCTAAATCGACTGTTGATGATATGGTTTTGAAACGGAGAAGCGAAGAAACAAACACAGCAGTGGCTGTGCATAAGGAGTTAAAAAAATGCGGCAACGACGGTCGAGCAATTCTTCATAAGCCACACATTTTTGTAGTTAATGCGCCACCGGACAGAGCATGGCTGGAAACAAGTGATTTAATGTGATGAATCGCCCTACTGTGGGAAACCGTTGGAAGTGTCTGGGTTTCATGAATTGGTGAATGGCTGGAATCACGTGAAGTGCCAACAGTGTAGTAAGGAAGAGGTGGTGTTACGGTATGAGGGGGTTTTTCGTGGCTGGGATGTGGTCTCTTTACTGCACTTATGAATACGCTGAATGAGAAAGAATACCAACACATTTTGTAGCATTATGTACTGTACACATTATAGTAACAGTTCGGAGACGATTATTGTTCGTATCAGGATGATGATGCACCTAGTCATAAAGCACGAATGTTGTGTAGACAATAACATTCCTGCAATAGACTGGCCTAACGAGAGTCCTTTCCCGAACCAAATGGAACATCTTTGAGATGACTTAGAACGTCTACTCCTCTCCAGATGCTAGCGTCCAACATCAACTGTCATCTCTGGTTTCGCCGGCCTCGGTGGCCGAACGGTTCTAGGCGCTTCTGTCCGGAACTGCGCGACTACTACGGTCGAAGGTTCGAATCCTGCCTCGGGCATGGTTGTGTGTGATGTCCTTAGGATAGTTAGGTTTACGTAGTTCTAAGGTCTAGGGGACTGATGACTTCAGACGTTAAGTCCCATAGTGCTCAGAGCCATTTGAACCAGTTTTCTCTGGTTTCTGCTCTTGAGGAAGAGTGAGCTGGCGTTCCTCCACAGACATTTAGTCACCTCATTCAAAGTGTTCGCAGTGGAATTCAAGCCGTCATAAAGGCGAAGTGTGGACGTATTCCTATACTAATGGCCACTAATAGGCGTACGAAGGCTTTTGATCAGCTAGTGTATCTATTTCTCTCATTATACTTTAAGAAACTAAGGCGAAGCGTGTCTGACACAATAGGTATTGCCTTCATTCAGTTGCATCATTGATATAACACTGATGGGAAATGTTTAAAACCGAATAGGCAAGAGTTTTTTTTTTCTTCGCTTGATGTAATGAGTTAACGTCTGCACTTTAGATGCTCGTCAAAGATTCTCTGCAAATCTTTTATGTTTTCTTTACCTAACCATCTGTTTTTAATGGATAAACGTTTGATGTCCGACTCACTCTTTCAACCGTTATCGAGAAAGCGAAGCTATATTATTTTAGCAGAGTTCAAAGCGAGATAGGCGTCCTACAGAATCTGTCTCAAATCATTTAGTCCTCGCAGACGCAAGCGGACAACTTTCCTGACGTCTGTCGACGATATGTGAGTCGAGCTTCCAGTGATCCAGTAGTGCGAGAACACTATCAGAAGCGATATAACCCAGTTTTAACAAATTCCACCGTCTCCACGGGGGTCTAGTATAAATCCCTTGCAAATTAAGACAGAGAGACGAGGACTGAACCAAGACCTTTCCCCTTTCTTAGGTAATACTGTCTACTTAACCATCCCTGCACGACTCGCAGCTTCACCTTTGTCGGTAAATCTCTCCTGCTTCCAAAAATTCACCCAAGCCCTCCTGTGCACCTCTATGGGCAAGCACACCTAGAAGAAAGGTTATCGCGTATAGGTGACTAATTCACAGCCGAGGGGCTGTTTTCAAAATAAACCTTTCACTCCTCAGTAGCGTCTGCAATGTTGAGAGCGCTGACGGCGATGGCCAAGACGCCGGGTTCGAGTACCAGTCCATCGCACAATTTTAATCTGTCGTACCAAGTTTCAGAACGACGTACACTCTGCTGTTGAAAACTGAAAGATTAATTCGGGAGTGACCTCGTTCGTCCAACACGGCAAAATTAATCCTCTTTACGACGATTGTTTTGAAGTCGTAAGCACACCGCGCCGGGGCAGCCGGAACCGATGAAACGCGCTATGGCAGGCTGGTGTCACGGATCGGTACTGCGGAACGGTCACAGGGCAGACGCAAATACTTATGGCTCGCCGCATGCGGATGACAATGCAAATATGCGGCACTATCCAGACGGCGGTAGCGCAGTGGAAGCGGAGGGAGAAAAAGCAGAAGACCCGAAGCAACCGCATAGTCTTATTTACGTCCCGGGGCGCCGAAGAGGTGCGGGATGGTCTCTCTCTCTCTCCCTCGCTACCCTCCCTCCATCTGTGTGTGTGTGTGTGTGTGTGTGTGTCTGTTTGTGTTTGTGTGTGTGGTCGTCCTCTGGGAGAACCGGGCGGCATCTGGCGACTCCGCGGTGAGTCGTAAACGTGGGGCCGTCTTAACGCTCTGCTATACTGGCGTGTGCCGCAGTGCAGTGGCTGCTGAAAACGCGGCGTGCACACACACTATCGAGAAACAGAATCCTTTACTTGTTACTGGTTCCGGTTGTGGTGTTGTTATTAAGTGTACAAACGTCTTCGTTTTTTTGATTGTTTCCGTTTACACTGATGAGTCAAAACATTATCAAAACTTGCGTAGCCCTCTTACTACCAGGATTGCTTTGGAAATTTGTGGTAAGTTTCTGTGGGACCAAACTGCTAAGGTCATCGGTCCCTAGGCTTACACACTACTTAATCTAACTTAAACTAACGACAACACACACACCCATGCCCCAGGGACGACTCGAACCTCAGATGGGGATAGCCGTGCGACAGGATTGTTTACTTTCACTAAGTAACACAGGGGTCATAAAGATTTAAAGTAAATTACACGGGATCTGTTGCCAGTATTTTAAGAAACTAACATAAAACCATACATTACAGCTGGTTTCGGTGCAAGACACATCACTCAATTTTCGTAAAAGTTATCTTTCAAGAAACAATACAAAATGTTGCTTCACGTCATATTGACTCCTGTGGTACTCAATGGAAAAAACAATGAATAGGTTTCCATGGCCTGCAAATATGAAACTGGACCAAAAAGATTATTGAATACAATTAAGTCAGAGGGAGAAAGCCATATATTTTGAAAACAACAGTTTTGATAACGGGGATATAAGCAATTTCTCTCGTAGATTTGTCGCATCTTTTAAATGTTCGCCCAATAAAACACAGTCTAGAGTTCGCCTTCATCCCAACATTTTCTGTGTGATGGTTCCCATTTAAATTATTTGTAATTTTAATTCATAACTATTTACTTGAATCTACAGTCTTTAAATATTTGTTATTTGTCGTGTACCCGAAATGTAACGGATCTTTTCAGAACACATATGGAGAATAATAAATCTTCTATCGTTTAGGGACAACTGCCACTATTCGCACCATACAGTTCTTGCCAAAATTATTGTGCAACTCGTTTTATCTACTGATGACTTTACTAGACGCTAAACGACACATCATCTGCACACAGTCTAACAGAGCTTCTCAGATTGTCTCCTAAGTCGTTTACATACATTCAGAACAGCGAAGAACCTCCTTGCAGAACACCAGACATTAATTCTTCACCTTACTATGAACTATTACCTTTCTGAAGGGAAATTACGAATCCAATAGCTCAGCTGAGACGATACTCCATAGCCACGAAATTCTACTGGAAGCCACTTGTGAAGAACAATGTCAAAAACCTTGTGGAAATCTAGAAATATGGATTCAGATTGAGATCCCCCTTCAATAGCACTGAGTACTTTGAACAAAGAGCCATTTGTGTTTCACAAGAACGATATTTTCTGAATCAAATGGTTCAAATGGCTCTGAGCACTATGGGACTTATGCCTCGTGATGACTGGGTGTTGTGTGCTGTCGTTAGGTTAGTTAGGTTTAAGTAGTTCTAAGTTCTAGGGGACTGATGACCGTAGATATTATGTCCCATAGTGCTCAGAGCCACTATGGGACTTAACGTCTGAGGTCATCAATCCCCTAGACTTAGAACTACTTAAACCTAACTAACCTAAGGACAACACACACATCCATGCCCGAGGCAGGATTCGAACGTGCGACCATAGCAGCAGCGCGGTTCCGGGCTGAAGCGCCTAGAACAGCTCAGCCACAAAGGCCAGCTTATGTGCCAATAGATTGTTATCTTGGAGGTGCTTCATGATAGATATCGGACTATAGCTCAGGGGCTTACGAGGGGCGCTCAATAAGTTATGCAACACATTTTTTTTTATGAAAGTCGGTTGGTTTTACTCAGGTTTCCAATATACCATATTATTCCCTGCCCTGGAAGGGCCTGCCTGCTTGCGTGGTACCTGTCTACTGGTCGAAGTCGCAGCCAACGTCTCGTTGCATCAGTAACCTCCCCATCATCCATGTATTGCTTCCAGCGGAGTGCATCCTTCATTGGCCAAACAGACGGAAGTCGGAAGGTGCGAGATCCCGGCTGTAGGTTGGCTGAGCAAGTACAGTTCCGTGAAGTTTTGTGAGCTCCTCTTGAGTGCGCAGGCTTGTGTGAGACCTCGCGCTGTCATGGAAGAGGAGAAGTTTGTTTGAATTTTTGTGGCGACAAGAAGGCTGAAGTTTTTCTTCAGTTTCCTTAGCGAAGCACAATATACTTCAGAGTTGATTGTTGCACCGAGAAGGAGGAAATCAAACACAATGACCCCTTCAGCATTCCGGAAGACTGTCATCATGACTCTACCAGCTGAGGGTGAGACTGAACATTTTCTGCAGAGGAGAGATGGTGCGGCGCCCTTCCGTGGATTGGCGTTTTGTTTCTGGTTTTAAGTGATGAGCCCATGTTTCATCACCTGTGAAGATGTCCGACAAAGAAGCCTCGTAACGCGCAAACAATTCCCCACATATGGTCATTCGTTGCTCCTTGTCTTCCTCTGTTAGGCGGCGAGGACCCCAGCAGGAACACACAGTTAAGTATCTCGAATGGTGTCCATGTGTGTCACACTACCAAGAGAGAAATCCAGCGAGGTGTTTGATTGTGATCTGTCGATCACTTCGAATGAATGTGTCCGCGCGTTGCAATATTGCAGGAGTCACAAAATAGTTCAAATGGCTCTGAGAACTATGGGACTTAACTTCTGAGGTCATCAGTCCCCTAGAACTTTGAACTACTTAAACTTAACTAACCTAAGTACATCACACACATCCATGCCCGAGGCAGGATTAGAACCTGCGACCGTAGCGGTCGCGTGGTTCCAGGCTGTAGCGCCTAGAACCGCTCGGCCACTCCACAGGAGTCACAACTGTGTGCCGTCGGCCGGTACGCGGGAGATCGGACACGTTTGCGTGACACTGTTGAGATGATGACAGACGTCTCGTTTAACGACTCAAGGTGATTACGTTCACTGCTAGGTCTCCGTAGACATTCTGCAAGCGTCTATGAATATCTGCAATGCAGTGGTTTACCGCCAAAAGAAACTCAATGACAGCTCTCTGCTTGGAACAAACCTCTATTACAGTCACAATTTTGAAGACTAGGTAAGCCGCGCGGGATTAGCCGAGCGGTCTAGGGCGCAGCAGTCTTGGACTGTGCGGCTGGTCCCGGCGGAGGTTCGAGTCCTCCCTCGGGCATGGGTGTGTGTGTTTGTCCTTAGGATAATTTAGGTTAAGTAGTGTGTAAGCTTAGGGATTGATGACCTTAGCAGTTACGTCCCATAAGATTTCACACACATTTTTTTGAAAGTTACTTAAAGCGCCGCTCCCCATCGTAACTTCATGAAACTACAGAGGCTGAAGCAGGAATATTTGACGATGGATCACAACAAATTACACGTTTTTTCAACCGAAATTGACCGAGAAAAATAGTGTTGCATTACTTATTGGACACCTGTCTTGTTTCCTCTCGTGTATGGATCGGTGTGAGGTGTGCAAATTTCCAGTTGTTAGATGCGGCTCTTTCGTCGAGCGAGCTGTTGTATGTGGTAGCTAGAAATGGACCTATTTCACCGGCCTACTCCGAAAGCAACGTAATTTCCATGAAAATCGAGTCTGGTGAAAGCTTACTCGTAGCTTCGGAAGGGCCCATGTCGGACGCGTAACGTGTTTCCGGCGTCGGTCTCGGAGAGAGGCAGCATCGAAGCCGAAGGGAAAGCCAGAGTATGGTCCGCCGTGCTCGCCCGCCGCCATATTGTGTGCGAAACAATCATTGATCGCGTCTCGACACGCAGCGCTGCGCACCGCGGCGAAAAAGAAGGGCGACCAGTGCGTGGGGCCCGTAAGGACTGCTCGCCACCAACCTCTCGCTGTCCAGCCGGCTCGTGGAACGCTGCCTTATCTCCCACCGACACCCAGCGCCCTCGATACCGAAACCACCAGCCATTAATTATGGCAGGACGCTGTTTTTAACAACTGTATATGATTAAATAAATTAGAATAGCGTTTCTCTCCAACAATCTGTCATCATCAGCTGTGCTTTACACTTCTATCAGTATACTCCGGAACCCATTGTACCAAAAAAAAAAAAAAAGTGTGTGAAATCTTATGGGACTTAATTGCTAAGGTCATCAGTTCCTACGCTTATCCTAAAGGACAGACACACACACACCCATGCCCGAGGGAGGACTCGAACCTCCGACGGGATCAACCGCACAGGAACCCATTGTACAGTGAACGGTGGAAGGTAACGCGTGTAAATATTAACGACTTTATGTAATGTTTCATCCGTGTGTGAACCGCGGGAAAAATGACAGTTCGTACTCGTCGGTACGTGCCCTGAACCCTGTCAGGCTTCTTTACTACTGTATTGTGTTATTTTGTCATGATATATGTTCCTACGGCATCGAAGAAGTCCGGAAGCAAATATAATGTCACTGAAAAATGAATTTAGGGATGAGTATGCAGCTTCACTGCATGCCTCGCCTTATGATGTTGAGGAAGAAGAAGATGATGATGACGATGATATTGATGATGACGATTATAGTGATTATTAAAGGGTTGTAGCTGCTACTAAAATATGACGAGACGATGGAAAATCCAGGATTGAATGTAAGATATTGTGAAAAGGAAAGTTGCTTCTCACCATGTAGCGGAGATGCTGAGTCGCAGATGGGCACAACAAAAATACTGTCACAAATATAGCTTTCGGCCAGTAACGCCTTCGTCAAAATTAGATGGCAAACACACACATACACACTAACGCAAGCGCAACTTACTAACACATGACTGCAGTGTCAGGCAACTGGGGCTACACTCAGAGACAGAGAGAGAGAGAGAGAGAGAGAGAGAGAGAGAGAGAGAGAGAGAGAGAAATGAAATGAAATGAAATGAAATGATTGTATGCCATTGATGGCCTGGACTCCCCTCCTGGGGATGTTCGGCCGCCGAGCTGATATCCTTTTCATTTGACGCCACATTGGGCGACTTGCGTGTCGATAATGATGAAATACTGATGAGTACAGCACAGCATCTAATGCCTGAGCGAAGAAAATCTCCGACCCGAGGAGGAATCGAAATCGAACCAGGACCCTCTGCATGGCAGTCAGACGCATTGACCACTCAGCTAAGGGGCGAGAGAGAGAATGAATGAATTAATGTGTGTGTGTGTGTGTGTGTGTGTGTGTGTGTGTGTGTGTGTGTGAACTACTTCCTACGCTAGTTCATAAAATATTAGCTGGAAATAGAGAAACACAACAAAAAGTGATTAAAAGGAGGAGGAGGAGATTAGTGTTTAACGTCCCGTCGACAACGAGGTCATTAGAGACGGAGCGTAAGCTCGGGTGAGGGAAGGATGGGGAAGGAAATCGGCCGTGCCCTTTCAAAGGAACCATCCCGGCATTTGCCTTAAGTGATTTTAGGGAAATCACGGTAAACCTAAATCAGGATGGCCGGAGACGGGATTGAACCGTCGTCCTCCCGAGTGCGAGTCCAGTGTGCTAACCACTGCGCCACCTCGCTCGATAAGTGATTAAAATCGTGGTAAATATATGTGCCTGGCTGGTAGGTAGACGAAAGGAGATGATCCAGCCAATGTGCGATAAACTAAAACCTCCAGCATAAGACCGCAGTTTGGAGTCCGAAAATTGCACAGAATTGTACAGGCTTAGTTGTCTCATTAGCAGTTACAATAGAGAGCAGGTTTCCATTTACATTAGACGCTGCCCTCTGGTCCGAATATTAAATGCACTTAAATAAGAAGTGGATTACAGTGATTCGTACGCCACAGGCATCAGAGATTGGGAGACCTCCTCCCTGAATTAGGAAGTCATACCTTAACGGTATGCACCTCCTCATTTTGGTACGAAACTGAGAGATTTGAAGCACGAATTCTTGAGACTTACACCCTTTCCACCATCTGCCGCAACGTGTGACCCGAAAGGAGACGAAATAGAAGAAAGTCTCCTCAGGAGGATTGTTGCATTAGTGAACAACATACTGGGGTTTTAATTACTAAAACTTGCTAATAAGCGGACCGCTGATTTTACCCTGTGATTTTTACGCTACTAGCTCGACCCACGTTCCGTGTCAGAAATCTGAGACACATTCCTTTCCGGACGCGTGTATCCTGTGGCGGAGCCAGACTGTATCTCTGAGAAACAATGATAAAGGCATCTGTGTCACGTGCTACAGACACCGGCTGTTTGCCGACGCTGCAGTCCAAACATGATGTGGCGCCGACGCGGCCTCTAAGGCGTTATCTGAACCCCCATAGCACATTGTTCTGCGCTGACGTGATCGGCTGCGGACAGCGTGCGATAACGGTAGCAAGTTATCGCGAGGCAAACCGATTAATGTTTGCCGTCTGTGAAGCTTACCTTGCAAAATGTGATAACTTTAATCAGTTGCGCTGAGCACATCTGAATATGTTCAGACTCGGGAAACAGTAAACTAAAAAAGCTGTCTCTTACATCTGCGTCTATCTCATTAGTCTGATAGCTACGGTGCACGGCGGAGAACGCTTAGCGCCTCAGGATCGGTTTATCCGCTTCATGATCCTCTGTGCCGAAACGAGTTGTGCAGTTAAAACCATAATACCGAAAATTTATTGAAAAAAGGGCACAAAAATGGACTCACTCGAGGAACAAAATATCTGCAGAAGATGTATAAAATTACTTTAAACGACTGAAAATGAGCAAATATACTGATCGTAAATACACTACTGGACATTAAAATTGTTACACCACGAAGATGACGTGCTACAGACGCGAAATTTAACCGACAGGTAGAAGGTGCTGTCATATGCAAATGATTAGCTTTTCAGAGAATTCACACAAGGTTGGCGCCCGTGGCGACACCTACAACGTGCTAACATGAGGAAAGTTTCCAACTGATTTCTCATACAAAAACAGCAGTTGACCGGCGTTGCCTGGTGAAACGTTGTTGTAATGCCTCATGTAAGGAGGAGAAATGCGTACCGTCACGTTTCCGACTTTGAGAAAGGTCGGATTGTAGCCTATCGCGATTGAGGTTTATCGTATCGCGACATTGCTGCTCGCGTTGGTCGAGATCCAATGACTGTTAGCAGAATATGGAATCAGTGGGTTCAGGAGAGTAATACGGAACGCCGTGCTGGATCCAAACGGCCTCGTATCATTAGCAGTCGAGATGACAGGCATCTTATCCGCATGGCTGTAACGGATCGTGCAGCCAAGTCTCGATCCCTGAGTCAACAGATGGGGACGTTTGCAAGACGACAACCATCTGCACGAACTGTTCGACGACGTTTGTAGCAGCATGGACTATCAGCTCGGAGACCATGGCTGCGGTTGCCCTTGACTCTGCAGATGGTGTACTCAACGTCGAATCTGGGTGCACGAATGGCAAAACGTCATTTTTTCGGACGAATCCAGCATCATGATGGTCGCAACCGTGTTTGGCGACATCGTGGTGAACGCACATTGGAAGCGTGTATTCGTCATCGCCATTCTGGCGTGTCACCCGGCGTGATGGTATGGGGTGCCATTGGTTACACGTCTCGGTCACCTCTTGTTCGCACTGACGGCACTTTGAACAGTGGACGTTAATTTCAGATGTGTTACGACCCGTGGCTCTACCCTTCATTCGATCCCTGTGAAACCGTACATTTCAGCAGGATAATGCACGATCGCATGTTGCAGGCCCTGTACGGGCCTTATTACGGCCAGAGGTGGTTGTTCTGTGTACTGATTTCTCAGGATCTATGCAGCCAAACTGCGTGAAAATGTAATCACATTTCAGTTCTAGTATAATATATTTGTCCAATGGATACCCGTTTATCATCTGCATTTCTTCTTGGTGCAGCAATTTTAATGGCCAGTAGTGTATTATGACTACCTGCTTAAGGCGTGTTGGTTCATCTGTGGATCGCAATAGAGCAGCGATTCTGCTTGGCATGGACTTTAAAAGTCCTTAGTAGGTTATCGGAGGTATGTGACATCAGATTTATACACAATGGTCAAGCAGTTTCCGTATATTACGGGCCGGACGGTTGGGGGCGCGGATCTGGCGTCCGATAGCTTTTCAAATGTCATCGACCCGGTGCGCATTAATTTGGTGGCCAAGACATCAACGTGAGTTCGCTTATAATGCTCCACTGTGGTACCATTCTGGCCTTATGACACAGGCACTTATCCTGCTGGAAAATGTCATCGCCCCACGGCACATATCCTGTTGGAAAATGTCTTCCCCTCGGGAAGACTTCAAGCATTAAGTGACGCAAATGGTCCGAAATAGTGTTCACGTAGTCCACAGATAACATGGTGTTTTCGATTACACCCACAGGTCCCGCAGAAGGCAGGTGACTGTCCTCCACATCATAGTCCTGCTCCAATCGGCGGGTATCCGTGGCTCGGTGCAGGTATGGGGCAGCCGTTCGCTTGCATAACGGTTTAACTGGATGCGACTATTGACCTGGTGTGACAAGAAAAGTGGTTCATCCTACCAGGCGAATCGTTTCCATCATCTGTGGTCCAGTCTCTATGTCCCATGCCCGTTGCAATAGTAACTGACAATGTCATTGAGGCAGCATGGGAACACGAAGGCTGTTCAACAATGTGCACTGAACAGTTTGCTGCGAAATACTTGTACTTGCACCAGCTTTGTACACTGTCGTCAAATCTGCCACAGACCGCCGCATATCCTGCTTTTCAGAGGAGGCAAGCCTCCGTCCTCCATGTTCTTTGATGAGGAGGCTTGGATGTCCAACACGTTGTGACCTACTCGTAATTTCACGGTCCTTCAACCATGTTCCATAAACGCTGACGACAGTAGCACGCGAAGAGTCGACGAGCTTTTCTGTCCTGTAAGTAGGACATGAGATGCCAAAAGTACCGTCTTTTTGGCACTGCTAACAATTCGAAATATGTTGCGTATTCACTTCAGAAATAGTGAAGCACTTGAAGTTCAGAAACGAGTCTCTGAATGCGTCAACGGCCATTACTGAGAAAGCTGGAAGCCATGGTTCATCTCAGCAAGCCGGCCGAAGTGGCCGTGCGGTTAAAGGCGCTGCAGTCTGGAACCGCAAGACCGCTACGGTCGCAGGTTCGAATCCTGCCTCGGGCATGGATGTTTGTGATGTCCTTAGGTTAGTTAGGTTTAACTAGTTCTAAGTTCTAGGGGACTAATAACCTCAGCAGTTGAGTCCCATAGTGCTCAGAGCCATTTGAACCATTTCATCTCAGCACAAGTTCGAACTGTAAGTTTCAAAAACAGCCACGTGGGTTCCATTGTTGCTTCATTATCACGATGCAGCTCTTTATGAACAGTATTTTAAACTCCACCCCCCTCCCTCTCCCCACCGCCCCCCGACCATTGACTGGCCGCTACTTCTACTATCGTGCCAATTAGTACATTGTAGACTGCTTTTGAAGATTAACGAATTTTTTTTATTGCCAGCTCAAACTTGTTATTTATTCATTTATCTTCTGGCATCTAAGTACATTTTAACATTGAGTTACATACAATATTTCTGAGCACTCAATAGTTTATCAAAGCAAACATCTAGTACTCGCATGTATTTGATAGAATTTGGGTTTGCCGTCATCAATTCCTCATAACGCCCTCTGTATTTTGCGACACTGCAGTATTCCTCGTTGTGTTGGATTGTGTTCCTCGGTAGGGCGCAGCTGTGTGCTGGTGAGGGCAGCATTCCCCAGTTAAGAAGCAAGTCTGCACGCCTTACGTATCCTTTTCTCAGTCGATTGAGAGCCTGCCATATGTTGCGGCGCCACAGTAATACAAAGTAATAACGGGAGTGTTGTTGGAGCCTGTATAGTCATTCTCTCCTTCAGGAATTAGTATGACGACCACAGTGAAACTGTATGCAGGTGCAAGAGGAGGATAGCCTGTTGATTCTCAGATCTGGGATGTCGTAAGGCACTTTCAGTCCAGAGTCTGCTAAGATGTTCCTGTGTTGTGGGCACTTTTGATCTACAGAACGATACTTCCAATTACACTTGTGCTACTGAGCCAACTGTGTTCATAATAGACGACAAGGAAACTAGCCTTTTACCTACACCGCCTGTGAATACATACAGCACATGTATTGTACAATTTCCTCCTCTCTGCTCTCTCCATCCATCTCCTTCTCCTCCTCTCTCTTTCCATCTCCTCCTTTCCCAATCTCCTCCTCTGTCCTGTCTCTTTCTGCCTCCTCCTCCCCTCTCTCACTGTCCATCTCTCCCTCACTACCTCTCTCACCATCTCCTCATGTCACCTCTCTCTGTCCATCTCCTCCTCCCCCTCTCTCTGTCTGTCTCATCCTCCCCCTCTCATTTTCCATTTCCTCCTGCTCATCTCTCCTCTGCCCTGCCTGTACGCACATTATCCCCTGAAACACATTCTGATACTACCTGCAGAACATGCCAGTCATGCAGAGCAGCCTAGATAGCTGTTGTTACCAAACCTTTTCACCCTCATTCCCACTTCTATGGCCGGCCGGAGTGGCCGAGCGGTTCTAGGCGTTACAGTCTGGAGCCGAGCGACCGCTACGGTCGCAGGTTCGAATCCTGCCTCGGGCATGGATGTGTGTGATGTCCTTAGGTTAGTTAGGTTTAAGTAGTTCTAAGTTCTAGGGGACTGATGACCTCAGAAGTTAAGTCCCAAAGCGCTCAGAGCCATTTGAACCAAGCCACTTCTATGGGACCTATGCAGTTCTTACCCCTACAGTACTTCTTTCCCAACAATTAATGGTGTGTGTACCAAACATGGTTAAAATTTATCTGGTGGTTCAGGAGGAGATGTAGTAAAAACACACACACACACACACACACACACACACACACACAGATACATATATAATTTAAAGTTAACACAGTTTTAAAAGAAGGAGACATGATTAGAGCTTAATCTCCGACCAAAAGCGTGGCCAATAGAGACACATTACAGGCTCAGTTTATGAAAAGATGAGGAGGGAAATCTGCTGTAACCTTTTCCACAGAATTATCTCGGCATTTTCCTGGGGCGATTTAGAAGAATCATGGAAAACCTAATATTGGGTGGCCGAGTGGGAATTGGAGCCATTGTCCTGAATGCGAGTCCAGTGTGATCACTTCGCCACCTGACTATGTTACCTAGCGTTTTTCGACTCTAATTCTTGTCCACCTTTTTTCGACTGTAATACTTGTCCAGACGATTTTTCAATCCACTAGTCCCAAAGTCCCAGTCCTCTGCAAACTGAATCTGGAAGCACTACCAAAGCGTGTTTTGAAGAGTGTAGGTGTAGATGTAGATGAGACAAGTTTTACATAGAAATGAATGTCGTGCTTAGTAGGTGCGGGTGATGAGGTTGTACTAGGTGAGTGGCATGTTCCTGCCGGTGGCGTTTGCTGCTTGCAACGTCAGCCACGACGGCCGGTAACGCCATGCGATGCGCCAGCATTGTCGGCGGGGGGCGTTACGCACCTATCTCCGTCCTGTTTAACCCGCTTTATGCATCGCACTCGACTCTTTTATAGCGCGCGCGGCTGTTAAAGCCTTGTTGTGCGGGCGGGAACGCACCCGGCGCGACCATCACGGCGGCACACGGTAAAGTAGCGTGCGCCACCACACCACCACCCCCACCACCCCCATCCCACCCTGCGCTAGCCGCCCCCCTCCCCTTTCAACCAGCTGCTCGGCGCCGCGCCGTCGCCCATCCGGCACGCACGGTGGACGTGAGCCCTCGAATGGCGCCAGTGCTGCTGGCGGAGCCGTCGCTGGCGCGCCAGTTAGCCCGCCGGCCATTATCGCCTCCGGGCAGCCGGTGGCCCGCTATTCAGCGCCTAATCCCTCGGGCGACGCGTCGCGACGACACGTACGCGCGCACGCATCGCTGGCGCCAAACGCGACGCTTTCCACCGGTCTGCCCACCCTGCCCTAAACTGCCTGTCCGTCCGCGTTGCATCTCGTTCCCTTCATAGCCGTAAATGGCGGCCGCGATTGCCTTTGGAGTATGCCGCCGCGCTGGCTGCCGCCCCCGATATTCGGATGTTCGGCGTCGGCGCTGCATTAATGCGCGCTCCATTGCCGCCGGCTGCGCTCTCGGTCCACCGTCTGTTAGAATGGAGAAGTTCTCACTGATGGCGAGACGACCCGCGGAAACCTCGTTCCAGCCCCTAACAAGAGACCCTCATTGAGTCGGCGCCCTACGATCCTCTGCATCGCGGAAACAGGAAGCGCTATAGTCATCTTGTAAATAGCTAGTATCCTGCAAGCACATCTGAACTTAGTTCTCATACCTGCCGCCTACAGATATTATATAAACTGAGGTTACAAAAGTCGTGGAATACCTCCCAACATCGTGTGGGACCTGCTTTAGCGAGAAATACTGCAGCAACTAGACGTAGCATGCACTCAGCAAGTCTTTGGAAGTCTCCTGCAGAAATACTGAGCCATGCTGCCTCTATAGCCGTCCGTAATTGCGAAAGTGTTGTCGGTGCAGCATTTTTTACACGGACTGACCTCTAGACTGTGGCCGTCCGGGGTGGCCGAGCGCTTCTAGGCGCTTCAGTCTGGAACCGTGCGACTGCTACGGTCACAGGTTCGAATCCTGCCTCGGGCATGGATGTGTGTGATGTCCTTAGGTTAGTTAGGTTTAAGAAGTTCTAAGTTCTAGGGGACTGATGACCTCAGATGTTAAGTCCCATAGTGCTCAGAGCCATTTGAACCATTTTTTTTTTTCGAGACTGTGCCCCGTAAATGGTCGATGGGATTCATGTCAGGCGATCTGGATGACCAAATCATTTGCTCCTACTGCCAGGATGTTCTTCAAACCAATCGCGACCAATTGTGGCCCGGTGACATGGTGCATTGTCATTCATAAAAATATCGTCGTTGTTTGGGAACATCATGTCTATGAACGCCTGCAAGGTCTACTCCAGTCAATGATCGGTTCAGTTGGAGCACAGCACCCAGTCCATTTCATGTTAACACAGACCACGCCATTGTGGAGGCATCACAAGCATGCAGAATACCTTGTTAACAACTCGAATCCATGGCTTTGTGGGGTCTACGCAACGCTCGAACTCTACCATCAGGTCTTACCTGTTAAAATCGGAATTTATCAGACCAGGCCACGGTTTTCCAGTCATCTACGGTCCAACCAGTATGGTAACGAGCGCAAGAGAGGCACTGTAGGGAATCTTAGAGAAGGCACTTAAGTCGGTCATTTGCTGCCATAGTCCATTAACCCCATGTTTCCCTGTTGGGCGCACGTCCTACACTGATTTCTGAGGGTTATTTCCTGCAGTGTTGCTTTTCTGTTAGCACTGACAACTGTACCCAAACGGTGCAGCTCTCGGTCAGCAAGTGAAGGCCGTCGGCCACTGCGTTGGCCGTGGTGAGATGTAATGCTTTAAGTGTGGTATTTTCGGCACACTCTTGACACTGTGAATCTAGGAGTATTGAATTCTCTAACCATTTCTGAAGTAGAATGTCCCATGCGTTTAGCTCCAGCTAAGAAACCGCGTTCAAAGCCTGTTAAATCCCGCCGTGCGGCCATAATCACGTCGGAAATTTTTTCACGTTAATCACCTGAGTACAAGTGACAGCTCCGAAAAGTTCTGAACCGTGTACGCGATCCTACCGCCGTCTCTGTATAACCATATCGCTGTTCTGTGACTTTCGCCACCTCAGTGTTTTTGCTGCCCACTTATACAGACAACGTACCTCCCCCCTCCCCCCCCCCGTCTCACCCCACCATACTAAAACCTTCGTTGGCTAAATTCACCATATCATGGTCAGGCCTTGTGTTCTAGCGGCTAAGCGCGTGTCTCGAAACTGAGAGGTCACAGGACCGTGCTTCTGCTGGACCATCCAAATTTTCATTCTGCATTCATCTAGTCTTCACATCTCCATTGTATGACAAGTCGCCAAGTACGACACGTGATTTGGATTCCACATTAAACTCTGTATGTTCCCCTTGCCCTGATGGACAACTGGTGTAGATTAGGGATTCGTAAATAGCCAAAAGTGATGTCCAATCGAAAGACTTACACTTAACTATTATAATGGTTCGTCCGACTGGTTTTAACAACGGATTCGCCGCCGATTGTTTTTTTCGTTCAGTCCAGTGAAATAACCGAATATAATTAGTCCCTGAGGCCGTGTCAGCTACATGAATGTTTCCATTCACTATTCGCGTTTCAGCGGTTTCACGAAGTGTCAGGAAAGGGACTGATACAAGTCTCCGATGGATGGTTACATGAGTTGTATGAATGTTTTTACTCAGTATCCCATTTTGAGAGATTTCACTTACATACTTTTTCAGTCTTTTCGGTTATACATGAACCGTAACTAAGGTTTCCAACGTTTTTATACACAAATAACTTACGTTATTTCAAAGAGAAGCGAATGAATAGCACAGGGTGTCTCAAAAGGTATTGTACCATTTTAATATCGAAACTAATTAAGATATTCACACTATGTTTTTCTTATGTGTCACACTATCACATTAATTTTTCATACCATTCGGTCAATTTCAATTTATGCGGCTTTGGTGGCACGCACAACATCCAGTCTGTATTCAAAATCTACCCACATCAACATCAACTGTGGCAGTTGCAGCAGCGATTCGGTTTTTGAAATCACTAATATCATTGACAGGAATTTGGTACTCTGTACTTGACATACTCCCATAAAACAAGTCCTTCGGTGCAATATCGGGCGACCTTGGAGGCCAGGGAATTCGAATAACCCTGCCAATCCGTCCTTTGTCGGTTGCGCATGTTCCAGGTCGCCAGTATGATGCTTCACATCAGCGCTTCCTTTCTGCATAAAATTCCTGTACCAGCGGCGTATCGGCATCCATGAGAGTAGTTGCTTCCTATAGTGTGTATGGAACCTGCGTGTCCGATTTGATTTGAGTAAACCATACACGCACAAAGCCTTTTCTTGAACCGTTGTCACTATGCTTCACTCGCGGTAATCTTTTAACACACAAACATTTCAAAATATACAATGTGTTTAAGAAGTGACAGTCAATATTCAGGGATATGATAGGAATGATCATGCGAAACAAAAAGTTCAAGTAAGTAACGACTCTAAAATCCATACCTTAAGAGCTATGAGCAGTTATTGATATTCAATGCTGTGAAACAAAGCGCTTCTACTGCAATCTCTTTGCCTTCCACATTTTGGGAAGTGTTCGTATGGGCCATGGGCACTTGTCCATTTTCGCTTTTTTGAAACGCGATTCTTCTGATGAAAAAGTGCAGTCATGGACTGTGCAGCTGGTTCCGGCGGAGGTTCGAGTCCTTCCTCGGGCATGGGTGTGTGTGTGTGTTTGTCCTTAGGATAATTTAGGTTAAGTAGTGTGTAAGCTTAGGGACTGATGACCTTTGCAGTTAAGTCCCATAAGATTTCACACACATTTGAACATTTTGAATAAGTGCTCATAACTTCTAAGGTATGCATTTTAGCGCACATGTTTACTGGACAAACTGATAGAAAAGCTACGTATTGGCACTCAATAAAAATAAAATATTGTAACTGCAATAACAATACTGGCAGGCAGTAACTGAGTGCAGTCAACAATAATGATTTAAAATTGGTCGACCGTTTTTATTCGGTGGCTTTCACAGACTGGTTTCAGTCGAAAGAAATGAGTGAAAAACTATCATACGGCTACGTAAAACTACAACAAATTGAATCGATGTTTTTCATCCGGTTGTTCCCGTCACTAACTAGGCCATAGAGCCACACGAAATTATTATACAGTACCTGGAAATTACTTCCTCCTCCCTCCCTGACCCCAGATTCATATTTCCATTCTCGTCATATCCTCTTTAAACAGAAGTTTATCCATCTACCTCGCCCTGACCTTGAATTCTGTCCTGATATCTAATTATTGTTCCCGATTTAACGAAATCGTCACTGTCTACTACACGTTAGCTGTCATAATCTTTCTTGTCGATTTCCCTTTCCAAAAGCTGTGTTTGATATCCTTCATTAAAATGCCCTATCCCCATGAACACACTCGGATATATGACCTGAATCTCGAACGAAATCATCTTTTTCACGCAGCTTAAGAAGCTTGCAAAGTGATGATGTTAAGAAGCAAATTATGCGTAACACGTCTGCCACAGCCAAGAAAACCCTAGTCGATAAATGGATAAGTCTGCTTTGTGTGACATGTCGTTCATTTAAAAAACACATGAATGTTAATACAGTTGATTTTATATGTCCCACACAGCTGACAGGCTTTTCACGGACTGCGTTAGGCACAGAGCGTGAAATGACCATAGAGACGAAGATAGTAAGGACTAATTCGCATTGGAAACCTCGTGTACTTTTCCTGTTGCTGTAATATAACAAAAAAAAGGACAACTTACTACTGTTCCTTAGGCCCCATGTCCAATTTATTCGGTCAGTATTCATATTAGCTACATACTAAAGGGTTGCCTCTTGTTTTGAGCGAAAGTGTTTCTGCTTAAGTGGTAGCTATGCCCACAATCGTAGTTCGCGTGTGCAGATGTGGTTGCAGGTTCGAATCCTGCATGGGGCATGGATGTGTGTGATGTCTTTAGGTTAGTTAGGTTTCAGTTGTTCTAAGTTCTAGGGGACTGATGACCTTAGCAGTTAAGTCCCATAGTGCTCAGAGCCATTTGAACCATTTTCTTCGTATGCAGATGAACCTGTGCAGATGAACCTCTACTGCATTTCACGAAGGTAACACAGAACGGGTATGGAGCCCTTAAAATAGTTATGGGCACCACAGTCTTCAGTATCAATAGCCTGTCATCGGAAATGAGGCCACTCCCTGCAGCAATGGGTGCAATTAAAGCAATGTAGCGAAACTGTGACTGCATGAGTCTAGCAACTGGAAATTTCACAAAATTTTACGATTGATTCTTCTAGATACTTTACTTACAGAATCAGTCTAGCAGACATACCGTAGAGATATTCGCCTGATAAGGAATGCAAACCTACAACATTTTTTTCAGACTAGTAGAGTAAGTATCAAAACACAGAATCTAAGGTCCAGTCATAGTGTGTGGTAATAATAATAATCATAATAATAATTAAAAGCCCACTGTGTTGATCACTGGAGTAACGGACTGTTTCTACCTGCGGATGAGATGCAATTGCAAGATGAACCATTCTCAACCTGCCAGCAAATAATTCTACTTTTTTTTTAAAGTTACAAGTGCACTTTTCTTCTATCGCCTCCTTTTGGGTCACAAGATGTCGTATCTTGGGAAAAGGGTGGAAGTTCAAAGGATTCGTGTTTCAGATGTCTCAGTTTCCTTATTGCCAAAGTACCGGTGCATATGCCTGAAATAAGTTTTTATTTTTGAATTCAGAACTGTTAAAGCGTAATCTCGCATTCGTCCCTTTTACACCAGTGCACTTGCTCAATATTCGCTACTTATTGATTTACGTTGATATTTGATGCTTGTGCTGACAGCTTAACAGTACGTCATATGCCTTCTTCTCTACTGAAAAGTCACATGATGTATGTCATAATCTTTGCGCTCATCTTCAAACTGCCGAAAAAAAGAATGAAATGAACGTATGGCATCATTGGCTGGCATGCCCCGTTTGGAATTGTTGTGATGTCTGGAACAAGTATTTCTGTTTGCTGCCACTTCAGCAACATGCACGTCGATGGAGATGAAATGATGAGGACCACACAAACACCCAGTCGACAAGCGAAGAAACTCTCGTATCAGGCCAAAAATCGAACTCGAGACCTCTTGATCTAGAAGCAGTGACGCTAAACACATTTTCCCCCTCCCCTCATATCTCTCTCTCTCTCTCTCCCTCTCTCTCTCTCTCTCTCTCGTCTTCCTTCTTCGGGGAAATGGTTTTGTGCGGACATCACATGACGTCTCCTCAACGTCTGTCGATGAAATTTTATTGCAGAGAGTGGAAAGTCCTCTGACCGAACGCGCTGGCAACTACTGTACAAGGTGCTGACATCTTAAGCAGAAAAGGCATGTGAGACTATGTACTGCAGCATCCGGTGTACAACTCGAAGTTACTTTCCAATGAACAGAGAAGTACCACTTCCAGTATTATCTGTCGGGTGTCGTGACCGATCGGCGTACTGCTCGGGCTATGGCTATCCGTTACAGCTATTAATTTCGATAATTAAAAGGCGCGCCCAGCGCCTCTCGCGACCGGTATGAAGAATGCGCCGCGGGCTGCGATAACTCAGGCTCGGATCGATGGTGGCGCCGCGCTGCGGCCAGCGAGGGGACCTGTTTTGTTAGCTAGCTCGACCCGTGCCTCTAATGTAATTGTTAATGCAGCCATCCCGGGGAATCCCCTTCCCCCACCACAACGCCGACGCAGTCTGCCCTCCACCGGCACTCCACTCCTGTGCGAGGCAGCCCTGTTGGCAAACAAACGACACTCCACTTGAACCCTTCCGCGGCTACGCGTTTCAGCGGAGAGGGCGATGAGGCGGAAGGGAGGGGCTGGGTGGCACGGCTGGGCCACGTGTGTAATAACAACGTCCCACCGCCTCGGGGATCAAAAAACGAATTAGCGGCAGCCAAAGAGAAGCGCCACCCGCTCTTCATCATCCCTGCCTATGGCGTTTATCTCGGGTATCTACCGGCACGGCTGCTCGGTCTTACATTACTGCCGCCGTAAATTGGATAAAGGTCGAATACTGCTCTCCATGGGTACCAATATTCTTCTCTCTCTTCGTTATCGTGACTCTGGCGGTTCTCTTACACGGATGACTAATCGCATGATACGTTTCTTACGTCTAAAACAGAGTACTTACTGCTTTTTGAAATATTTTTAGTGGTGCCAAATAGTCCCTTCAGTTAACGTTCAGTGCAGGCCGGCCGCTGTGGCCGAGCGGTTCTAGGCCCTTCAGTCCTGAACCGCGCTGCTGCAACGGTCGCAGGTTCGAATCCTGCCTCGAGCATGGATATGTGTGATGTCATTAGGTTGGTTAGGTGTAAGTACTTCTAAGTTCTAGGGGACTTACGACCTCAGATGTTAAGTCCCATAGTCCTTAGAGCCATTTGAACCATTTTTTTTTTTTTTGTTAAGTGCAGAAGTAAACATCGAGCTACATACACTATCTAATCCAAAGTACCCGCACATCCCTGTGTGACGAGAAAGTGACCACCAAATGTTACGAGAGTGTGAAGGCAAGCGGGAAGCGTGGTGTTGCCAACACACTGAGGCGACAAAAGTCTTGCGATATCTCTTAATTTCTTGCCGGACCTCCTTTTGCGAGGCATAGAGCAGCAACTCACCGTGGCATGGACTCGACAAGTCGTTGGAAGTCCCCTGCAGAAATATTCAGTCTTATTGTCCATAATTATGGAAGTGTTGACGGTGCAGGGTTTTGTGAACAAACTGACCTCTCGATTATGTCCCGTAAGTATTCGATGGGATTCATGTCGGACGATCAGGCCATATCATTCGCTTGAACTGTTCAGAATGTTCTTAGGTTAGTTGGGTTTAACTAGTTCTAAGTTCTAGGGGACTAATGACCTCAGCAGTTGAGTCCCATAGTGCTCAGAGCCATTTTTTTGAATGTTCTTCAAACCAATTGCGGACATTTGTG
This sequence comes from Schistocerca piceifrons, assembly GCF_021461385.2. Taxonomy (NCBI): domain Eukaryota; kingdom Metazoa; phylum Arthropoda; class Insecta; order Orthoptera; family Acrididae; genus Schistocerca; species Schistocerca piceifrons. Next base: position 398,685,670 of record NC_060141.1, on the reverse strand, counting down.
ACCCGGTGATATGGCGCATTCTCATTCATCAGAATTCCAGCATTGTTTGGGAACATGAAGCCCATGAATGGCTGCAGATGGGCTACAAGTAGTCTAACAGTAACATTTCTACTCAATGATCGGATCAGTGGGAACAGAGGACCCAGTCCATTGCATATAAAGACAGCCCACACCATTATGAAGCAACCACCAGCTTGCACAGTGCCTCGTTGACAACTTGGGTCCATGGCTTCGTGGAGTCCGCGCCACACTCGAACCCTACCATCAGCTCTTACCAACTGAAATAGGGACGCTTCCGGCTAGGCCACATTTTTCCAGTGGCCAAAGGTGCAACCGATATGGTCAGGAGCCCAAGAGAGACGCTGAAGGCAATTTCGTGCTGTTAACAAAGGCACTAGCGTCGGTCGTCTACTGCCGTAGACCATTAACGCCAAATTTCGCGACACTTTCCTAACGCATACGTTCATCGTACGTCCCACGTTGATGTCTGCGGTTATTCCTCGCAGTGTTGCTTGTATTTTAGCACTGACAACTCTATGCAAACGTCGCTGCTCTAGGTCGTTAAGTGAAGGCTGTCAGCATCTGGTGAGAGCGAATGCCTGGAATTCGGTATTGATGGCTCACTCTTGACATTGTGGATCGCAGAATGTTGAATTCATTAATGGTTATCAAAATGGAATGTCACATGCGTCTAGCTCCAGGTACTATTCCTGTCATGCTACATTAATCACATCGGGGACCTTTTCACATGAGACACCTGAGCACTATGACATTTTCGGCAATGCACTGCCGTTTTATACCTTGTGTACGCCATCTGTACGGAAGGATATCGCTATCCCATGCCTTTTGTCGGCTCAGTGTAGAGAACCAGTAACTACGGAATGTGCCGATCATGAGAGCTTAGTGACTTCGGACGTGCAGTAGTCATTGGATGTCACCTGATTAACAGATCTATCAGGGAATTTTCGACCTTTTTAGAACTGCCCAAGTCGACTATTGGTGGAGTGATGGTGAAGTGTAAACACGAAGAAACTACCACAACTAAACCAAGATGCTGAGTTTAGAGTCAGTCACACTGCTCCTAATATGTAGTCACACTTTCGGGAGAAGGCGGAATTGCTTGAAATTATTAAGGAAGTTTACTAAGATGCTCAAGAGCAGCAATATTTCAGTAATCGACTGCGCAACTTGAAAGACATTTCTTCCATTCCACAGAACAACAACGAGAGAGTAGTAAACGAGTGTAGAATGAAGAGATATTAAGGAGAAAAAAAAGAAAGAAATCTACAGAACAAATTCATTCTGTCTGGACAATGGTAGGCGGTATCCATCAGATACAACATTTCTGGACATGCGTATTGCAAAAGCATTTGTGTCGTCGATTGAAAGCGGTTATATCACATCTGTGGGAACGAAAATTGGATTTGGTATTATCCAAAAGTGTGAGTACATTTTAGGAGTATCCGCTGTATTAGATTCCTAAGCCGTGAACATTGCAACCAATCCGCCTATTTCGTATGGTCGAAGGTGTGCGGCGTGCTTTAGAGTCTGTCGCGCTGAATTAACCTCCACTCATCCTCTTGCAGCTCCAAACAATGTTCGCGACAGAGTTGTTTATATTCAATTATGAAGTTTAATTAAACATAAAAGTGCCCTCTCTTCTGCTTGTTTGTTCGGAGGCGTCGTAATTAATTGCAAACGGGAAAAAAATCTTCTCCGGCATCGGCGCTGTTTTCATCAGCGGAGTTAAGAGATGCTGGGACGGAGGTGGACTTCAAAGAATTTCGCCTAACGTTTAAGATAATGGGGCACCTTCTCTCCTTTCCCAATCGTCTCTTCATTAAAAATCGGTTGAAGCATCGTGCTTAATGAATGTTTTTGATGTTCCATGATCATTACCTCCTACTGATCTCTTCATCTACATCTACATACATACGCCACAAGCCATCGTACGGTGCATGGAGGAAAGTACCTTGTACCTCTGTAGTAATTTTCTTTCTAGTTCCACTCGATAATAGAGCGAGGGAAAACCGCTATTTATATGCACACATACGAGGTCTTTAGGCGAAACGTACATGGCGGCAGTAGAATGGTTCCGCAGTTAACTTCAAATGCCGGTTCTCTATTTTTTTTTTCGATAGTGTTTCGCGAAAAGTGCGCCATCTTCCCTCCAGGGATTCTCATTTGAGTTCACGAAGCGTAAACGTCTCTGTAATACTCGTATGTTGATCGAACCTACCAAGCCGGCCGCGGTGGCCGTGCGGTTCTGGCGCTGCAGTCCGGAACCGCGGGACTGCTACGGTCGCAGGTTCGAATCCTGCCTCGGGCATGGATGTGTGTGATGCCCTTAGGTTAGTTAGGTTTAAGTAGTTCTAAGTTCTAGGGGACTGATGACCTAAGATGTTAAGTCTCATAATGCTCAGAGCCATTTTTTTGAACCTACCATCAACAAATCTAGCGGCTCTCCTCCGAATTGCTTCGATGTCTTTCTTTAATCCTACCTGGTGGTGATCCCTAACGCTCGAGCAGTACTGAAGTGTGGGACGCACTAGTGTTTCATACAAGATCTCCTTTGTAGATGAGCTATACTTTGCTAAACTCTCCTAATAAACCCAGGCGGCCATTCACCTTCCCTAAAGGCGAACTTATGTGCTCGTTGTATTTCATATCTCTTTGCCACCTTGTAACTTTGCATTCTTATTTAATCGGTATGACGGCGATATGCAGTACAGCAGTAATAGTGAATCCGAATATTTTTCCTAGTCATCTGTATTAACTTGCGTTTTCCTAAATTAAGAGCAAGACGCCGTTCATCACACCTACTAGAAATTTTCTCTAAGTCATCTTGTATCTTTCTACAGTCACTCAACGACGATACCTTCCCGTACATCACAGCATCAACAGAAAACAGCCGAAAACTGCTGCAAACCCTGTCGGTCATATCACTTACGTATAGAGAGCACTGGTTCCCAACCTGTAGGTAATTACAACATGAGGTGCAAACTGAAATTTTGTGAGGGTTGGAGACAAAGGCGTTCGATTTTATTTCGGACACGAAACTAAATTATCTTTAAAATATCGGTACTGTTATCACTTTCATACGATTGTAAGAGTGATTACGTATATTGCCACAGAAAGCTGACGGCAGTTATAAGAGTCGAGGAGTATGAAAGAGAAGCAGTGGTTGGGAAGGGAGTGAGACAGGGTTGTAGCCTATCCCCGATGTTATTCAATTTGTATATTGAGCAAGCAATAAAGGAAACAAAAGGAAAGTTCGGAGTAGGTATTAAAATCCACGGAGAAGAAATAAAAACTTTGAGGTCCGCCGATGAAATTGTAATTCTGTCAGAGACAGCAAAGGACTTGGAAGAGCAGTTGAATGGAATGGACACTGTCTTGAAAGGAGGGTATAAGATGAACACAACAAAAGCAAAATGAGGATAATGGAATGTAGTCGAATTAAGTCGGGTGATGCTGAGGGAATTAGATTAGGAAATGAGACGCTTAAAGTAGTAAAGGAGTTTTGTTATTTGGGGGGCAAAATAACTGATGATGGTCGAAGTAGAGAGGATATAAAATGTAGACTGGAAATGGCAAGGAAAGCGTTTCTGAAGAAGAAAAATTTGTTAACATCGAGTATAGATTTAAGTGTCAGAAAGTCGTTTCTGAAAGTATTTGTATGGAGTGTAGCCATGTATGGAAGTGAAACGTGGACGATAAATAGCTTAGAAAAGAAGAGAATAGAAGCTTTCGAAATGTGGTGCTACAGAAGAATGCTGAAGACTAGATGGATAGATCACATAACTAATGAGGAGCTATTAAATAGAACTGGGGAGAAGAGGAGCTTGTGTCACAACTAGACTAGAAGAAGGGATCGGTTGGTAGGACATTTTCTGAGACATCGAGGTATCACCAATTTAATATTGGAGGGCAGCGTGGAGGGTAAAAATCGTAGAGAGAGACCGAGAGATGAATACACTAAGCAGATTCAGAAGAATGTAGGCTGCAGTAGGTACTGGGAGATGAAGAAGCTTGCACAGGATAGAGTAGCATGGAGAGCTGCATCAAACCAGTCTCGGGACTGAAGACCACAACAATAACAACAACACCAATAATTACATTATGTTTTTTTAAATTCTATCACTGACTCGTGACACAACGTGATTGAAGTTACAGCTTCTGAAACGAATGTATGGACGGTGTATTCTTCAGATAGTGCAACACTACATACATACAGGGTGATTGAACTATACGAAATAGAATTGTCATAACTTCTGAACGGTTTGCATTACGGTGTTAAAACGGCACGGCCGCAGCAGGGAATGGGAATTAGTACGCGTATGGGCATTTAGTTTAACGACGAAGCCCACTTCCATATGGATGGGTTCGTCAATAAGCAAAATTGGCGCATTTGGTGGACTGAGAATCCGCATTTCGCTACCGAGAGGTCTCTTCACCCTCTATGGATGACTGTGTGGCATGCAGTGTCCAGTCACGGAATAATCGGTGCGATATTCCTTGATGGCACGGTGACTACCGAACGGTACGTGAAGGTTTTGGAAGATGATTTCATCCCCACTATCCAAAGTGACCCCGATTCTGCCAAGGTGTGGTTCATGCAAGACGGAGCTCGACCCCATCGAAACAGGAGAGTATTTGATGTCCTGGAGGAGTGCTTTGGGGACCGCATTTAGGCTTTGGAGTACCCAGAGGCCACTGGCATGGACCTCGATTGGCCGCCATATTCTCCGGATCTGAACTCATGCGACTCCTTTTTGTGGGACTATATTAAAGACAAGGTGTGCAGCAATAGCCTCAAAATCATTGCTGAGCTGAAAACAGCCATTCAGGAGGTCATCGACCGCATCGATGTTTCGACACTTCAGCGGGTCATGCAGAATTTCGCTATTCGTCTGCACCACATCATCGCCAACGATGACAGTCATATCGAATGTGCCATAACCAAAATCCGAATATCTGTAGCGACGTTTAAATGTTGAATAAAGTTCATGCACGCCGTAGTTTGTAGTTAATTTACATTTTTCATAAAGTTCAATAATTTTCACCCTGTACTTTGTCCCACGTATCTATAACAGTGAAACTGAGACATATCTGTCACATGTGGTTAGCTATGTTATGGAAATAACTTCTCCGAGCTGTAAGTCGGTTCCGAAATGAAACAGAAATTTTCTCATGAACTACTTCGCAAAAGATAAACGAATTAATTGGCAGCACAATAGTAGCTGTGTATTGGTTACTACACTGCTGTAGGTTCTAGAGTGTTAGTATTATTATTATTGTTATTGGCAGTGATGTGACACAAGAAATTGACATTCCGAAGTCTTCCGGTTTCTGTCAGTGATGCAGAGGAAGCATGTTTAGTAACAAGTGCCTACCCTCGATTTACACAGTTAGTGTCTTTTCTGAGAGGGAGCAGGTATAAACCATGATGTGCTGAGAATTGTTTTATGCTTCTATAAAGAAAAGTTATAAATATGCAGTACCAGGTGTCTTATTGACTCATTGAACCGTGGTTCAGTAAAGCACCCACAAAAAATTTACATCGTTAATATTTCTTCTTTTTAAAAATGAAAATCTTCAAAGAAAATTCTTTTTCATGCTTAGTTTAGTTTGGCGATAATTTCGATGTTGGTGGGGAAAGGAAGTGAGATAATAATAATTATTTGGTTACGCTGACGTGTAGTAATCTCAGAGACTGCTAGGTTATCTGAAATGTTGACAATATATGGGTTTTTGCAGAATGCTGTGTAATAATGGGCGATTGCTGTTGGTCAGTGTACAGAAGTGATGTGATTTTGCGCATTTTCTTTTTTCGTTGTATATTATCAATCATGGCGGAGGCTACAGACGTTGCTGAAAGTGACATGTTTGATGGCCTGTAGTTCTGTCTGAAAGGATGATTCAGGTAATTATTTGTGTGTATGTAGTAAGTAGCACGTGGTCATTCGCGGGAAGTACTGTGCAGATTCATGAATAAACGGGCTTCATTTATCAATGCCTGAGTTCCGGCAAAGTTTAATTTGATTTTTCTCTCGCAGCCCTCCTGGCTGAGCTTTCATTTTATTCTCTTGTTTTGCGCAGAATTCATGTTCACGTAAGAATTTTTGTAGGAATTGATAGGCATCAGCAACGTTACATCTGTCAAAACACGTGGTTAATGTACATTGTACAGAGTATGTAAGGAGAGTAGGGCTTTTTTACGGATTGTTAGGTGCTTAGACGAATCGAACACAGCCTCGCACGGAGGAGATCAGTTTTACGAGGGTCGTTCAATAAGTAATGCATCTCATTTTTCTTCTGAAAGCAGGTTGGTTTTATTCGGGATTCCAAAACACCATATTACGCCCCACTCTTTTGGCTATTTTTCAACATAATCGCCATTCAATGCGACGGCCTAACGCCACCTTGCTGGGTAGGTCTCTATGCCCGCATGGTAACACCCTACTGGTCGACGTCGCTGCCAACGTTTTGCTGCATCAATAACCACCCCATTATCTACGTATTGCTTCCGAGGAGTGCATCCTTCAATGGGGAAAACAGATGGCAGTCTGAAGGTGCGAGGTCCGGGCTGTAGCGTGGATGAAGAACAGTCCAACAAAACATTGTGAGCTCCTCTCGGACGGGCATACTTTTGTGAAGTCTTCTGTTGACAAATATAAGGAGGTGTTTGATTGTTAACCGTTGATTATCTCGAATGAGAATGTCTGCGTGTTCCAGCCTTGCAAGAGTTACAGCTGTGTCCAGCTATTCGGACCTTTTTACGATGATGACAGACATCTCTCCCAACGACTCACCGTTCTTATTTTCACTGCCAGATCTCCGTAGCCTATGAATATCTGTGATGCTTTGGTTTTCCGCCAACAGAAGCTCAACGACATCTCTCTGCTTGGAACGCACCTCCGTTACAGACGCCATTTTAAAGGCTACGTGTAGCGCCACCATCTATCGGAACTTCCTGAAACTATAGGCTCTGAAGTGATAATAATCCACGATTTTCCGCAGTTTTTCATCTAAAATTGCCCAAGAAAATGTTTTGCATTACGTATTGAACCCCCCTCGCACGTGTGGAAGGCTAGAAACATCGCATTTAATTCAGCTGCTGGCCACAGACGCGCAGCAGAGAGGAGAAAAAGTCAGAGATGTAATTTATTGTGTGTGGCAGGTCTCTGACAGCTGGCCGTGCTCTAATTAAGGCCGGCGCTGGCGCCAGTGAGTGCTGGCGCGGCAGAGGCAGGAGCTGGCCGCGCAGATGGCGCGCAGGCTCCCTGCCTAGCAGCGTCACTTCCTGCGTCACCGCGGAAACCGGATACGCGGCGCACATGTGCTCGCCTGGGGCTCGAACGAGCTCCCCCCGACATCCAACACAAGCCGCGCCGAAACCCTGCGTTACCGCCGCGGGATACTCGAGCGCGCCCCGCTTAGCACCGCGGTGAGGTAACGCGGCGGAAAAATACGCACCCAGTTTCACGTTCCACCCGTAGTCACCGCAGTCTCGCGAAACATCACAGCTAGACCAGCATTACAGTGTTACCATTATGGAACTATATGAAAAAAATAACGTAAATTAGTTACAAAGAACGGCGTGCACGCACTTTTTATTCAACATGTAATCGTCATTCCAGATATTCGGATTTAGGTTATGACAGGTCGATGTGCCTGCCTTCATTAGCGATGATATGGCGCAGACGAATACCGAAATTGTGCATGGTCCGCTGAAGTGTCGGAACATCGATGCTGTCGATGACCTCCAGAAAGGCTGTTTTAGCTCAGCAATAGTTTTGCTATTATTGCTGCCCACCTTGTCTTTAATACAGCCCCACAAAAAGAGGTCGCATGTGTTCAGAAATGGAGAATATGGCGGCCAATCGAGGTCAATGCCAGTAGCCTCCGGGTACCTCAGAGCCAGAAAGCGTCCCCCAAAGTGCCCCTCCAGGACAACAAACACTCTACTGCTTCGATGGGGTCGAGCTCCATCTTGCATGAACCACATCTTGTTGAAATTAGGGACACTTTGTATAATGGGGATGAAATCATCTTCCAAAACCTTCAGGTATCGTTCGGTAGTCACCGTGCCATCAAGGAATATCGCATCTATTATTCCGTGACTGCAAACTGCACACCACACAGTCACTCGTTGAGGGTGAAGAGACCTCTAGGTCGTGAAATGCGGATTCTCAGTCCCCCAAATGCGCCAATCTTGCTTACTGAAGAACTCACCCCAAACCATATTCACGTCAATATCCTGTTCGTGATTTCTGTGGACAATAGTGCTGGCGAAACACAACCGCTGTTCCATGGCACTGGAGCTTAATCGGTGAAGGGTTTGAATTTCGTATGGAAATAGATGCAGGTCTTCAACAACAATTTGTCGAAGTGTCTCCCGGTCGATCCCCACCTACTGTACAGCTCGTCTGATCCTTTTCCTAGTGCTGGTTTGAAACACAGCAGGTGTCTTCTCAATGTTTTCAGGCGTTTTTACCCGTTTTGGACAGCCGACATTGTTAACACAGTCATTACGAACTCTACCAGTTCTCTGAAACTTGGGAATCAAATTCATTATTGTTAGCACACTTGGACCGGTTGTCTTCAGCTTGAACTCGGCCGCAAATTTATTTTGAGCCTCAGTTGGGCTGTCATTGCTCGCATAGGAGGCCTTAATAAGCGCTATGTGCTGAGGCACGCTGTACCGTGACATTTTCATGTGCAATGGCCTACAACAAGAAGGCGTGTGCGCATGTGGATAATAATTCCCATCGTGAGGCTGTAACCTGATTAAAAATTTTCTACTTGTTCGATGTATTTAGCCTTCTGCGTCCTCCTTGAAAGTTGGTGTCGTCATCACGATAACACAACCGAAATGATGATAACGAAAAAATCGGCTCGAAATATAAAGCAAGATGTACCTGAGACTGTAGCTTAAGTGGTTCACCGTTTATAACTGCACGCAGAAGGCTACGTCAAACTGTTACGGTGAAACCATTTCCTTAGAGGCGCGCCGTGGAGGTTCGGTAAGGGGCCACACGCGTCGCGGAGGGCAGGTAGTTGAGGTAAATCGGCGTGTGACAGACGATGGAGACGCCAACCAGCGTTTCCCGGCTGCCGGCTGCACGCAGCACTAACGAGACCGTGTGTCGGGGAGCGGGAAGTAATTACGGTGAAACACTGGCTCGAGGAAATATTCACGGCGGGGCGGGGCGTATTTTCCGGACGGACGTGTGCGGGCGCTGCGCTCGCCAAATCCTAGGAGCAGGCGCGAACTCAATTCTACGCCGGCGGCAGCATTTTAATCCGGCGCGGGCCCGTTCGGGGGACGACATTAGGGGAAACCCGGCCGTGGCGCCGGGCCCTTTTGTATTAGCTCGCTCTCGGACGGTAACTTATTCCGCGCATAAAACTTTAAAAGCTAATTATGCTGCGGCCGCGTTGCCGGTGTAATTTCCTCGCTGCCATTCTCAGGTCGGGCACCCGTCTGCGCGCGCGCGCTCGTGTGCTTGCAGCAGCGCGACTCGGCATAAACGTTACTTCTTATGCGACCCGGGCACACCCGCGCAGATAAGGGATTTCTTTTTTGTCCCTTCCGTGTGGGCCGCGATGGCGGACTTACCGAGAGGAGCTCTTAAGGTATCTTTTTACTCAGTGATTACGCCGAGGTAACAGTTGTCTGCGTATGCCACCGTGAAACACCCCGATCCCTTCTGCAAAAGATGGCTCACATTCTTGGGATTTCTATTTTGGAAGATTAGGGCTTATCTCATACGAGACTTAACAACCACCTGGCTCTAGTCGTGAAACAGGGCATAAAAGAGCACGGAAGGCCGATGTCATACAGCAGGATGTAAAATGTAGGTGGTTAGGAAGCGAGTTCTTGTACTAAATAAATGCTACAAAATGTGAAGGACATTTCTTGTCTTTTACATTGAGCGTAGAACTACAACTACGCTTTTAAAAATATATAGGCTCACGAAAAATAATGAAACAGGTCATTAACGCTTTGCTCTACCTCTGACCCAATACAAGCAGTTTTTCGGCTCGGCATTGATCGATAGAGTTGATACGTATTCTCCTGAGGTATATCATATAAAATTCTGCCCAAATGGTGAGTTAGATCGTCAAAATCCCGAGATGGTTCTCTGACCCATATACAAGCAGTTATTCATCCCGGCATTGATCGACAGAGTTGATGGGTGTCCTCCTGAGGGATACCACGCCAAATTCCGCCCAATTGGCGATTTAGACCGTCAGAATCCCGAGATGCTTGAAGGACCCTATCCATAATGCTCGAAACATTCTCAACTGGCGAGAGAACGGGAGACTTTGCTGGCCAAGGTAGGCACTGCCAAACACGAAGACTGGCTGTAGGAGCTCTTGATGTCTGCGGGCAGGTGTTATCTTGCTGAAATGTGAGCGCAGGATGGCTTGCCATGAAGGTCAACGAAACGGGACGTAGAATATCGTCGACGTGTCACTGCGCTATAAGGATGCCGCTGATGAGATCCAAAGGACAGACGACATGGAGTGATGGTCTGTGGTTCCATTTCTTTTCATCTCCGGCCATCCTAGGCTTACATTTCAGCAAGATAACGCACTTCCATATATGCTCAGAGTTTCTGTTTCTTGTCTTCGTGCTTTCCAATTCCTATCTTGGCCAATAAGGCCGTCGGATCTCTCCCCACTTGAGAACGTTTGGGCCATTCTGGGTACGGCCCTTCAACCAGCTCGGATTTTGACGTTCTAACGCGCCAATTGGATATAATTTGAGGCATCCAACAACTCTGTCAATCAGTGCCAATCCGGATAACTGCTTGCGAAGGGGCCAGAGGTGGGCTAACGCGTTATTGACATGCTCAATTTGTGAAGCTCTTTCTCTGGGCTAAATCATCCATTTTTTCCGAAACTGTAATCATTTGTTTGACTCTCCACGCTCTTTACATCTACCGATTTCCGTCCTATTCGGGTAATTCCTTCGTGGTGCGTCGTTTTTTTTGTCTTAGAATGTATATCGTGAATAATAATAATCCTATAACAACCTACTGAGGACCACGCGAAGATACTTCTACGTCTGCAGAAGTTTCTCCTCTGAGAATGACATGCTGTGTTCTGTTCGCTAGAAACTCTTCAGTCCAATCGCACAGTTGGTCTGATATTCCGTGCGCTCGAATTTTGTTCATTAGGCGGTGGTGTGGAACCGTACCGTCTTCCAGAAATCAAGGAACACAGCCTTAACCTGAGCGCTGCTATTTGCGGATTTGTGGGTATCGTGGAAGAAGATAGCGAACGGGAATTATCTGCGCTTTTTGTAATCATTAGGAATGCTTCGCTTCTCCAGCGACTTACGACACAATGCTGTTAAGGGTCTAGGAAGGTCTTCGTGTCCTTTTTGTAAATCGTATTGGTATTCCATTAGGTCCTGTAGGCTTTCCTCTGTTGGGCGATTTCTATCCCATGGCCACTTATTTCAGTATCAGTCATTTTGACCTATGTGCGCCGATCTAAAGAAAGAACTACAGCATGATCACCATCAGTGAATTAATTTTATATTACAATGTGTGTCTGGAGTTTTCTAATTTTCAAGTGCTCTGACGAGTACATCTTCTTCAATGTGAAGTCTGCTCGTGTTATGTTCTGATTTTTAGTGCAGCAGGCTCATGTGCACATTGTAGAAGGAAATGGAGCAAAATCTCAATATCTTGAAAAACTCAGTAAGAAATGACTTACCGTCGTGTTCTAGATTTACTTAAACCTCCTGTGCCCGAAAGCAGAAAATGGCACGTACGAAAATATCATATACAGCATTTTACGTTAATTGACCGAACTAAAAAGAAAACGAATTGCGAGGCCATTCATTTCGTAGTACTCTATTTGCTTGATGATGAATGCATCCACTATTTGGATTGCCTTTTTGTTTCATCATTTTCAAAACGGACCATGTCTCGACGCTTTTGATAGTTTTGCTCAAAATATCTTCTCCTTCATCATATCATGGTTTCGCTGGAAAAACCTTTGGGCGGCGCTCATTCGTTGTGTTTCATGATGCTGTCACACGATCTCGGGAACCCGTCTCTCACAGAGTTTGTTATAGTGAATTGTAGAGATCTGATCTTGAAATTTCAGGAAACGGGCCGCTCAACGAAGAAACTGTGAACCGACGATTTTCTTTATTCACTTTATTCATTCGCTGAACGTGGTCGTCGGATGAAACTTGCTTCCTTCCCTGACCGCTTACGTAGTGAACGTCTGTACGCCATGCTTCAAAGTTCCTGCACAGTTGTCGCACTTTGCTGTCATGCATGGCAGTTACGGTATGCGGGTTGCAAGACATCAGGCGAAACCCCTTAGCGTGAAGAAATCGCATGACAGCACGCTCTTCACACTTAACTGGAGGCGTGTTGTTCTAGGCGTGTTTACGTGCTCACTGCACGCTGACAACTGGCAAGTGCGACGCGACGTGATCTATACAATTAAAATAACCACTGCACTGAAGTCTAATTCTAAACATTAGAAAAAGCAAACTGTGCAAATGGTTGCACCACAGAAGTCAGTGAGTAAGCCTGTGGAGTGAGCACTGAGAGAAACAGCGAACACTAAGAGCATTTTAAGTACAAACTTTGAGAGCAGCACTCTAAGTGAGAGAAACAGACTTGTCGGAGCTTAATGAGGCTGGCAACGAGCGACACGGACTTGGCGTCCCTGTGATCTGACTGAGAACTCTGTCTGAATACTATGGGTTTTTAAACGCTTGTGGCGGTGCCCTGTTTCTCGATTCCTATAGTCGACCCACCAATCCACCGGCACTTTACAGGCTTCAGACAACGTGACAAGTGGCTCTGCACATCCAGGGTGCCTCAGGCTAACAACATTCAAACCCTTCACCTTCTCGTACACGGCTACACGGCAAGTAGGTATGTATCTGGGCTTTGCATTAACAAACTCCAAGTTTGGTAACAACATCGATCAGCTGAAAGCTAAACGTTACTGCCCTTCCTCTTACGTCCAGCAACAACAGTGTTATACGTCACTTGGCCCAGCCCAGAGGCCTTTCGTGAGTGGGAACCGCTGTTGTGGCGTTCTAACCAGTGTAAAACCACTGACGTTGCACTTCTTACGAGAAAATATAAAGCTTGTTGAACCTTCTAAGACGTGTCGTTTCGTGATTATCTGCTAGCCTGACGCCTTACAACAACGTCTAGACGGTTGATGGAGTTACTAACTAACTCTCTGACGTGAAACTTCTCTCCCGGGACACCTGCCCAGAGCGTCTGCAGTTCGCCAGGCTCTAGCGTTCCTGTTGACTTCCGATGACTTAAACGCTACTAATTTTACCTGCTCCCTCCCATTTTGTTTCTGATTTCCTGTCTTGGGGTACACCTGTTGGCTTCCAGCAGCCTTAAACCTAACATTGTACAAGTCATTACATGATCGATATAGCCGGCCGGTGTGGCCGAGCGGTTCTAGGCGCTTCAGTCCGGAACCGAGCTGCTGCTACGGTCGCAGGTTCGAATCCTGCGTCGGGAATGGTTGTGTGTGATGTTCTTAGGTTAGTTAGGTTTAAGGAGTTCTAAGTCTAGGGGGATTGATGACCGCAGATGTTAAGTCCCATAGTGCTTAGAGCCATTTGAACCATGATCAATATACGGGGTGTCTCCGTAAGAGCGTGCAAAAATTTAGCAGGACGTAGAGGATGCTCCATTGAACAATTTGAGGCAGGGAATCTGGAGTCGGATAAGCCAGCTTAAGGAGACAATAGGGATAAAGTCACGTTACTTTTTTATTTAGATTAGTTACAGTTAACTGCAAATACCATGATTGACATAATGAAAGTACCAGCTGTACTGTATCTTACAAGATGTGGTGAAACTGACGGCCATCAACCTCAATGCAAGCACGACATCAGTGAACAAGAGTCTGACTCACACAGTCGTACCCTGGTGAGTTTCGAATCACATGACAAGCAGCTACAATTCTGGCAACAAATTCCATATCCGCATTCACTGCGGTCTCATACACAAGTGACTTCAGATATCCTCGCAGGCCATGGAACAGGACCCCCCTTCCAATCCAGCGACCAGGAAATACAGCATTGAGATGGTTGCGGGCATCCACACTGAAGTGAGGCGGTGCACCGTCATGTTGAATGGGTCTGTCGTTGATTCATAGCACGTTCTATCAGGGTTTAATATTTTTTTGTGGTATTGAAAAAATTTAAAACCTCTCTCACACCGGCCTGATTTAGCTTCACTGATCAGGATAGTAAAAACATGCCTATGTTAAGGGAATTTTCATTCACAAAGCAGGCTTATCACATTCACACAGTTCAATACTGTTCTATCCTGATTAAATTGAGCTTAACTTAAATTCCATAAGGCAGTCAAGCAATTTCGAAATCTCGGTGCGACGAAAATTGTCAGTCGATCTCCTGAAAACATTTGTAATAATTATTAACTTTCGGTGATCACACGGGGAAGACCGGAGGTCTGCTGGTAAGACCGTGTTAGCCTATTTATTTGAAGTAACTGGATATCTTGAGCATACAAAACGGCAGGTTCGTCCATTGTAAATCAGACGTTCCCCACTGAGCCCGTGCAACACAGCGTAGTAAGCAGACACTTTCAATAATAATCAATTAAATAATAGTCGAACACACTTACTTTAGTTTAGCTCATGTATTAAATTCCTTCTCATACAGAATCTCATCAAGATGGCGACTAGCTCAACAATACATACATATACATCCTCCTTCTTTCACGGCTAATCGGCAAGATCTCTCATTCTTTTCATAAGAGAAAACAGATAGCAGAGAAGCTATTCCATGGAGTAAATGGACGCTCCAAGGTATAATAGGGGTTGAAACTACTTTGCATTGATAATCATCGTATATTAAAGTTTAGGAATCGGTAAGATAAAAAGAGATATTTCGAGATATGTACTGAGTTATATAATTTATAAAATTTCTGAAAATATCGCGGAGAGACCGCTGCAAGAGACATTACAAAGGGACAATGTAAATGCCATACTATAGAGCCATCCTATGGAAAAGTAAACAAATCTTGCGTCATGACTTAGAAATCAAGCTCGTCCTCGTCGTTTCCTTGCAGGAAAGAAAGTCCCATAGTGCTCAGCACCATTTGAACCCAGTAACGCTAGACAAAGCTGTAGACAAGTTTACCTCTATGTCTGCTTAAGATGGCTTCTCCGACCCCAGGTTCCCTATGTCAAATTGCTCAGTGGAGCATTCTCTATGTCCTGCCACGTTTCTGCACGCTGTTACGGAGTATGTAAGTATAACAACATAACCGACGCTACCACATGCTCGGAAAGGTCCATAGTGAAAATGACAACCGCCGCAGAAGCCTGCATTCCCACAGTTACATCAGCGCAATGCCAGTGACAGAGATGTCCCAAACTTGTGACCGCCGAGGACTCGCTCACCTGCCAAGCAGACGCTAGGTGCGGAGGGAATAAGGACGGGGGGAACGGAGTAGCCGTACGGGCACGGAGCTGCTGGATGTCGGGAGAGCGAGCCGGCATTCCTCCGCGGCGAGGCGGCTCCGCGTATGGAGAAACCGGTCTCCGCACAGTGCTTGCACCGCCGCGCCGCGCCGCGCCGCGGAGCGCAGCCGGGCCGATGCGAGAGGGCCGCGCCGCGTGTCGAAACGGGGTCGCGGGGTTGGCGAACCGGCCGCTACGCACCGCGCACCTGTCGCGGAAACAAGGCCGGCCCGAGCCGTGACGTCACCGTGTCACCGCTCCTGCCGCTCTGAGGCCGCTCCCGCGCGAGAGCGAAATATGTGGCCGGCAGCTGACTGACATTACATTGTGGTGTACGGACCAGATGTCCTCATCCGTAAATGAGTGGTTACCGCTGCTGACAGCCGTCCAGGGGGCCCAGATTCGTTTACCGGTGCTGACTGCCAGGTGTTTTTCCTGGCACGGGGTGCATTCAGCCTCGTGATGGCAGCTGAGAAGTTAATACACTACTGGCCATTAAAATTGCTACACCACGAAGATGACGTGCTTCAGACGCGAAATTTAACTGACAGGAAGATTCTGTGATATGCAAATGATTAGCCTTTCAGACCATTCACACAAGATTGGCGCCGGTGGTGACACCTACAACGCGCTAACATGAAGAAAGTTTCAAACCGATTGCTCATACACAAACAGCAGTTGACCGGCGTTGCCTGGTGAAATGTTGATGCCTCGTGTAAGGAGGAGAAATGCGTACCATCACATTTCCGACTTCGATAAAGAACGGATTGTAGCCTATCGTGAATGCGGTTTACCGTATCGCGAAATTGCTGCTTGCGATGGTCGACATCCAATGACTGTTAGCAGAATATGGAATCGGTGGCTTCAGGAGGGTAATACGGAACGGCGTGCTGGATCCCAACGGCCTCGCATCCCTAGCAGTCGAGATGACAGGCATCTTATACGCATGGCTGTTAACGGATCGTGCAGCCACGTCTCGATCCCTGAATCAACAGATGGGGACGTTTGCAAGACAACAACCATCTGCACGAACAGTTCGACGACGTTTGCAGCAGCATGGACTATCAGCTCGGAGACCATGGCTGCGGTTACCCTTGACGCTGCATCACTGACAGGAGCGCCTGCGATGGTCTACTCAACGATGAACCTGGGTGCACGAATGGCAAAACGTCATTTTTTCGGATGAATCCAGGTTCTGTTTACTGCATGATGATGGTCGCATCCGTGTTTGGCGACATCGCAGTGAACGCACATTGGAAGGGTGTATTCGTCATCGCCATACTGGCGTATCACGCGGCGTGATGGTATGCGGTGCCATTAGTTGCAAGTATCGGTCACCTCTTGTTCGCATTGACGGCACTTTGAACAGTGGACATTACATTTCTGTTGTGTTACGACCCATGTCTGTACCCTTCATTCGATCCCTGCGAAACCCTACATTTCAGTAGGATAATGCACGATCGCATGTTTCAGGTACTGTACGGGCCTTTCTGGATACAGAAAATGTTCGACTGCTGCCCTGGCCAGCTCATTCTCTAGATCTCTCACCAACTGAAAATGTCTGGTCAATGGTGGCCGACCAACTGGCTCGTCACAATACGCCAATCACTACTCTTGATGAACTGTGGTATCGTGTTGAAGCTGCATGGGCAGCTGTACCTGTACACGCCATCCAAGCTCTGTTTGAATCAATGCCCAGGCGTATCAAGGCCTGACCGAGCGATGTAGCGCAGTGGCCAACACGCTGGACTCGCATTCGGGAGGACGACGGTTCAATCCCGCGTCCGGCCTTCCTGATTTAGGATTTCCGTGATTTCCTTAAATCGCTTCAGGCATATGCCGGGATGGTTCCTTTGAAAAGCACGGCCGACTTTCTTCCCCGTACTTCCCTAATCCGATGAGACCGATGACGTCGCTGTCTGGTCTCCTTCCCCAAAACAACCCAACCCGTATCAAGTACGTTATTACGTCCAGAGGTGATTGTTCTGGGTACTGATTTCTCAGGATCTGTGCACCCAAATTTCGTGAAAATGTAATCACATGTCATTTATAGTATAATATATTTGTCCAATGAATATCCGTTTATCATCTGCATTTCTTCTTGGTGTAGCAATTTTAATGGCCAGTAGTGTAGAATGAGAAGTAGCGTCACCAGGTCTGCTAACTAGAGACCAGAAACGGAGCGAGTACAAGACCACAGTTGGATTTGCATACATTAGAAATCAAGGAGCCGCTTTTACGTCAGTGCTGCACAGGCCTGTATCCTTCCCACAATAGTTCCGCGATTATGAGAAACGTGACAACGACCGCGCTGCTGTCACTTTCTACTTGCGACTCGTTCCCTATAAAGCGAGCAGGAGCTTCTCATCAGCTGTGAGTTTTACATAACACCTACACTTCTTTTGTTCCATCTACAACACCACTTCGACAAGATTACACAGTAGTGTAATCGTCGGAAGACAAAAATCAACCCCACAAAAGGCTAGGCGATCTATTTCACTTCTTGATCGTTACCTGAACTTGCCACTGTTTTGCAGGGTGAATGTTATACGATCACATTCAAACCATGCAGGACCTGTATATATCCATTTCTGAAGTTATTTTGAATGCCAGCGGATTTCCTACATCGAATTGGAGTAGTGGTGTGTTCTTGTTTTGGTGTTCCAATTTGAGTCCTCCCCTCTTCACAAACGGCGTTCCCATTCTGTTTACCTTACGTCCTTCAGGCTGATAAGTATCGCCAGAAACGTCAATTGATCTCTGCCACACGACGACCGTCTTCGGTCGGGAAGGAGCGCCCGGACACCAAAGCGCGGACTTGGGCTGGCTCCTCCGGCCGACTGCGAACTGTCTCGCTAATTGAGACAGCGCTGGATGTTGTAACCGGCGCACCTGCTTACCCCCGGCCCGGCTGTTTCTGAACTTCGCAGGCCTGCTCGGCTCGGCTAGGTTCGGCCAGGCTCCGGAAACCCGAGGCGGCGCCGCGTGACTGCCAAACTTCCCGCCGGTGGCAGCTCCAACGCTATCGTGTTTCATGTTTCGGGGAGGAAGCCCCGTCCGTCTATACCGCCCGCAGAGCGCGAAGCCACCCTCGGCTCAACCGGCAGCGGCAGCGGCTGCGGCAACAACAGGAACAGTCGCGCCGTAATCACTCTTTGATGCCCTGCTGGGTTTCAGACTGACCTCCTGGCTCCCAATGGCCACTAATTACCCGTTGGAGAACGGGAGCGGTTGGCTCTGCACTTCTGCGGCCCGTCTAGGTACCTCAGACACCACCAATCCGACTCGTCGCTAGCTGCTATTAGCTTACCTTAGCAAGTACTATTTATGTGTTTCATTGCGACTTATAGTTAAAATTCTGATGTGAACAACGTTCAGTGGTAGTAGTACACTACTGGCCATTAACATTGCTACTCCACGAAAATGACGTGCTACAGACGGGAAATTTAAGCGACAAGAAGACGATACTGTGTTATGCAAATGATTAGCTTTTCAGAGCATTCACACAAGGTTGGCGCCGGTGGCGACATCTACAAGTGCTGACATGAGGAAAGTTTCCAACCGATTTCTCATACACAAACAGATGTTGACCGGCGTTGCCTGGTGAAACGTTGTTGTGATGCCTCGTGTAAGGAGGAGAAATGCGTACCATCACGTTTCCGACTTTGATAAAGGTCGGATTGTAGCCTATCGCGATTGCGGTTTATCGTATCGTGACATTGCTGCTCGCGTTGGTCGCGTTGATCTTCATGGCTGTAACGGATCGTGCAGCCACGTCTCGATCCCCGAGTCAACAGATGGGGACGTTTGCAAGACGACAACCATCTGCACGACAATTCGACGACGTCTGCAGCAGCATGGACTATCAGCTCGGAGACCATGGCTGCGGTTACCCTTGACGCTGCTTCGCAGACAGGAGCGCCTGCGATGGTGTACTCAACGACGAACCTGGGTGCACGAATGGCAAAACGTCATTTCTTCGGATGAATCCAGGTTCTGTTTACGCACCTTCGCATCCGTGTTTGGCAACATCGTGATGAACGCAGATTGGAAGCGTGTATTCGTCATCGCCATACTCGCGTATCACCCGGCGTGGTGGTACGGGGTGCATTTGGTTACACGTCTCGGTCACCTCTTGTTCGCATTGACAGCACTTTGAACAGTGGACGTTACATTTCAGATGTATTACGACCCGTGACCAGACGTTTTCAATTGGTGAGAGATCTGGAGAATGTGCTGGCCAGGGCAGCAGTCGAACATTTTCTGTATCCAGAAAGGCCCTTACAGGACCTGCAACCTGCGGTCGTGCATTATCCTGCTGAAATGTAGGGTTTCATAGGAATCGAGTGAAGCGTAGAGCCACGGGTCGTAACACGTCTGAAATGCAACGTCCACTGTTCAAAGTGCCGTCAATGCGAACAAGAGGTGACCGATACATGTAACCAATGGCACCCCCTACCATCACGCCGGGTGATACGCGAGTATGGCGATGACGAATACACGCTTCCAATGTGCGTTCACCGCGATGTCGCCAAACACGGATGCCATCATCATGATGCTGTAAACAGAACCTGCATTCGTTCGAGAAAACGTGTTTTGCCATTCGTACACCCAGGTTCGTCGTTGACTACACTATCGCAGGCGCTCCTGTCTGTGAAGCAGCGTCAAGGGTAACGGTAGCCATGGTCTTCGAGCTGATAGTCCATGTTGCTGCAAACGTCGTCGAACTGTCGTGCAGATGGTTGTTGTCTTGGAAACGTCCCCATCTGTTGAGTCAGGGATCGAGACGTGACTGCACGATCCGTTACAGCCATGCGGATAAGATGCATGTCATCTCGACTGCTAGTGACACGAGGCCGTTGGGATCCAGCACGGTGTTCCGTATTACCCTCCTGAACCCACCAATTCCATATTCTGCTAACATTCATTGGATCTCGACCAACGCGAGCAGCAATGTCACGATACGATAAAGTGCAATCGCGATAGGCTACAATCCGACCTTTATCAAAGTCGGAAACGTGATGGTACGCATTTTTCCTCCTTACACGGGGCATCACAACAACATTTCACCAGACAACGCCGGTCAACTGCTGTTTTTGTATGAGAAATCTGTTGGAAACTTTCCTCATGACAGCACGTTGTAGGTGTCGCCACCGGTGCGAACCTTGCATGGATGCTCTGAAAAGCTAATCATTTGCATATCACAGCATCTTCTTCCTGTCGGTTAAATTTCGCGTCTGCAGCACGTCATCTTCGTGGTGTAGCAATTTTAATGGTCAGTAGTGTACATGTGTTTGTTGGTAGTTTCACGTCACCTTCCCAATATGCGACCGAACAGACATGGTCGTGGAGTGGGCAGTGGCGGTGCCCAAGGGCATTTCGGATGGCCGTGTCCGGCGCTTGCGTCCGCGCCCATCCGCGGGGCCGGTAATTACAGCGGTCGCATCCCGCCTGTTGTATTAATTTCCCATCGGCGTCGGGGGCGGCTGGGCTGGCAGCAGATCCAGAGCCCCTATAATTGTGGGCGCTCGTTACCTGCGCAAACACACCCTGCTCGCACCTCGCAGCCAACAGCCAGCAGCCTCGCAATACTCCACTAGTATGCTGTACATGTGCTGGAGACCCTTATAGCGGCCTCCGCAGCACGTCCTCGTCGTGTTTGTAACAGATCTCTGTAACCTCCAGATAACTCCACAGCCGATACTTGCTTATTGTAATGGTCGATTGTCACAACAGATAATTAAAAAAAACGTATTTGTTTCGTTTATTGCTTTTCCTCTTTCTTCTTGTCCTCCTTCAATTCCTATGCCTCCTCTTCTTCCTTTTACTTCCGTTCCTCCCCAATTTTCTCATCTTTTTGGTAGTTGTTCCTCTTCTCTTTTCTCCTCTCCTTCATTTCCTATTTCTCCCTCTCGTTCTATTCATCTTAATTCTACTCCAACACCTTTCCCTCTACTTTACCTTCTTCTCTTTCACCTCTCCTTCCTCCTACATTTGCGCCCCTTTTTCTTTCACTTCCACCTAACCTCTTCTGTCTTCTCTCCTTCCTTCTACATTTGTTCTTTGTTGTTTTTTTTAATCTTGTATTCTGCTTTACCCTTCCATCCTCCTGAATTTCTTCCTCTTCTTTTCATTCACCTTCACCTTCCATACTTCCTCTTCCTTTAAGATTCCTTTTTTTCCATTTCTCAAGTCTTCTTCCATTTACAACCATTCTTCTCCTTGTTTCTCCTATCCCTACAACATTACCACTTCCACCTATTCCTCTGTTTCCGCCTCTTTTTTATACATGCTCTTTAGCCACCTCCTGACATTTCTCCTTCTTGTTTTGTTTTTATTATTACGCTGCAGACTACAAGTGTGGCTGAACACACAGTGCACTGAACACTCCTAACGATGAGCATCCGTAGCTGACTACCCATGCATGTGCCAATATTAACATCACAACATCGGCAACTACGACTAAAATCCACCATCGACAGTGGCGCAGAGGCGGAGCATTGTATGGTCTGATGAATCCCGATACCTTCTTCATCATGCTGATGATAGAGCGCAAATCCCTCGTCTTCCAGGCGGAACAGCTCCTTGATATCTGTATTACGGGATGGATACAGGTTTGCGGCGGTTCCATTATGCTTTGATGATCATTCATTTGGGTACCTATGGGTGCAGTGGAGCTCGTGGAAGGCACCAGACGGCAAAGGAGTTACAGACCATGTCCACCCCTTCATGACGACCGTGTTTCCCGACGGGAATGGCATTTTTCAGTAAGATAATGTGCCATGTCAGAAGTCCAGAAATGTGATGGACTGGTTCGAGGGACACAGTGGCGAGTTATAATTAATGTGCTGTCCCCCATCAGATCGCGTGATTCGGACCTGATGGAACACATCTTGGCTGTGATTGATACTGGCGTCACAGCTCAGCGCCCAAGGAGTTTAAGGTAATCAGGTGACCTGTATGTGCAGATGTACCAAGGCCTCATTGCTACCATGCCAGGACGTGTCGCCGCTGTTATCTGTGCCAGAGGTGGACATACCGGCTATTAGGTGGGTGGTCATATGTTCCGGCTGATCGATGTATCACCGGCTGCAGTCATTTCTAGATTGTGTACCTGTCGTGTGTCCGCTAGCAGGTGCTCACACGAACGTGACCCGGTAGCGAGCTCAAAGCAGTGTGCCTCAGCGCCGCTGTGAACACAGTTCGGTTCCACAGCTCGGCGACCATAAATTTGTACGAAGTGTGACGGCTACTTTCAGTTCAGTACTGGTTATCCGCGAAGCATAGAGGAGACGTTCAAAGTAAGCGAACAGACTGGAGAGAAACGGAGAGCCGCTCCAGTGTGATGACCCCGGCCGGTGGCCACCACATCGTTCGCTCCCGCCACCGGAGGCACGCCCTCCTTTGTGGTCCCTGGGCGTTGCGTCCCAGTTTATGTTCAGCGAGGCCAGGTCGTAAACTGGCGGCCAGATAACGACACAGCACAAAGCTACAGCTGCCTCGCGCCGTTATGAATGAAACAACAGACGCGTCCTCTGCTGCTCAAGGGGCGCACAGGTGCACGCCACGTGTGTTGTGTGGGGAGGGGGGGAGGCGAGGGGCGAGGGGAACCCCTTTTCTGTCTGTCACGCCTTATCTTGCTTTTTATTTCTCTCTTTTCTTTATTGCAGCATCGGATATATTCCTTCAGTATCACAAGCCAGAAAACGGACTACGGCTCGAGCTGTATGTGCACGTCAGCTTTCATGTTCATCTTTACTGATCGTGGGTTGCATTCAGCAGAGACTGAAACAAAGGATCTCTCTTCAGGATAACTGAAAGATCGTGCACCTGCAAAGAGGAAGAAACCGATAGTATCTGATTACAGCGTTAGTGGAGAACTGCTTCTGCACGACACATCAAATAAATAAATAAACAATACGAAATTGAACGCATATAACGCATCTGTAAAAGAAATCGCATATACATGACGCAAGTGTGACCAATTCTAGAGTACTGTTCCAGAACTTGGTGTTTTTATCAATCATGTGTGACGACAGGCATCGAGTGAATTCAGTGACGTGCTGCTAGGATCTTTAGAGGTCAGTGTAGCCAATAAGGAAGTGTAAGAGAAATGTTTAGTCAAATTCCTTAGGATTGACAGGAGGAGAGACGACAAACCACTTACAAAACCCTCTAAAGCAGGATTAGAGAAATTGTACTCTAACAAGACAGTGCGGTGATTTCGTTGCGACCATTCAGTACCTCGTGTAAAGACATGAGAGTAAGGTAACATGCATACAGTCTTTCAGTTGTCCTTCGATCAGCACGCGAATGGAATAGTAAAGTAAATAATATTGGTACGATATAGTTTCTTTCATGCACTATACAGTGACTCTTCGGTGTACATGTCATTTCACAGTTCCTATTCCAGGCGTGTAAGAGTTATAGGGCGCACGTAATAGGTAAAATTTTGTTAAGGAGCACACTTCCGTATGTGTACCGTTTGGCTGTAGAGTAAGTTTGAAGATCGGATCAGTTTCAAATCTCCCGCCTCACGGTACGCACGCAGCACAGACGGTGAGCCCTGACCTGTGTGGTGTACAGGAGCCCATCGCATAGGCAGTTTCGAGTACTAGCCATCGGGTACTGTTCGAAGTGTCGAGGGACGGCCTTATCAAGGTCGATAGTGCGGCACGCCGGTGGAGAACCACAGTAAACACTCCTATTAACGAACTTACCACTTATTTGCAGTTATTATAAAGCACTCAGTCTTCAGGCTACAAGTGACCATCAGGACCATCCGACCGCCGTGTCATCCTCAGATGATGCGGATAGGAGGGGCGTGTGATCAGCACACCGCACTTCTGGTCGTTATGATGGTTTTCTTTGACCGGAGCTGCTACTATTCGGTCGAGTAGCTCCTCAGTTGGCATCACGAGACTCAGTGCACCCCGAAAAATGGCAACAGCGCACGGCGGCAGAGATGGTCACCCATCCAAGTGCCGGCCACGCCCGACAGCGCTTAACTTCGGTGATCTGACGGGAACTGGTGTATCCATTGCGGCAAGGCCGTTGCCTGCAGTAGTTATAGAAGGACAAAAATGATATGTGGTGTCGTAATTACAACAGGTTCTGCGAAGGTGTCCTCTTCTCAATTTTTGTGTGGGTATCCTGAAACATGAGGTCCAAAAGTGATACGATGTTCAAACTTATTTTATATCTAAACGGTACATTTAACGACATGGGTTCCTTACAAATACTTAGCTAGCAAGTACCCTCTACAACCGCTAGAAGCCTTTAATAGAACCTGTGAAACACCATTTCTATGTAGACGTAGAGGCAACTATGACAAATATCAAGACACTTGTTATATGAAACTCAAATCGTGGTCCTTCACTTTATATCTTAACCCGTGCAATATCGAGGGGCAGGGAGAGGGACTTTGTGCTCACATTTTGAAAATATTGTAATCTAGTCAGTTACTTTATATTCTCAAATTTTGAAAAAAAAAGTATTTATTATCTTTAATGAATTTATGTTGTTAATATAAATCAACGACTATTAACGAAATTTGTATTTTTTTTTAGTTTTTTTTAGGTGAGCATAAAATACCCCTCTCCTCCCACTTGGCAATGCGCTTTATGAAAAAGGCATTGGTATTGCTGGGGTTAAGAAATAACTGTAGAGGTACCTAGGGAGACTAGATGTCTGAGGATTTCTCAACAGACAGAAATGCAGCGTGCTGCTCTGGATGCAAAGACATTAGCAATGAAGGAAGTAATTTTGCCTGTGCCACAGCCATTAGCAATATTATTCATGTTATACACTATCATCCCGATGCGATTGATACTTTTAACCACTTTGAATATTTTTACACCCGAACATTAGTTCCTTGTTAACTCCTCACTATCCTCTGAACGACTAGTAACTATTCTTTCCTCATCACGTTGGCATTGCTTTACGTTTCACCTACATTAATCTCATAAGTCATATTCATTTATATTCCAGGTAACGCAGTTTCTCCGTTAGAGTCTGTCAACCTACTCACTACACGAAAGCACACACGCACCCCAGTATAAACCTTCACATTGTTACGACTAAGGTTGAAATAAACCACATAATATGCAAAAAACTTGTGATTTCTCAAACTGGGGAACAATCAAGAATGGGGTGCCGCAAGGTTCGGTCTTGGGTCCTCTGCTGTTCTTAATATATATTAATGACTTGCCATTCTGTATTCACGAAGATGCAAAGCTGTTACCTTTTGCCGATGATACAAGTATATCACGCCCGACAGACAAGAATTAACTGGTGAAATTGTAAACAATGTTTTTCAGAAAATCATTAGGTGGTTCTCTGCAAATGGGCTCTCATTAAACTTTGACAAAACACAGTATATACAGTTCCACACAGTAAATGGAATGACCCCATTGATAAATACAGACTTCGATCAGAAATCGGTAGCTAAGGTATAATATTCAAAATTTATAGATGTATGCATTGATGAGGGGCTGAAATGGAAAAAACACACTGAGGATCTGCTGAAACGTTTGAGTTCAGCTACTTATGCTATTAGGGTCATTGCAAATTTTGGCGATATAGATCTGAGTAAATTAGCTTACCACGCCTATTTTCATTCTCTGCTGTCGTATGGCATCATATTCCGGGGTAACTCATCATTGAGTAAAAGAGTGTTCATTGCACAAAAGCGTGTAATCAGAATAATTTCTGGAGCTCATCTGAGATCATCCTGCAGACACTTATTTAAAGAGCTAGAAATCTTCACTGTAGCCTCACTATATATATATATATATATATATATATATATATATATATATATATATATATATATATTCTTATGAAATTTGTTATTAACATTCCGAACGAATTCAAAAGTAATAGCAGTGTACAGGGCTACAACACTAGGAGAAAGGATGATCTTCACTACTGAAGGTTAAATATAACTTTGGCTCTGAAGGGGGTAAATTATGCTGCCACAAAAGTCTTTGGTCACTTACCTAATAGCATCAAAAGTCTGACAGATAGCCATATAGCATTTAAAAGGAAATTAAAAGAATTTTTCAATGGCAACTACGTCTACTCATTAGATGAATTTTTGGATATAGTAAGTGGGTAATTACCCAACCTCCAAAAAAAAAAAAAATAAATAAATAAATAAAAAATAAAAAAAAAAATAAAAAATTATAGAGTGTGATGTAATATTTTGTCTAATGTAATATCTTGTATAGACACCTTTTATTAACCTGACACGTTCCACATCATTACGAAGTGTCGTATTCATGATCTATGGAACAAGTACTATTGTAATCTAATCTACGAATGCCCCAGCGGATATGTACGTTTACAATATGCAGGCACTGGAGCCTTGGAATGCACCCACGCACTACCCCGGGTTTTAGCTGCCGGCTGTTCGCGTGGGTGCTCTTGCATCGCGGCAGACAGGCCTTAGGAGAGCACGGCGCCTCCGCCTCCCAGCAGTGTAGTGTACAGTGGAGTACGTGCGCCTGCAGCGGGCGCGCGTGTTTTGCTGGTGGCGTCCGTTACCCGCGGCCGCTTTCGGCGGTGACGTCAGCGTTGCGTCACGCCCTTGCCAAGGCTGGCGCCGCTTCCCACTCGCCTGCAACAGATCTACCCGCCGCGCGCTACTGCTCTGTACTTCGCCTAGCTAGCGGAAACTGTGTCACGTCGCAAAGTCGGCGCATGCGCACTCGTTCCACTTCCACCAACCTCTTCACTCTTTTTATTATTCCCCCTCCCTCCCCCAGTTGCAGAACTCTTGACTTTGCGGACGCCTATGCCAGTAACCCTATTCTTCACAGAATTATGATCTGCGGCAACGCACCTAAAGTAAATAAAGTAAAGTAAATAAAGTATTCATTCAGCAAAAGTGAGCCTTGGGGATATTGTTAAAAGCTGATTACCGGGCTTCGTTCCGAAGTCTTTCCAAGAAGTATATAATTCTTAGACTTATTTGCCAGTACATATTGGTATTTGAACAATAGAACAGAAAAATAATATTAATATGTACAGTCGTGGAGAAAACGAGCGAGACCCCTCCCCTTTTCGTTATGCTGATCCGCACAGCTTTAAAGTCTGCTACACAGCATAACAGACAAGGCGACGAAGTGCTACCAACATACTATGCAAGTTCGCTCAGCTGATGTGCTGAGATAGCTAGCACTGGCGAAACGCGCCCTTCGAAGACGCCACAACATCGTCTGCCACCACTTCGTGGGAAACGAAATACCTCAAGTATAAGCCAATGTGTTGGATTCACATATCTGTGACTATGACTTGGATCTAAAGTGTGGTTATGGATAGTACGTACGCTCAGATTGCGAATCCAACATCATGAATAAAGACAAGGGGAAATGAATTAGGCGTCCTTCCTCTTCCGTAACATCAAATATATTTTAGTTATTCTTTCTTAAATGAACTGCGCAGAAAATCATTCACCAGAAATGAATAACTTTTTAGTAACACTAGATGATATTAACAGCTTGCCGGCGCGGGTTAGCCGTGCGCTCAACAGCGTCGTATCGCGGACCGGGCGGCTTCCTGCGCCGTCAGTTCGAATCCTTCCCCGGGCATGGATGTCTGTTAGGTTAGGTAGGTTGAAGTAGTTCTAGATCTAGGGGACTGATGACCTAAGCAGTTTGATGGCATAGTTCCTAGAGCCATTTTTTGACCTTTCGCGTAAATTTTCTTTACATAAACGGCCGTATCTTTAGATTGCGTTGACATAGCTCACTTTTTTACACCACCAAGGGACCGTATACCGCAGGAAGTGCGATTCATTCCCGCTTATTATGTCCACCCGTACTCGAGGTAAACGAGTTTTAAGGGTTGGGGTTCCATTTTTACCGATTTACGTAACGAAATCCAAACAATGAAAATAGTTACTGAAGCTGAGGGCAGCATAATAATTTCCCCTACTCTGTATTCGAGATGTTCCAGTTGCAATCGATACATCAGCATATTAATCGTAGCTACGCTTGCGATCCAAATCACGTTTACAGGAATGCAAATAAAATCCATTTGCCTATACACGTGGTAATTCAGATCCCACTATTAATGCCACCGCGTTTTAGATGTGCGAGCATTCCCATTGTTGCCTATGCACATGGTAATTCAGATCCCACTATTAATGTCACCGCGTTTTAGATGTGCGAGCATTCCCATTGTTGCCTATGCACATGGTAATTCAGATCCCACTATTAATGCCACCGCGTTTTAGATGTGCGAGCATTCCCATTGGTAGCTACCTTAAGGAACACTTCGACTAATGAACGTTTTCTGGCTGTGGCACGTCTAATGGAGAATTCGAAAGATTGTAGAATACGTTTGGCAGCTACGTCGCCGTTTATTTCCTGGGGTGGTGCAGAATTATCCTACTAAATTTACTCGCTAATAACAGTTTTCTGTTATTTCGATAAACATCCCGAATGATTGTTACATAAGCGGTGACATAAAGGTAGACAATTCATCTTTTTGAGTCCAGAAAGCTCTATGCAACAGAAACTGCAGATTATATTGCCATTTTCAGTGCGAAATTGCCGGCTTATTTATGTCTTTGGTAATAATAGAGGGCTGTTTGCCTGGGTTGTCTGCTAGCGTAGTGAAAGGTGTTTGCTACTGCAAGGGAGATCTAGTTTGTTTTCGGTTCTAATCTCGGTGGAGGCAGGTAGACTATCAGTAAAGGAATTTAAGAAATTCTCGCGCCCCAAATACGTTTTATTGCTACATTTATTCTGTACTGGGGCCGTGTGTATGTCGATATGAAACTCTTGTAGAATTTCATACTTGTTACTGTCTACTTTTCCGCTTCTGTCAATAATTGAGTTGACTTAAGTGTGGCACTGAATGATTTTTAACTGAATTTCGTTATGAATCTTCACGCATTGCTAAATTTGCACAATTTCATGGTTGGTCAGCAACGGTAATCCAGTATGACTGGTATTAACGTTGACACAGACCATTTCGCGGCCGAATGCGCATAATATTTTGCTAATTCGTAACGATCTGGGGTACTTTGTCTTACTAAAACAGTTATGTTATCTCGATAAGCTGAAATTCATTTTTATTAGTGCATTTCATACTAATTAGCGTTTCTTCTTTCATTTATATCTTATATTTAAGTATTGTGGTTAACACACTAATCAGCATTAATACAGTCTGACACATGATTGAAAACAGTCTGACAAATTTCGGATAGTTTTTCAATTTCACGCCTGTGCATAGTATGTTACTAGCATTTCGTCGCCTTGCCCGTTATGCTGCGTAGCAGACTTTAAAGCTGTGCGGAGCAGCCTAACGAAAAGGCGGGGGGTCTCGTTCGTTTTGTCCACGACTGTACCTCTCCTCCTTCTCTAGTTTCCGTAGTGCAGTTATATACTCTGGTGTAGAGATCTTAAATAAGGTGCCATCTAACATAAAGCAAAAATTTAGCAATCCTCACCAAAGCTGTTGCTATGTGATATCTATCTATCATATATGTTGGCTGCAATTTTTGGTGCTTTTGTGTACCTGGTTGAAAACTTTTTCCCGTATAAATGAGTGCTGATTTATGGTTTAAGCACGTGCAGATAGAAATTACTGCTAACCGAAACTGACATACGGTGCTGGAAATAAACATATTTATTAGTAACGTATGCAGCCTTTGTGGAAAATGAGGATTACTTTAAAAAATACTCTGTATTTGGAACCCGTTGCGAAAAAGTTGTGTGATAAATACCGAAAGGTGATGTGTTGTGTAGCAGACAGCGAGGATTTTGTAACTTTTTCGCGCTTTCAACTTCCCTATCCCCATCCCTATTCCAAGAGTCTCAGTCACCACCCAAAGAGATGCCATAAGAGAGTTTGCATTTCCTCGTATTTACACTGTGTACACTGAGTTATTAACGGACTCGGAGCCGCTTTGTAAATCACGTATGTTTCATACCATCTTCTAAATTAAATTGGACATGAATGCTTTTTGCGTACTCTCCGTTACAGAGGATGTGTAATTTTAAATTTTATGCCTCTTTCTACAGCTTAATTAATTTTCGTGGCTCTGGACACAAAGTTTTTAATTTAATTAATGCGAATAGTATAGAATAAGATATACACCATAAGCTATCAGATGACCATAACAGACTTAATTCCATCAAATTATTGCCTCTTGCACACCGGACGTGTGAATCGTATGTCGAATGTTTACTGATATTCTGTTTTCTTTCTATTTCAGGTGAGTGTTATGGCGACCATACCACAGTCCTGGTTGTACTGCTGACGACCTGATAGTGAGTTGTAATTTACAATCATTTTTAGATTTCTGCTGAGCCAAGAAAAAGAAAAGGTTTTATTGCCTCACCACAAAGTAGTAACATTTCACGATGTTATAAAAGTGATAGAGTTAAGTAGAGAGGCATTTTTTTTCTACTTTGCGTGTGAGCAACGTATAGACAATGATAAACGCTTTCTACTTCATTTTGTGGTTGCAAGAAGCCGTTGCTCCACGTTTTACCCCAAAGTAACTACAGATTGTCAGTTACACCTTTTGTGTTTTACTGAACATGCTCAAAATTCCTTCCTCATCCAAATACAGTTAAGACCATCAATACACTTCTTTCAGTGATCCCCTGTTGGTGAATACAATTCCTATAATCTTTCAGAGTTATTGCACATAGTGCATCAAGCGACCGTTGTTTCACTTCCTAGGTGATCTGAAAATGCTTACCAACGAAGTGTTGATTTCAGTTCTGAGAAACAAGAAAAATGTCTCTCGCGAGGATAAATGAAAGTGAAATTAGTGGGAGTGGAGGAGAGAGAGGGACATATAAAACTCATGCCCACTCCCCACGAGATGTATCACTATGTTAATGTCTGATCTGTTACCGGAGGACGCTGAACATTATTGATTTGCTCCTGACGACTATTTCTGCCATCTGTCGAGAGCTCGTTATTCACTGAAAATAGTGAGTGCTGCCGTGAGGAGATCTCAAATTGATTCCATATCTCTACATTCCCAGAAAGCTTTTGAGGTCGTTCCTCAAAGCGGCTTCTGAACAAATTTCGTGGCTATTGAGCTTATCTTAGCTGTGTTACTGGATTTATAATTTCTTGTCAGAAAGATAACAGTTCGTAGTAACTGGTGCGAAGTCATAAAGTGAAACCGAAGCGATATGCTGGGTCCTCCCCGCGAGGAGAGGTTATAGGCCCTCTGCAGTTTTTGATCTATATGAACGATGTAGGAGGCAATTTGAGAAGCACTCTTAGATGGTTTGCAGATGATGCTAACGTTTACTGTCTGGTAGAGTAATCAGAAGATGAAATGTTCAAATGTGTGTGAAATCTTATGGGACTTAACTGCTAAGGTCATCAGTCCCTAAGCTTACACACTACTTAACCTAAATTATCCTAAGGACAAACACACACACCCATGCCCGAGGGAGGACTCGAACCTTCGCTGGGACCAGCCACACAGTCCATGAATGCAGCGCCTAGACCGCTCGGCTCAGAAGATGAAAATGATTTGCAGAACCGTTTAGAGAAATATGTTCTTCACCAGAAAAATGGTAACTGAGCGTAAAGACAAAAATGTTGTGATATTCTCCACATGAATACTAAGAAAATTATTTTAAATTTTGGGTACATGACATTTAACAACACTTTAAATGTTGTAGATTTAGATAAATACCTAGGAATTACAGTTACAGACAAATTGGAACCATCTCGTAGAAAATGTTGTGGGGAAGGCCAATCACAGACTGCGTCTTGTTGACAGAGTATTTAGAAGATGCAACAAATCTTCTGAAGCGACTGCTTACAATACGCTTCTCCATCCTCTTTTGGAGTATTGCTTGACGGCATGAGATGCTTACCGGATAGGACTGACGAAAGACATCGATAAACTTCAAAGACGAGCAGCTCGTTTTGTATTCTCGTGCAGTATGGGAGAGAGTGTTACACGTATGATAAGCAAGCTGGGGTAACAATCGTTAAAACACGTTAGTTTCCCATTGCGGGGAGATCTTTTCGCGAAATTTCAGCCACCGACTTTGTCAAATGCTTGGCTCTGAGCACTATGGGACTTAATTTCTAAGGTCATCAGTTCCCCAGATCTTAGAACTACTTAAACCTAACTAACCTAAGGACATCACACACATCCATGCCCGAGGCAGGATTCGAACCTGCGACCGTAGCGGCCGCGCGGTTCCAGACTGAAGCGCCTAGAACCGCTCGGCCACACCGGCCTGCACCATTAACATAACATACACGTTAATGAGTTGATTATGCCAGCAGTCTAAATTTAATTCGACCAACGTCCATATGAAGTACTGAAAATCCAATTCTTATGGTCCTGAAGCCGTTAGGTAGGCAACCTGCAGCTGGAATAGTGCCCCTGGTTAGCCATTTAGTAAATCACTGAAGAGCCAAAGAAACTAATACACAAAAGTGCCACAACACTACGTGGCATGGACTCGATTAATATCTGAAGTAGTGTTGGAGGGAGTTGACACCATCAATCCTGCAGGGCTGTCCATAAATCCGTAAGAGTACGACGGGGTGGAGGTCTGTTCTGAACAACATGTTGCAAGGCATTCCAGATATGCTCATAATGTTCATTTCTGAGGAGTTTGGTGGCCAGCGGAAGTGTTTAAACTCAGAAGAGTGTTCCTGGAGTCACTCTGTAACAATTCTGGACGTGTGAGGTGTCGCATTGTCCTGCTGGAATTGCCCAAGTCCGTCGGAATGCACAATGGACATTAATGTACGCAGGTGATCAGACAGAATGCTTAGGTACGTGTCACCTATCAGAGTCGTATCTAGACGTATCAGGGGTCCCATATCACTCCAACTGCACACGCCCCGCATCATTACAGAGCCTCCACTAGCTTGAAGAGTCCCCTGCTGACATGCAGGGTCCATGGATACATGAAGTTGTCTCCATATCCGTACACGTGCATACGCTCGTCAATATTTGAAACGAGACTCGTCCGACCAGGCAACACGTTTCCAGTCATAAACAGTCCAATGTCGGTGTTGACGGTAGCGGTCGCGCGGTGTCAGACTGTAGCGCCTAGAACCGCTCGGCCACTCCGGCCGGCCACCAACTTTGTCATTCGAATGCAAAAACAATCCGTTCTTTCCTGCACACATAGGAAGAAATGAAGATCGTGATAAAACAAGAGATATCAGAACACGTACGGAAATATTTAAGTGTTTCCCACGTTCTGTTTGTGAGTGGAATGGTCGAGAAACGCTCAGGAATTGGTTCTATGAACTCTCTACCAAACAGATAGTGTGAATTGCAGAGTAATCACGTAGGTCTAGATACGGACGTACCACTATAACTAAAGATTTTGTCTGTAGACTGTAACAGTGGTGTTATACGTAAGTGGACTAAAATGAATCAAACATGAATGTGTTTGAAAAGGGAAAATGGTGCCGGGTAGACCTAGTTGTACAAATGCGGTGTGAGAAGTACTTTTCTTGGAATGGATGTAGGGACAACAGCTGCACCACCGCTGGCCACATTTAGGACGCGACAGGTGCGTGCAGCACACAAAGGTCAGTTTGCATGGAGTTGCAAGAGCGTAAGAGGGAGGAAGTCGTGTCTGGGGCGCCAGGTGCCAGCCGGGCGCCAGTAAATGGGGTCGAGCTCGGGGAACAGAGGCAGGTGCAGGCGGCGTGGTCGGCTTCTTGGCGAATCCTTCCCACAACAGCTGCGCCTGCGCCTGCAGGTGTCGCGACAGATGCACTGCAGACTTCGGCCCACACACGCCGTGTTCCCCCAGGTCAGCTCCACAGGACTGCAGGTCGATAATCAGCCGGAAGGTGTGACGAAAATGTGCGAAACTGTATTGTACACAGAGGAGGTCACGTTAATGTAGCTGTAGTTCTCCTCTACCTAAATCCTTCGGAGAAGGTTGTGTTGTTAGATCAAATTTGCAGAGACTCGTGACTCTGGCTGCTGTCACAGTGGCACCGACATCGGACCATTCCGACGGCAACCGACAGTGGCCGAGGGCGGCCGATGTTCCTCTAGTCTGCACGCCAGCGTGTTCGCAGTGTTGATGGAATCGATCTGAAGATCTGAACGTGCAGACTTCGGACGACAGTCAACGACATTCAAATAAATTTGTTTTCTTCGGTCGAGTTTGATGACATCCTCACATGCAAAACATGGATTGTGGGAATTTTTTTAAACTGTGTACTAGAAATGAGGACTCTGTGGCTCCCTGAGGATGGGAAATATAATAACAGCAATTTATCTCGGAATTTATGGTCTGAAGTCGCTACTGTATTAGAAGCCACAAGTTTCGAACAACTGAAAAGTTTAATAATAAGTAACTGAACATTGCGCTGTATCACATTATGCATGTTATGTGACTGTCTAGGCATTTCAGCCCCATGTTTATACATGGCAAAACCTGTATCGGAAATATTAGGCCTATATTATAACCGCAAAAAATCATGTGCGTCAAATGAGAAAGGTGGCGTGTGTCAAAAAATGGTTCAAATGGCTCTGAGCACTATGGGACTTAACATCTGAGGTCATCAGTCGCCTAGAATTAGAACTACTTAAACCTAACTAACCTAAGGACATCATACACATCCGTGCCCGAGGCAGGATTCGAACCTGCGACAATACCAGCAGCGCGGTTCCGGACTGAAGCGCCTAGAACCACTCCGCCACAGCGGCCGGCGGCGTATGTCAACTTTCATGCTTAAAGTTACCTGTAGTGGAATCATTTTGGGTCATAGTAGGTGGGCAATAGCTTTCTACGAATTATTATTACTGCTTACTGGTGTTTTTGTGACACTAGTATGATGATTCTGTCATATGAGGTGGTTTGCACGGGTGGTATGTGTTTCTGCACTTTTCAGTGCTTTAGGTGTTCAGTTAATTTTATTCTAAAATTTATATTTGTCTTTCACACCTACATGCTAAATGACAGTCATTGAAGGTTAACAGACATATGTCTGTATTGCGAAATTTACATGACATTGTGCAGGGAGTTTGTGAGCCTACTTGTTATTGGCACCACGAATCATCTCGAGCATGTAATACAACGCTTCTCTCTTCATCTCACATATTCGAAAATATGACTGGTTGTTGTAATAACTGAGGAAAGACAATTCAGTACTCGCCACGTCGTTTTCGAAACAGATAACAGATCATTCTCATGCATTTGGCTTCATTTTAATGCGCAAACCAGCAATCATCTACAAGCTCAAAGGTATTGTTGTACCCATCCCTTCCATCCATCCAACCCGCCAAAAACTCAAGAAGAGGACCGGTCGCGCTGTGACCAAGCCGTCGGTCGATATTATCTGCTTCACCATTCAAGTTAACAAATTATTTAAACATGTATAATCATTAACATGTTAGCGCACGTGCGTTTTTCTCGCCGCCCAACCACAACCGATTTCAGTCTCTTTAATTGAACAGACCCACAACATAAATACAACTACCGGTAAAAAATAGTTGTACGCGCACATCAACGTGTACATCAAGGGAAAAATACGCTGGAGGCAATAGAGTTGTTCGTAGCATGCTTTGATAACCAGGTCTGTGTATTAACCAAATATTGTTCAGTGAGAGCAGGATATTCTCAAGACCAACAATTACTTTTTAATTTAATGTAATATATTGTTAGTCTATCTTGCCGACATACCAACATGTTACGATCCTTGCAGTTGTGGCTCTTAAGTCCTCGACATAAACGGTCGGACTTAATGTAAAGGTATAAAAACTGCAGGGTTACTCTTAGAATAGGGTGGTTAGAGTCTTGTATGCAATTTTCTTATCCAAATCATTGCACTGTCCAAGAACTGACTCGACAAATCTATTGATTTCACCTTTTTGCCATTTAACGCTCACCCACTTACCCAATTTTTTTTTGTTTCTGTTAAGTCCCCATATCTGACTCGCTTCCACATATACGATTTAAGTTTTGAGTTTGGATACAGCACTGCATCACCGGATTCAGTTGAAACGTTAACAAATACGACAGCCAGATACACTGAAATATACATTATAGATAACATTCATCAATGAAATACGTTTAAATGTATCTGAAAATGTATCTGACACATAGCAGTAATAGAAAATTAAAGTTTTATTGCAGCTGGACTGGTTCTCGACGTACTGGAATTATTACCTAAACTTAGAGGTAAACGTATTATGAACAAATTATAATAAAAATGAAAAACATTAGACTTCCGATGTTCATACATCATTTTACGTGAATCACGACCTTAACTTTTGAAGTATGTAGTATTATTACTCTCTGTTTCGTCATTCAGTATGAGCTCTGCATTATCAAGTGTCTCTATGTTAATCGCAAGTTCTTCAGAGACCATCCATTCCCTTTCCTTGGTCTATTAAACTGACGATTTCTGAGTTTTCTCTCGTGTTTAGTTGAAGGGAGTTTCTGTGTAACTTATTGCTATTGCTTACGTTGGTACTATATTAAACTGGTATCAGTATACGTTGAAATTTTCGCAAGGCTTTCTTTTTATTTTGTGTATTCTGTCATACCTGCCTTCACGGTTTCTCAGTAGCTAAATTATGCTACTGCCAGGATTATTTTTGGTTCTACTTGAAATTTTGGTGATACCTCTTTTTCTAAATATACGAGGGTGATTTCGAAAGTTCTGCACATGGAAGACAGAACTGATCTTAAGATTCCATGCGCGGT
Organism: Schistocerca piceifrons; assembly: GCF_021461385.2. Taxonomy (NCBI): domain Eukaryota; kingdom Metazoa; phylum Arthropoda; class Insecta; order Orthoptera; family Acrididae; genus Schistocerca; species Schistocerca piceifrons. The sequence goes on along the minus strand of NC_060141.1, from coordinate 398,648,471 downwards.
TGTTGCGAGGTGCAGTGTCATAGAGCTCGGATGGTTGATGCTTTAAGAAAAAATAAAAAAAACGGAAGATATTGCATGAATGGCGTGGCCTGCTCGCTCTCCCGATTTGAATCGCGGGCCACGGTGGTCTCGCGGTTCTAGGCGCTCAGTCCGGAACCGCGCGACTGCTACGGTCGCAGGTTCGAATCCTGCCTCGGGCATGGATGTGTGTGATGTCCTTAGGTTAGCTAGGTTTAAGTAGTTCTAAGTTTTAGGGGACTGATGACCACAGATGTAAGTCCCACAGTGCTCAGAGCCATTTGAACCATTTGAACCGATTTGAATCCCATAGAGCATTTCCGGGATACATTTGGGAGACGGGCTGCATCATGTCAGCACCCACCAACCACTGTGCATGACTTTCGAGCATCTCTGCAGGAAGAATGGGCATTATTGCTTCAACATGTGACTGATGACATCATTCACAGCATGTCCAGTCGTTGTCAGGCCTGTATTGGTGCCGAGGTGGTGACACCTCATACTGAGCACATGAAACAGTTGTCAGAATGTGTGCGCAAATCCTTTAATTTGAAAAAAATATGAAGAACATTTTTGCCTACCGTTATGTATGTTGCAGTTGATTACGTGCAGTATGTGTGGGCTTCTAATTTACTATCACCTGTTTGTACTGTTTTGTGGCAAAATATACGCAACCTTGCAAAATTTCCGTTTGTTGCTTTAATTTTGTACACTAGTGTAATATGTATTCTGAATGGCCAACTGACGGTGAGCACGGACTGGAATAGCTTAGTGACATGTAGTAATAAACGCACATGGTAGAAAGTAATGCTTGTTTTCGATTGGTATTGGCATCGTGCAGACTTAATTTTCATTTTAAAAAGGTTTCAAATATTGTAATATAAAAGATTTTTGCAATGGGCAGGTGGAAGTTAAATGCTAATTCTGCATTCGTATCCTGTATGAAGGCGGAATTGCTCAATAATGCACAGATGAACAGTATCCTGCGTCAGTCGCACTTGTATTCGAGAGACCATTACACAGTCAATAACAGACTGGTGACTTTGTGTTGGACGTCAAACATTTTTTGTTAGTCTATTCGAGAGTTGTGATATGACAGCCAAGAGTGTGCAGGAAAGGTAGCTAGAGGTAGAAAGTTAAACCGTGGCAGATCCTGTGTAGCTGCGTTGATTCGGCTTCATACACCCCGCCAGACCTCAAAAAGTGTGTAAACAGCGTTCAAACTTCCAGCTCCAGCGCCGCTCCCTCTTCCACTCTCGAGGCACCGTTTGTACGAGGAGAAGAATCCCGTCGAGACTGGGAACACCGACCGCATTTCTAGCTCATCTAGGAGCCAGACGAAGGTAGTGGAAAAAAAGAGAATGAAAGGAAGTAGAACAGACGAATGAGGCGTAGTTCTGTCTGAGTCTCTGAGGCAGACGGTGAAAACCTGCGTAAACGCTGCGGCGGAGAACGGCGTGTACGGAGCTCGACAGCTTGGTCGGGATAGCGACTTTAATTCCGAGTGCGTTCTGGCAGCGCCCCGCTGGGGAGCCGTTCCCGCTTGGCGGAACGACTGCTCCACCCCCCCGCCCCCTCCCGCTCCCTTCCCCTCCCCCGCCACTAACCCATGCCAACTGCTCTTCCACGGCGCACTCTTCTGCGCAGCTATAAATTGGCCGCGTTGGCCACACTGTCGCAGTCGGAATGCACTACACGCCCACCATCTTTCCGCAAGGCCACAGGTGCGACCTCACGACTCAGGCTATGTGTTTGTTGTGTAAAGGCTTTGGTAGTAACCTTCTTCGGCCTCTGTCTTAGATTAATTAATTAAAAAACTTTTGCAGATACACACAAATAACAAAGAATAGAAATTTGGAAATTTTTGGTAAGGTTCTATGGGACCAAACTGCTGAAGTTATCGGTCCCTAGGCTTACACACTAATTAATGTAACTTAAACTAACTTACACTAAGCACAATGCAAACACCTATGCTCGAGGGAGGAATCGAACTTCCGACGGTGAGAGCCGCGCTAACCGCGACAAGATGCCCGAGACCGCGCGGCTAACAAAGAAAAGAATATTAAACTATGCACACGTACTGCAACACGAATATTAAACTACACACACGTACTGCAACAAAAACAAAAGATGAACAATAAACACAGAGCGATAATTGGCAACGCTACGTACAGTAAACAAACGAAACCAAATCAAAGTTCAAAATGGTTCAAATGGCTCTGAGCACTATGGGACTTAACATCTGAGATCATCTGTCCCCTAGAACTTAGAACTACTTAAACCTAACTAACCTAAGGACATCACAAACATCCATGCCCGAGGCAGGATTCGAACCTGCGACCGTAGCGGTCGCGCGGTTCCAGACTGAAGGGCCGAGAACCACTCGGCCACTCCGGCCGGCCAAATCAAAGTGATCAGTCGAAATGAGGTGTTAAGTCGAAATGTGTTCTTAAAATGCCGGAAATCAGCCATCCTGGGTACGCAAACCATCTAAGTACAACTCAAGGACCTAACATATGCGACTAACCGTAAGCAGGAACAAATATAAATTTGTGCTACAAAAAGTTGTTTCTCAATTAACGACAAAACAATAACAAAAAACTGTAAGGTAGTTGCAAATGTTTAATTATTATATGATACCAATGTGATATACGGAAACAAACGTCCGCGGCTCGTGGTCTTGCGGTTGCGTTCTCGCTTCCTGCGCACGGGGTCCCGGGTTCGATTCCCGGCGGGGTCAGGGATTTTCTCTGCCTCGAGCTGACTGCGTGTTGTGTGTCTTTCATCCTCATTCACTCGCAAGTCGCCGTAGTGGCGTTAAAGAACTTGTGGAGCGGCGGCCGAACCGCCCCGCGAGAGGAGTCCCGGCCACCAATGCCATACGCTTATTATCATTATTACGGAAACAAACTGTATTACAGGCCACTGAAGATGCTTTACAAATAAGAAACGCTTATGACACAGTAAAAGCAGCTTCTAATTTAGTTACGTTAGACGAAAGGTAGTCAACCTTTTACACCTACCATCTACATTTTTTAACTCAGTTTGTAGTAAAATTTTCTAAGCGCTCGCTGGAATCACAGTAGTGGTGATTAATAAAGTCATGAAGTAATTTTACTTTATAAAATTTGCTGAGTACAGTTACAGCAACTTAAAGAATTTGATAACAATTCCTTACCAAATATTTTATATCAAGATTTTATGAAAATCCAATGAGAATGTTTTTGAAACCCCCACCACACACTGTGAAAACTACAAAGCCCACTAGTGAGCGCCAGGGACCAGGTTGACTACCACTGCATTAGACGAACCAAGTCTCAAGAATTAATTAGTAGTAGCGCCAACTGTGCATATATGGATGGCTACTGGAAATAATGGAATGAAACACGGTTGATAGATTTGTGTTACTGACCGACTTCTCCGAAAAAGAGCTGCTCACATCAATTGAGGTAGAAATTATTTGCGTCAAAGGGCGTCGGTTCGATCCTACTTGTAGGATTGGGCAACAATATTGTGACCTTGGATTGATTTCAAAGCTGGAATACGAGTGGGGATGACACCACAAGATCTACTATTTGTGCTGGTCATATAAAATAATTTTGGAAGACTGAAATTCGAAGTCTGTTCTCAAATCAATTATGCTACAATGATAAAAACGCACAGAAATTTATTTCAGAATGGTCTAAGCCTGAAGCTGAAAAACTAGACGCTTGTGTTTCAACACTGCTTTATTTCACAACTTACAGTCCACCACATCTCTTCCGTGGATCTCCATATAAATTGAAAACCGCAGCAATACTGAATTACGTGGTCACTGCCTAATAACTGTTCGGCGATTAGTACATTTCACCTATTTGCTGTAAAGTAAGTCGTAATTGATTTTCTTATAAGGAGGCGATTATGCAGCACTTCCCAAGTGACAAATGGTTTAATACCAGTGAGCCCTAAATCCTTTAGAGAACTGAACTCCCATATATAAAACAGCTCCAATCGTCTGATTAGGCTCCTTTACAAATATGCTGATATGTTACATATTTGACGTTAAGCATGTAGGCGAGGAAGAGATTTAAAATTACGCTTAAAATTTGTTGGAAGCCTAGAGCAGATTGTGAGAGCATTTTAAATTTTTAACTGTGATCAGTAATTACGCATAATATTAAAAATAATATTTTGTTGCCCCTGGAAGATTTTAGATAGGGTACCATTAAGTGGTACCCGGTTCTAGGATAGTTGCTTAGTAATCCGAAAATGCGTCGAAAATTATTAACATTTTATTCTTGTGTGAAATTAAACCTTTCTTATTGTGTTAAAGATGTTTTTGTAGTTCTTAGTTCTTGCCACCTCATCGAGATAGTGTAGGCAACCCGTATTACGGCTGAAACTTTGGCACCTCTTCCATTATAAAGTCTAAGTAGTGCACTAGGCATGCGGTTTAAAGCACTGAAACCAAGTCTGCCATAACTAATTGTACGTCTAGTTTTCACTTCGGTAAAAAAAAAAAAAAAAAAAAAAAAAAAAAAAAAAAATACCTGTGCCATTTTTAAAAGAACGTAACTTTGTGTTGAAAGAGATATTTGTTTACTTTTAGGAAGTGTGCCTTTCCTGCCCATTACCGAGCGAGGTGGTGCAGTGGCTACCACACTGGACTCGCATTCGGAAGGACGACGGTTCAATCCCGCGTCCGGCCATCCTGATTTAAGTTTTCCGTGATTTCCCTAAAATCGCTCCAGGCAAATGCCGGTATGGTTCCTCTGAAAGGGCACAGCCGACTTCCTTCCCCGTCCTTCCGTAATCCGATGAGAGCGATGACCTCGCTGTCTGGTCTCCTCCCCCAAACAACCCGCACTCCTGCCCATTGTGTGGGCCCCTGATGTAAGTACTACCCTGACCAAATGCATTTTTCACATTTTCTTTCATTTCGGAAATGTATGTAGTGGAAAAGTTAGTTGGGACATCCCGTACATGCAAAAGCGGCTATACGCCGTACAGAAACCACGAATTTGTATCGTATAAACAATGGCGTACCTGCGTGTTTCTATCTTACTTTAGTAGCTTGTACTTTTACGTGCAATAATTTCAAAACATGTAAATACTTGTTTTTCGTACGCAAACAGTATTATCCCATTCCACAAAAGCACAAGAAATGCAAAATCCCGAAAGGACAAGCTTTCGATACAGTAACACTCGTATATCAACTATTTCACTAATCCGTACATCGTGTTCTATACTAATTTCAAAACAGGTCAGTTACGTTTAAACTTTGAGATTCCTCGCTGTCTTCCATAAGACTAAAAGGAATTAGCGGTGTACAAATCAGCGCCGTGCAGTGCAGAGTAACGCTCTGACGGCATACCTACGAGTGTTTATGCAGGAGAGACTTGGCGTGGTGGCACACCAGCGCGCAGCTGGAAGGTGATGAGGTGTCTGGCAGCGACTGGGCAGGTGTGCGCTCCCTGGAGACGTCCTGATTGCGTACAGTCGCAGCCCACACCAGCCGCCCCCGCCGCTGCCGCCGCCGCCGCCTTCCCCATTAGCGGGACTGCAGCCGCAGTAATCTTATCAGGCGCCGCCTGGGCCTACGGCGAGAGCGAGAGGCGACACTCCGGCTAAATGTGCGGTCCACGAGGGTCTCATCTCGACGCCGGCCCATTTCACGCGACTCCCAGCAAATGACGTGGACGTTGTCCAGTGTTAAGGCTGCAGACCTGGACACTGTGTACCCAATCCCATCATCGACATCATCTCCTTTGTCAATGGTGTCATCATAATAACCGTAATTATCAACGTCATCATCATCAAAATCATCCTCACCTGCATCATCAACATCATCATAACAATCTTCTTATAAGAGCCATCCTCACCACCATCATTGCTGTCATCATCATCATCATCATCATCATCATCATCAAAATCATCCTCACCTCCATCATCAACATGATCATAACAATCTTCTTATCAGAGCCATCATCACCACCATCATTGCTGTCATCGTCATCATCATCATCATCAAATCATCCTCACCTGCATCATCAACATCATCATAACAGTCTTCTTATCAGAGCCATCATCACCACCATCATTGCTGTCATCGTCATCATCATCATCATCATCATCAAAATCATCCTCACCTGCATCATCAACATCATCATAACAATCTTCTTATCAGAGCCATCATCACCACCATCATTGCTGTCATCATCATCATCACCACCATCAAAATCATCCTCACCTGCAACATCATCATAACAATCTTCTTATCAGAGCCATCATCACCAGCATAATTGCTGTCGTCGTCATCATCATCATCATTGTCACCATCATCATCACCATCATCATTACCTTCATCAATATCATCATCATCATAGTCATAATATCATATCGCCGTCGTTGTCGCTGTTCTTGTCGTCATTCTCCTCTCCCTCTGCCTCCTCCTCCTCACCACCATCTATCTATCTATCGACTCATCACTGGTGTAGAGCACCTCTGGTTCTGCGAGTACACGAACTGTTCAGTGCATCGATGATGTTGCCTTCCTAAGGCTTGGGTTGATATTGAAGCAGTTTAAGGTCGATATACACTTGACAGAACGGAACAGGACGAAATGGAAAATATTCCGCAGTGTATTTCAAAGAGCAGTATTCAGATAGAACATCAACGGAACGAAACATGACGACAAAGTCAAGGTTTTCTGGGAAGAAAGTTTTGCCCATGGTTTTGGTGGGGAGAATAGTGTTGTCGTCTGCTAACAAAATGGTTCATATGGCTTTGAGCACTATAGTACTTAATATCTGAGGTCATCAGCCCGCTAGAACTTAGAACTACTTAAACCTGACTAACCTAAGGACATCACACACATCCATGCCCGAGGCAGGAATCGAACCTGCGACCGTAGCAGTCGCGCAGCTCCGGACTGAAGCGCCTAGAAACGCTAGGTCACGGCGTCCGGCCGTCTGCTGACAGCAGAGGCCTATTTTTGCTGTGCTCACGTTCAACATCAGTATCATCATAACAATCGTCATATCAACATCATCATCATCATCATCATCATCATCATCACCACCACCTTCATCATTTACACTTGACAGGACTGGATTTTTTGAATCTTCTTAGTGTTTGTTTTCGTGACAAACTGCAAATACTCCATGACGCCTCGCATGTTTTTTTGCCTTGAATGTTCTTCCACAAGAGAGAACAGACACCTGAAAGCAACAATATGACGTAGGTTTTACAATAACTGTACAGAGAAAAAGTCTACACTGTTTATAAATAAGAACATAAACTGATGTAACAATTTTCACTGAACAATCTTTTTTGTATTAGCGAAAAGTTCAGGTCTGCTGAAGGAGAAAAGTACAGTTGTTTTTGGTATTACGTGGTACTTCGAAAAAGAAGGCGCAATGGACAGGATAAATAGGCTGCATATATTACCTTACAAACATAGTTTGGTGTGTTTGTGTGCGCAGTAGATACTTTCGCTAGCACTTGAATGAGGATGTTGTGAAATATTTGGCCGATACTTTTCCTGTTGTTCCATTTATCAGCAGTTTACAATACAAACTTTGCCAAGAACAGGCGTTGTGGAGTTTGGTTTGGTCATTCAGTAATTTTTGTCATAGCTAGTTGCTTAATTCTGATACTATATTCCGGCTATTTGTATCACGGGAGGCGTGTCATAACCACGTCAGATTTAACTATCTGTGAAAGATGAACGTCACCACGAGAAACTTGAGTAAATTTTGAAGCCGTTGTAATATTGTAGCATTTAGTTTCTGGATTAACGTTAATATGTAAAACCTTATTTGCTAAGTCTCTTCTACAGCTGCTGTAAGTGTGCAAGAGGTATTGTATAGCATCCTGTATTTATGACATCATTTCGTCGTTTTAACCTCCTGCGGGTACGCGTTTCGATCACGATTACAATAAAGTTGAGGTCCCATAATTATCAGCTGAACTCGAAGGGTATAGCTGTGTTACGAAAAGTTCTTTGGCGCATAAAGAGCACTATTGTAACACAGTCAATGAACTTTTTTATTTAGTTTTCCAAGCCTTGTATCGTCTCAGCTTGTTGAAAACAGCCCCTATGGATGCCATGAGAAGCAAGTAATACTACGAGGAGAAATGGATATCTGTACATCACCCGACTATGAATATCTTTCCTTGGTAGTTTCTTAAAACGTGCGAGAGGTCGTACACACGACTGTCGTAGACGCCCATTCAACGTGACTTCTTTTAAGTGGCAGTAAACAAGCTTCTAGCGTGGGAAGTCGTGGCTAGCCGTTGCGTTGCCTCTAGAACAGCGGCCGATCCCCGCTGCGTCTCTTACGATGGGGCAAGTTTACGGCCGTCTGTTCGTTTGCCATCTACGTTGCAGTAAATTATTTTTTATATCTTTCTCGAAAACGTTGCTAACTACATCTCACGACAAAATACGGTAAGCTGTTTTGACAAGGCAGCTTAAGATTGTATTAACAATCAGTTCCTAAGGAACAGTCAGACAGAATTAATCCAATGACGGAGCTGTAAAGTAAGGAGACGAATATATTTGTGGAATACCAGCAAGATACAGAAATTCAACATAGGTTTAAAAAAAAAAAATTCAGATGGACAGTACGCTGCAGGAAGATGTGCCTGTAGTTAAGCAGCTTTGACGTTGTCGCTACTTTTTTTCTACACACTGTTACGCTTTCATTAAAATAATGTTGTGATTGACGTTCGAGCGGTAGGAGCTGGACGTCAGTTCTTCCTCGAACCCCTGCCAGTTTTGCAGGTACGTACAAAGCTGGCCACACTGTGACAACACTGCTTCCTTTCTAGTCGTCGAATGTGTGGGGTCTAGGAAGCTTGCTTTCTCGAATCGCTAGATAAACAATTCAAGCAAATTGTCTTAATGAGTTTTATTACAAAATGAACAATGACGATACTTAGCATTGACAATAACGCAGAAGTGTCGCAAGGAAAGGGCGACATGCAATTAAGAAATCTCTTCAGTATATACAATTCTTTAGTCAGGTGAACACGAATTCTTTACACAAGAATGGAAAAACTGGTAGAAGCCGACCTCGGGGAAGATCAGTTTGGATTCCGTAGAAATGTTGGAACACGTGAGGCAATACTGACCCTACGACTTATCTTACAAGGGAACCTCCCCATCGCACCCCCCTAAGATTTAGTTATAAGTTGGCACAGTGAATAGGCCTTGAAAAACTGAACACAGATCAATCGAGAAATTAGGAAGAAGTTGTGTGGAACTATGAAAAAAATAAGAAAAATATACAAACTGAGTAGTCCATCCGCAAAATAAGCAACACCAAGGAAATTATAAGCTAAAGAGCGCCGTGGTCTCGTGGTTAGCGTGAGCAGCTGCGGAGCGAAAGGTCCTTGGTTCAAGTCTTCCCTCGAACGAAAAGTTTAACTTTTTATTTTCAGACAATTATCGAAGTTCAGGCACTCACACATAATCATCTTCGCTCTCCAAAATTCCAGGACATGTTCAGATTTGCTTGGGCATATGCAGGATTTGACGGTCTACACACGGAAAAATTTGAAAACGTTAAAAGCATATGTTTTGACAGAGCACAGGGAAAACTGTGCGACTGGGAAACTGTTGCATTCATTTGTTGCAGTTTATGTGACAAACTCTTATGTTTTCATCACTTTTTTGGGAGTGATTATCACATCCACAAGAAAACCTAAATCGGGCAAGGTAGAAGAATCTTTTTATCCATTCGCTAAGTGTACAAGTTAGGTGGGTCGACAACATATTCCTGTCATGTGACGCACATGCCGTTACCAGTGTCGTATAGAATATATCAGACGTGTTTTCCTGTGGAGGAATCGGTTGACCTATGACCTTGCGATTAAATGTTTTCGGTTTCCATTGGAGAGGCACGTACTTTCGTCTACTAATCGCACGATTTTGCGGTGCGGTCGCAAAACACAGACACTAAACTTATTACAGTGAACAGAGACGTCAATGAACGAACGGACAGATCATAACTTTACGAAAATAAAGAAAGTAAAACTTTTACTCGACGGAAGACTTGAACCAAGGACCTCTCGTTTCCAACTGCTCACGCTAACCACGAGACCACGGCGCTCATGAGGTCGTCTTATCCTTGATGTTGCTTATCTTGCGCATGGACTACCCAGTTTGTATATTTTGCTTATTTTTTCATAGTTCCACACAACTTCTTCCTGTTTTCTCGATTGATCTGTGTTCAGTTTTTCATGGCCTATCTACTGTGCCAACTTATAACTAAATCTGAGGGGGGTGCGATGGGGAGGTTCCCTTGTTAGAAAATATATTAATGAAAGGCAAACCTACGTTTCTAGCATTTGTAGACTTAGAGAAAGCTTTTGACAATGTTGACTGGAATACCCTCTTTCAAATTCTGAAGGTGGCAGGGGTAAAATACAGGGAGCGAAAGGCTATTTACAATTTGTACAGAAACCAGATGGCAGTTATAACAGTCGAGGGGTATGAAAGGGAAGCAGTGGTTGGGAAGGGAGTGAGACAGGTTTGTAGCCTCTCCCCGATGTTATTCAATCTGTATATTGAGCATGCAATAAAGGAAACAAAAGAAAAGTTCGGAGTAGGTATTAAAATCCATGGAGAAGAAATAAAAACTTTGAGGTTCGCCGATGACATTGCAATTCTGTCAGAGACAGCAAAAGACCTGGAATAGCCGCTGAACGGAATGGACAGTGTCATGAAAGGAGGATATAAGATGAACATCAACAAAAGCAAAACGAGGACAATGGAATGTAGTCGAATTAAATCGGGTGATGCTGCGGGAATTAGATTAGAAAATGAGACGCTTAAAGTAGTAAATGAGTTTTGCTATTTGAGGAGCAAAATAACTGATGATGGTCAAAGTAGAGAGGATATAAAATGTAGACTGGCAATGACAAGGAAGGCGTTTCTGAAGAAGAGAAATTTGTTAACATGGAGTGTAGATTTAAGTGTCAGGAAGTCGTTTCTGAAAGTATTTGTATGGAGTGTAGCCTTGTATGGAAGTGAAAAGTGGAAGATAAATAGTTTAGACAAAAAGAGAATAGAAGCTTTCGAAATGTGGTGCTACAGAAGAATGCAGAAGATTAGATGGGTAGATCACATAACAAATCAGGAGGTATTGAATAGAATTGAAGAGAAGAGAAATTTGTGGCACAACTTGGCTAGAAGAAGGGATCGATTGGTAGGACATGTTCTGAGGCATTAAGGGATCACCAATTTAGTATTGGAGGGCAGCGCGGAGGGTAAAAATCGTAGAGGCAGACCAAGAGATGAGTACACTAAACAGATTCAGAAGTATGTAGGTTGCAGTAGATACTGGGAGATGAAGAAGCTTGCACAGGATAGAGTAGCATGGAGGGCTGCATCAAACCAGTCTCCGGACTGAAGACCACAACAACAACAAGTCACTGGTCTTGAAGAGCGTAGTTTTTTATGCTGCTTGTAGAAGTGGGCCGTGGCCAGTGTGGAGTGGCGCTTAAGTTCTTGGTTCAAATGGCTCTGAGCACTATAGGACTTAACTTCTGAGGTCATCAGTCCCCTATAACTTAGAAATACTTAAACCTAACTAACCTAAGGACATCACTCACATCCATGCCCGAGGCAGGATTCGAACCTGCGACCGTAGTGGTCGCGCGGTTCCAGACTAAAGCGCCTAGAACCGGCCGGCGCCATTAACATAACATACACGTTAATGAGTTGATTATGCCAACAGTCTAAATTTAATTCGACCAACGTCCATATGAAGTACTGAAAATCCAATTCTTGTGGTCCTGAAGCCTGCAGCTGGAATAGTGCCCCCGGTTAGCCATTTAGTAATTCACTGAAGAGCCAAAGAAACTAATACACAAAAGTGCCACAACACAACACTCGATTAATATCTGAAGTACTGCTGGAGGGAGTTGACACCATGAATCCTGCAGGGCTGTCCATGAATCCTTAAGAGTACGACGGGGTGGAGGTCTGTTCTGAACAGCATGTTGCAAGGCATTCCAGATATGCTCATAATGTTCATTTCGAGGAGTTTGGTGGACAGCGGAAGTGTTTAAACTCAGAAGAGGATTCCTGGAGTCACTCTGTACAATTCTGGACGTGTGAGGTGTCGCATTGTCCTGCTGGAATTGCCCAAGTCCGTCGGAATGCACAATGGACATTAATGTATGCAGGTGATCAGACAGGATGCTGACGTACTGTCAGAGTCGTATCTAGACGTATGAGTGGTCCCATATCACTCCAACTGCACACTCCCCGTACCATTACAGAGCGTCCACCAGCTTGAAGATTCCCCTGCTGACATATAGGTTCCATGGATTCCTTAAGTTCATATCCGTACACATCTATCCGCTCGATGCAATTTGAAACGAGGCTCGTCCGACCAGGCAACATGTTTCCAGTCATCAACAGTCCATGTCGGTGTTGAAGGGCCCAGGCGAGGCGTAAAGCTTAGTGTCGTGCAGTCATGAAGGGTACACGAGTGGCCCTTCGGCTCCAAAAGCCCATACCGATGATGTTTCGTTGAATGGTCCGCACAATGACACTTGTTGATGGCCCAGCATTGAAATCTGCAGCAATTTTCGGAAGGGTTGCACGTGTGTCACGTTGAACAATTCTCTTCAGTCGTCGTTGGTCCCGTTCTTGCAGGATCTTTTTCCGACCTCAGTGATTACGGAGAGTGATGTTTTACCGGATTCCTGGTACTCACGATACACTCGTAAATGGTCGTACGGGAAAATCCCCACTTCATCGCTACCTCAGAGATGCTGTGTCCCATCGCTCGTGTGCCGGCTATAACACCACGTTCATACTCACTTAAATCTTGATGACCTTCCACTGTAGCAGCAGTAACTAATCTAACAACTGCGTCAGACACTTGTTGTCTTATATAGGCGTTGCCGACGCAACGCCGTATTCTGCCTGTTTACATATCTCTGTATTTGAAAACACATGCCTATCCAGTGCCTTTGGCGCTTGAGCGTATAAATACGGCGTTCGGCCAAAGAAGGTCGCTGAGAGCTGAAGTGGGCTTGGAGCGGCTCCTTGTTCGACTACCACGACTAATCACTAGCACGATTCTGTATATGTTCCCGTGACAGTTTCTCCACTACGTCAGTAATTAAAAATCGTGCACTTTATTTGGATCTCCACCAATACTATCCTAAGTGAACTATTGTGTTAATAAATGAATATTTGGGTTACCCTTTCCCTTCTTCAGGATCTATGGGTAAGTGGGAAAATAAATGAAGGCTGGATTTAAACGCCCGTCGACATCGAGGTTGTTAAAGACAGTATAGGCTGGTATTTGACAAAGATCGTAACGGACATTAACTGATGCCGTGGTTATTGAACATCGCAGGTTTCACCTCAAATGATTCCTGGAAAATCACAGAAAAAACAATTATTCTTGGCCGAAGGAATATTTGAACCTCCACATATCCTATATACAAGGTTTAAAAGAAAGTATTGTATATTTTGAGAATTGGTGGTATGGACCGAAACAAGGTAAAAATACTCAGCAGATATGGTCGCTAAAATGCATGCCTTGAGAGCTATGACTAGTCGTTCATCTTCACCACTGTGAAACACATCTCTCCTATGCAACGAACTAGGGACAGAATTTAGGAAAAAACTGAAGACACATTCTTTTGCCATTGTCCACGGATACAGCATGCAGAAAACATCACTGTTTATTGTTTCTGTAAAATGAATTCAGAATTCTACCCGCCAGGGTAGCCGAGAGCGCTTATGCGCTGCTTCGTGGACTCTGGTAGGTGCGCCGGCCCGGATCGAATCCACCCGGCGGATTAACGACGGGGGCCGCTATGCCGGCCAGCCTGGATGTGGATTTTAGGCGGTTTTCCATATCTCGCTAGGTGAATACCGGGCTGGTCCCCACGACATATGAAACACGTTCGCACTATTGCATGGCTTGTACTAGACACAGACAGACGGGATACACTAATTCTGTCCCTGGGAAGTTCGGGGTGGCGGCAGTAATGGCATCCGGCCACCCTGTGCAACTAACACTGCCAAATCAATAGTAACATGGCCGAGCCCACATTGCCATGGGACTAAGGCCTCAAGCGAATGATGATGATGATGATGATGAAATTGAATTCACAATTCTGCGTAAGCGCAGTGCAGGTATTAGTTCTAGTCGAACCATTTTGTGTTTTGATGAGTTTGTGAGATACTTTTACATTGTAGTTTCATCTTTGTACTTATCAGCGTAATGGGCGCCTGTTATGCCTTACTGTGAATAGATACCATATTGGGCACCACCTTCAGGGATGCTTCACAAGTGAAGGTCGTATGTAATAGCAAACAGATTGCATTAGAAGATCTATCGTTTCATAGTAACAGAAAAATGTGTTCTCATTTCTCTAGTGCAACCTGGAGGTCGATCGCAATAGAAAATAGCTTGCAGTAGCGGAGATGAACAAGAGCTCACAATTCCTAGGATATAAATTTTGGAGCCAATGTTTACCAGATATTTTTTGTCTCGTTTAGTTCCATACTATCAGTTCCCAAGACGTGGAATACTTTTTTTAACAAGCTCGCTCGGTAGGAACGATACATCGTATCTCTAACATTTCCATGCCGATTTTGTGTGCTGTAGTTAGGCGTGTGCTACGTGCGTCACTGCAGGACGACAAAAACTAGGCAAATTAGTGCAACTTCGTTTCATACGCGAAATACAGAACACGCGGCCACAGCATAGTGGATTTGAGAGTATATTTAATGACGGGGACGCTATTCAGGTCACAAAGCGTCCGTAATTCGAGTATAAATAGAACAAATATATGAAAAATTAAATAAATGGCTCTGCAATCCACGGGTTACAAATCAAGTTATAGCGAACTTCCTCACAGGCCAGTAATGGCTACAAATTTTTATTTATTGATTATATAACCTATGAAAATTAAGGCCGTCTGGCCCTCACTTACATAGCCAGGCGTTCTATACATTTGACACTAGATGTATCGCTACAAGCATGTTGCACTACATTTACTAATAAAAATTACAAGTATAGTTAAAAATCGCACAGTTCATATTTTTCCATGAATGCAATAATAAATAGAAATTACGGAAATGTAGGTTTTACTTACGAGCGTTAGCAGCAGTGGAAATGAGAGAAAGGGGTAGATGATGATGATGATGATTGGTGTGTGGGGCGCTCAACTGCGCGGTTATCAGCGCCCGTACAAATTCACAACCTTTGCTCAGTCCAGTTTCGGCACTTTCATGAATGATGATGAAATGATGAGGACAACACACCCAGTCATCTCGAGGCAGGTGAAAATCCCTGACCCCGCTGGGAATCGAACCCGAGACCCTGTGGAAAGGGATGGAGAGGCGAGGAAAAGAAGAATGTGATAGCATACACTTAATGAATACAAGAGAAGAGAAATTGGCTTGACTTGTAGAGAAAGAGGGGATAGAAAGAAGCGTAAATTACAGAAGGTAGGATCATTGGTTTTACTATTTGACAAAGGGAGAGTTGGCCACATATGTCAGTTTTTTGGGAAAACGATGCGAGTGTTGCCGGCCGCGGTGGCCGTGCGGTTCTAGGCACTTCAGTCCGGAACCGCGTGACTGCTACGGTCGCAGGTTCGAATCCTGCCTCGGGCATGGGTGTGTGTGATGTCCTTAGGTTAGTTAGGTTTAAGTAGTTCTAAGTTCTAGGGGACTGATGACCTCAGATGTTGAGTCCCATAGTGCTCAGAGCCATTTGAACCATTTGATGCGGGTGTGACAGAAGGAAGTGCCTCGACTTTTTCGTAAAAGCAGTTGGGTGTCGAGTAGTGCCAGGAGCGCAGGGCACCTAGTTCCAGAGGTGGACAGCAGCGATACCAAAGGAGTTTACGAACTGCATAGCATGTCCGTGTAAATATCCGAATAAAGCCGTAGCTCGCTTGCCGAAGAATGATCGTCACAGGCAGGAAGCGCTGCACCATTGTTAGAAATAACTTGTAGGTTCATTTACTGAAACAACCAGCAGTTGCACCGAGTGGAGTGGAGCAGTCGGCAAACTCCGCGACGCAAGCCGTTATCTCGACCGCGAGGCAAATCCCCGGGATTAAAGCCGTCTTATCGCGGGCCCGTCTTATCTCAGTCAGAAAGAGCTGTTTGTCGCCGCGGAATCTGTCCTCGTGAGTCACCAAACGCTGTTTTCTTCATTTGTTATTTACCTTCCTTACGCTCATGACGTCAGCATCGCGGAAGAGTGTTTTTCCTCAGTCCTCCGGTCGATGGCTGCACATGTGGCTGAAATAACGTGAGAGGAGTTCAAGGCTAGCTTCTTACTTTCCCGTACAGTGTGTACTGGCCATCACAGTTTAGAATGTTTAAGTGGAAGAGAACTTCAGGTGAAGTTACGCTGAGATGACAAAAGTCATGCGATAGCGATAAGCACGTATACAGATGGCGATAGTATCGCGTACACAAAGTACAAAAGGACAGTGCATTGGCGGTCGTGTCATTTATACTCAGGCGATTCAAGTGAAAAGCTTCCGAACTTGATTACGGGCGCACGGTGAGAATTAAAAGACTTTGATCGCGGAATGGTACCGAATGATCCTTGGATCCAGGCACATCGGACATTTCAGTTCAGGCATCGTTTGGGAATTCATTATTACGAGATCCACAGTGTAAAGAGCGTGCCGAGAATACGAAACTTTAGGAGCTGCATCTTACCACGAGCAACGCAGTGACCGACGATCTTCACTTATCGACCGAGAGCAGCGGCGACTGCGTAGAGTTGTCAGTGCTAACAGACAAACAACACTGCGCGAAATAACCGCAGAAATGAATGTGAGACGCACGACGAATGTATCCGTTTGGACAGTGCTGCGGCATTTCGAGTTAATGTGTTACGTCGGCATATGGGCGACGCGAGTGTCTTTGCTAGCAGCACGACGTCGCTTGCAGCGCCTCTCCTGGGCACATGGGCATATCAGCTGAGCGTTGGACGACTGGAAAACCTTGGGCTGGTCAGATGAGCCCCGATTTCAGTTAGTAAGATCTCATCACAGGGTTCTAGTGTGGTGTAGACCCCACGACGACACTGACCCAAGTCGTCAACAGAGCATTATGAAAGCTGATTGTGATCCCATAATGGCCTACACTTTGGACTGGGTGCTCTAGTGCAACTGAACCGATTTTTGATTGGATTCGGCTGCTTGGAGACCATCTGCATCGATTCACGGCTAGAACTTTTTGGATGACAATGCGCCTTCTCACTGGGCCTAAATTATTCGCGATTGGTTTGAAGAACTTTGAGCCAGTAATTTGGCCACCCACGAAGCCCGATATGAATCCCGTCGAACGTTTATGTGATATAATCGAGAGGTCGTTTCATCCTGCACTGGCAACACTTCTGCAGTTATGGACGGCTATAGAGCCAACGTGGCTCATTATTTCTGCAGGGACTTCTAAGGATTTGTTGAGTCCGTATCACGTCAAGTTGCTGCACTACGCCGGCCAAAAGGAGCATGGACACGATATTAGGAGGTATCCCATGAATTTTTTCGCCTCAGTGAAATATCGTATGATTTAAGGTGTTACAATGACACATGCACGAAGAATTGTGAAAAATGTGAAAAACTTTGTCCTAAACAGAATGATTCCTTGATTGACTTTGTAACGAAAGATCTGCATCTTTTCTCAGGTACGTGATAATCAAAACAGAGTTGCCTGATTAGTGGTTTGGGGTTTTTTGAAAATGTAAATTACAGAGTAAAGAGGTCTTTCGAAATCGGTAGATGAACCCTTGTACGGGTATCATTCCAGTGCGTGTCTGCAAGGTACTTCACAGTTACTATGACACAGTTATAATGGCTGAAGGCGGGACTTTGCATATAAATTTTACATTAGATCCCGTGTCCAATACGGACTGTTTAATACCTCACAATATTTTACAATTGTACGAAACTCTTAAGGGCTGTTTTGTGAACAGATTATAAAGACTTAATTGTTTGTTTTAAAATATGGGATTCCCCCAACAGCGAATAATAAGAAGGCTACATCCATGGTAACAGGTTGCAGATGAAGAAAACAGTGCTATATTTTGTACTCCTGTCGGCAGTTTATAACAAACTGTTATTCATTGTGTTTGCTGGGTCAAGTGACGTTACTAAAAGACAGCGCTGCCAACAATACCGTCTGACAATGTATATTGCCTGACAAAGAAACGGGAAGCGCCCAGTAAAACTAGTCGAATGTAACTTCGTACACGTACATACCATCGGCATGTATGTAAATGATCAGAGCTCCAATTCTCTGCGACTGTAGCACGGGCATGAGAGTGCATTAGTTTTAGTATTGTGCGTGTTTGGTGTTGTTACCAGTCCTGGTATGGTACATCAGGGATCTGAACAGCGTTAGATGTTGAGTGATCACTGTGAAGGAGACGGGGATGGTATGTACTGGTGTGATACAGAATTGTCACCACCTGACAGACTTTGAAAGGGGCATCATTGTTTGCATCCATATAGGCAAGTGGTAGAAACGTACAGTTCCAGAATTGCGGGGCATTCACACGTGACAGTAGCCCAATGTGGGACTGCATGGGTACCTGAGGGCAGACATACTCGTCTTCAAGGATCCAGTCGAAAACATCTGAGCTCCAAAAGAGATGATCGGCGTCCTGTGCACGAAGCACATCACAACTCCTTCACAACTGCGACTGCCATCCGGAGGCGAGTAATTGATTCCCTGCAACGTTCTGTGTCATCCTACGTCATTAGTAGGAGGCTAGCACCCACACTGGGAAATTATAGTCCCATTCGCAGGCTGCTGTTGACACCAAAACACAAATGGCTCCGTTTGGAGTAGTGCCCTGACCAGGGAACACAGCCGGCCGGAGTGGCCGAGCGGTTCTGGGCTCTTCAGTCTGGTACAGCGCGACCGCTACGGTCGCAGGTTCGAATCCTGCCTCGGGCATGGATGTGTGTGATGTCCATAGGTTAGTTAGGTTTAAGTAGTTCTAAGTCTAGGGGACTGATGACCTCAGAAGTTACGTTCCATAGTGCTCAGAGCCATTTGAACCATTGTGGACCAGGAAACACAGATTGCAGATGAATGGCGTCGTATTGTGTTCAGCCAAGAGTCGCGGTTCTGCAATACTTTGGATTACCATCGTCGGCGATAGTACGGCAGCGACTTGAAGTGGGGTCAATTCTACCAAAATATCGGAGAGGCACAGCGGAACTTCTCCTATCGTCGTGGTATGCCTTCAGGTCACGGTTGACAGTGATTGAGGGAACTCTGACGGCACAACGGTATCCAACAGACATATTACGACCTCAGGCATTAAGTCCGCCTCACACGGAAAATGATACGCTGCAAGTTTACTAGCAGACTTGCGTGTCGTCTCCCTTGCTTCCCTTGCCGGTTCTATCGTCTTCTAGCCGGGTGATAGCTCCACTGCTATTTTCCTAGAGAGGTCTAGTAAGGTCCCCTAAATGCTATCTCCGCTGGCCAATCGGGAGTCCTATTTGGCGTCAGACGTCATAGCCTACAGGGCGGGAACTCTAGACCAAATAGAACGTCACTCGCCCGCCGGCCGATCTGCGAACTTTCTGAACGATTTTAGATAGTGTAAAGGAACTACTCGGTAAAAAAAAAAAAAAAAAAAAAAAAAAGGAGAAAAGAAATTGATTCCCGCACATCTTACAGCTTCATTCACCAGCTTGATGGTAAACTGCCTATCATTTGGTTAGTGGTTATAGTTAGTTTGCAGTGAAAAACAGATGTCGCTATGAATTTTAATTTTTGCATGTTAGGTCACATGTTGCTCTGTATGAAATGTAGCTAACATACTGAATTATTTTTTAAACATGGAAGAATATTGCTATCTGTCACCAATCTCGAGAAAATGGATTTTATGTAAAGTGCTTCGTTCCGAACACGCGCGCCAGTGAATAAGCCAGAATGAAATATTCAAAAAAGTTCTCGTATCTCGTAAAGGGTTTCAGATATCGAAGCAAGACTGACGTATTACCATGGCAAGCAAGATCATCAGATCTGACCTCGATAGAACATGTGTGGGACCAGCTCAGACAACAACTCTGTCACAGCCAAAGTATCGAGGATGCCAAAGGTCGTTACAACAGCTGTGCGCAAGATAGCCTCAGGAGAGGCTACAAAGGCTTTATGTCACCCTTCCCAACCGAATCGCTGTAGGCATGCAGACCAGAACAACCGCAGCTGACAAATGGGATCGTACTGCCAAATTCTTGGTAAATTTTACCCACTTTTGTAATCTCTGAAATAACATCACATACCCTCTCAACCCGTGAAGTTACATTTAGTTTCCTCCCCCCTCCCCCCCCCCCTTGCCACCCCACTCCCATTCTGAGTGCTTCATTTTTTCGTCAGGCAGTGCAGATAGCCAGCAAAAGGAAAAAAAGAAACCGATTTTTTTACTTTATTTTATTTTCGTGTAGTCTGGTCGGCGTCAGTTTCTATGCTATTGCCGTTATGCTCTGGCTCTCGGGCTATATAGAAAGTGGCATTACCAGCTAACGGCATCTCCGACACACTGAAATGTTACAAGCAGTCTGAATTGTCTCATTCCACTTATACGCTAAATTCATCCGCCCCTTCTCACGAGCGGCGATAGGCAAGACACTTTAGTTTCATCTAACTAAAAATCACATGACGTTATTTAATGATGGAGAAAGTGCCATGGTTTTCGATCGAGGCTTGTAATTCCACTCTAAGAATGCGTAAAAACCGCTCAGTTTGTACTGAGCTCTGAGAGCGGCGGGGGAGACCACACAGCATTCAAAGGCTTTGTTCCAGCTTACGCTTGTCAAGGAGCCACCTGGCAGAGCACACGCCAACACCCCTGTCATTCAGTCTAGATGCGGTTCGTGGTATTCGACGCGGTTCGACTATGTAGAAGGCTGAGGGTAGCAGTTCCAAGATCTGGCTGTCATATAACAATTAAAGGCTAGCAATCACAAATCTGGGAATTTCTGTGCCTACGCGTTGGCAGGAGAATCCTCGCGGTGTATCCGTCAGGTTGGTTAGGCCTCTGGAAATTCAAAAAATGACGTCAGGCGGGAATCTCTAGAGCAACCAACTAGGAATATGTGCTCTGATTGGCCCACGTCTGGAAACACTTTGTGGTGGGAATTTATTAAACGTGGCGGTTTTCACGCTATTAGCGGTAAACAGTACCATTTTTCCTGATTGGCGGTTGCGGCCTGAACGGCGCAAACAGTAGAGTCTGGAGCAGGGACACGTGAAAATAGACATTCTTGATTTGGATGTGGAAAGTCAAAGGTCAGTGGTTGCAGACGTCGAGAACTCTTGTGTTCAGATGGTGAATTGGACTTCACGGTCTCCGATTACTGACCTTGTGGGTAACATCGGATGTTCACTGAAGCTTTTTGCGGATGATGCTGTAGTAATTCGAGAGATTGTAACAATGGAAAATTGTATTGGAATGCAGGAGGATCTGCAACGAATTGACGCATGGTGCAGGGAATGGCAATTGAATCTCAATGCAGACAAGTGTAATGTGCTGCGAATACAGAGAAAGAAAGATCCTTTATCATTTAGCTACAATATAGCAGGTCAGCAGCTGGAAACAGTTAATTCCATAAATTATCTGGAAGTAGGCATTAGGAGTGATTTAAAATGCAATGATCATATGAAGTTCATCGTCGGTAAAACAGATGCCAGACTGAGATTCATTGGAAGAATCCTAAGGAAATGCAAACCGAAAACAAAGGAAGTAGGTTACATTACAATTGTACGCCCACTGCTTGAATATTGCTCACCAGTGTTGTATCCGTACCAGATAGGTTTGATAGAAGAGATAGAGAAGATCCAACGGAGAGCAGCGCGCTTCGTTACAGGATCATATAGTAATCGCGAAAGCGTTACGGAGATGACAGATAAACTCCAGTGGAAGACTCTGCAGGAGAGACGCTCAGTAGCTCCTTACGGGCTTTTGTTGAAGTTTCGTTAACATACCTTCACCGAGGATTCAAGCAGTATATTGTTCCCTCCTACGTATATTTCGCGAAAAGACCATGAGGATAAAGTCAGAGAGATTAGAGCCCACACAGAGGCATACCGACAATCTTTCTTTCCACGAACAATACGAGACTGGAATAGAAGGGAGAACCGATGGAGGTACTCAAAGTACCTTCCGCCACACACTGTCAGGTGGCGTGCGGAGTATGGTTGTAGATGTACATGTAGGGTGAGCTTGTGGTTCTTCACATGCGACCAAGCACGGCCTAGTTACCGCCATAGCAGATTGGTGAGAAAATGCGTCAACACCGACGATAGAGGTGGGCGTTGATGACAGAGGGCGTGTACCGTTGCCACAGTACCGTTAACCCCGGTTCCAGCGATAGTATCGTTTTTATTTATTATTCAATCAACCACTGAAGTAACTAAAACAGTTTATGGGTTTCCTTCGTATTAGTGATTCAATCTGTGGCTAGGATACGGTGGTGCTCCACTCACTTGCTTCATACCTTTATTGCAATCTCTTTTTCTAATAGTCATGTCACTGAGTCTTAAGCTTTGTCATTGCATTAAATATAATAAAACATCAGTTTATTTTTATTCGTATTTTATTTGCAGCAACTTGAAGTTTTCTTCAAGTCATTATTGTTACACTACTGGCCATTAAAATTGCTACACCACGAAGATGACGTGCTACAGACGCGAAATTTAACCAACAGCAAGAAGACGCTGTGATATGCAAATGATTAGCTTTTCAGAACATTCACACGAGGTTGGCGCCGGTGCGACACCTACAACGTGCTGACATCAGGACAGTTCCCAACCGATTTCTTATACACAAACAGTAGTTGACCGGCGTTGCCTGGTGAAACGTAGTTGTGATGCCTCGTGTAAGGAGGAGAAATGCGTACCATCACGATTCTGACTTTGATAAAGATCGGATTGTTCCCTATCGCGATTGCGGTTTATCGTATCGCGACTTTGCTGCTCGCATTGGTCGAGATCCATTGACTCTTAGCAGAATATGGAATCGGTGGATTCAGGAGGGTAATACGGAACGCCGTGCTGGATCCCAACGGCTTCGTGTCACTAATAGTCGAGATGACAGGCATCTTATCCGCTTGGCTGTAACGGAACGTGCAGCCACGTCTCGATCCCCGAGTCACAAATGGGGACGTTTGCAAGACAAAAACCATCTGCACGAACAGTTCGACGACGTTTGCTGCAGCTCGTAGAAGATGGCTGCGGTTACCCTTGACGCTGCAGCACAGACAGGAGCGCCTGCGATGGTGTACTCAACGACGAACCTGGGTGCACGAATGGCAAAACGTCATTTTTTCGAATGAATCCGGGTTCTGTTTACGGCATCATGATGGTCGCACGCGTGTT
Source organism: Schistocerca piceifrons (assembly GCF_021461385.2). Taxonomy (NCBI): domain Eukaryota; kingdom Metazoa; phylum Arthropoda; class Insecta; order Orthoptera; family Acrididae; genus Schistocerca; species Schistocerca piceifrons. The sequence continues at coordinate 398,625,064 of NC_060141.1, read as the reverse complement.
TGGCGACATCGTGGTGAACGCACATTGGAAGTGTGTATTCGACATCGCCATACTGGCGTATCACCCGGTGTGATGGTATGGGATGCCATTGATTACACGTCTCGGTCACCTCTTGTTCGCATTGACGGCACTTTGAACAGTGGACGTTACATTTTAGATGTGTTACGACCCGTGGCTCTACCCTTAATTCGATCTCTGTGAAACCCTACATTTCAGCAGGATAATCACGACCGCATGTTGGAGGTCCTGTACGGTCCTTTCTGGATACAGAAAATGTTCGACTGCTGCCGTGACGAGCACATTCTCCAGATCTCTCACCAATTGAAAACGTCTGGTCAATGGTGGCCGAGCAACTGGTTCGTGACAATACGCCAGTCACTACTCTTGATGAACTGTGGTATCGTGTTGAAGCTGCATGGGCAGTTGTGCCTGTACACGCCATCCAAGCTCTGTTTGACTCAATGCCCAGGCGTATCAAGGCCGTTATTACGGCCAGAGGTGGTTGTTCCGGGTACTGATTGCTCAGGATCTATGCACCCAAATTGCGTGAAAATTTAATCACATGTCAGTTCTAGTATAATATATTTGTCCAATGAATACTCGTTTATCATCTTCATTTCTTCTTGGAGTAGCAGTTTTAATGGCCAGTAGTGTAATATTTGTCGATTGAGTATAAATAGTCATTCAGTAGAATTTTATAGCAATGCCCGTTCTTAGGATTGCATATTACGGGCATTTATGAGAAAGGGATTCCTTTGAGAAATTAAAATTTAACATCGGGTCTTACGGTGTGTGTGTGACGGAGTGTGGGCAGTTCCATCATTTCGGTACGATTTCACACCCGGGGTATTGCAACGTTATGCGACACGGTGAGAGAGTCACGAAGTAATTTTTTGGAGGCGTATCGTTAATACCCGGCGGCGTCGTCGGCGGTGTAACGGAGACGCCCCTGCCGTATTTCTGCAGAGTGCAGTGCGGCACAGGTAAGCGATTTCCGATACGTGCAGAAGCGCGCTCGCTGTGCAGGTAGCCGCCGACTCCCACGCAGGCTGCGGCCGGCGCGGAGACTGGTCCGCCCCGGCGGTCGTTACTCTCCATTACATGGCCAACTGGGCCGCCGGACCGCTGCCCCAGCCGCGGTACCGAAGGCGGCCGGACCGCGGCGAATCCGTGCACCTCACTCGAAAACATTCAAGTGTTCCAGCCTGCCGATCCGGCCGTAATCAGTATACCCACTTTTTGTTAGTTTGGATCGCAACTCTTGCAGAACAGCCAGTACTGGCTGCAGAGCAGCGTGCGCGGGAAGCTTTGGCACGGTTTCTCCAATACCGCGGCGTAAGCAGAGTCGAGGTTGCTCACTCAAAAGGAACAATCATTATTCTTCATAGGTTTTCAATGACATTGGCTACATTTGGGCATCGAAATGAAGTTATGGTAACAGGTGAAAATCTGTGCCGGACCGGGACTAGAACCCGCGTAACAAGAGCTGTTGACTTAACCGCCTCGGCCATCCCAGCACGCTTCCCATCCGACGCAAGTTCCTAGCCTGTTACACACAACTACCTGTGTACCCCTGACTCTCCACTCTGGATTCCTGCAAGAGATCGGATTTGGTGTACACCATACAGGTGACATTTGTTAATATTATTTATACAAAAAATGAAAGGAACAATCCCTTGAGAGAAGTGAGACGAGCGCACTTCGAAGTTTCCTGATGTTGTTCGAAATCCGTCTTGCGGAACTGACCACCTGCGCTAACAGCATACACTGCGGCGCCAAAGAAATTGGTATAGGCATGCTTATTCAAATACAGAGATAGCTAAACAGGCAGAATACAACGCTGCGGTCGGCAACGCCTGTATGAGACAACAAGTGTCTGGCGCAGTTGTTCGATCAGTTACTGCTGCTACAATGGCAGGTTAGCAAGATTTAATTGAGTTTGAACGTGGTGTTACAGTCGGCGCACGAGCAATGGGACACAGTATCTCCGAGGTAGCGATAAAATGGGGATTTTTCCGGTACGACCATTTCACGAGTGTATCGTGAATATGAGGAATCCGGTAAAACATCAAATCGCTGCGGTCGGAAAAAGATCCTGCAAGAACGGGAACGCCGGCCGAGGTGGCCGAGCGGTTCTAGGCGCTACAGTCTGGAACCGCGCGATCGCTACGGTCGCAGGTTCGAAACCTGCCTCGGGCATGGATGTGTGTGTGATGTTCTTAGGTTAGTTAGGTTTAAGTAGCTCTATGTTCTAGGGGACTGATGATCTCAGAAGTTAAGTCCCATAGTGCTCAGAGCCATTTGAACCAAGAACGGTACCAACGACGGCGGAAGAGAATCATTCAGTGTGACAGAAGTGCAACCTTTCCGCAGATTGCTGCAGATTTCAAAGCTGGACCAGCAACAAGTGTCAGCGTGCGAATCATTCAACGAAACATCATCAATATGGGCTTTCCACAGACACCTCACTAAGTGTCCCCAGGAGAATTCAAGCCGTCGTAGAACAGAGGGGTGGACACGCCCATATTCATGTCCACCAATAGATTTCAGGATAGTTTTGATGAGATAGAGTGTATGTCAAATATCTTGTTTACTGGTTTTGTCTTTCGAGTGGAAGTACACTGACGGAAAAAAAACCGCCCGTAGTGGCCGAGCGGTTCTAGGCGCTACAGTATGGAGCCGCGTGACCGCTACGATCGCAGGTTCGAGTCCTGCCTCTGGCATGGACGTGTGTGATGTCCTTAGGTTAGTTAGGTTTAAGTAGTTCTAAGTTCTAGATGACTGATGACCACAGAAGTTAAGGCCCATAGTGCTCAGAGCCATTTGAATCATTTGAACGGAAAAAAAATCGCAAAACCAAGAAGGAGTTGCGCGACTTAAACGAAAGCTGGTGGGCATGTTTCTATAACTGTAAGACGATGTCTTTTCAGATTTCGCGGCACTGTGAGGATGCAAATCAGGTTTGCTTCAGATGCACGTTGTTAAGGTCGTGAGCGTTAATTACCTTTGAGACTGCATGTGGTGAGTTTATGTTAATCAAGAATGCCCTTACGGCGATAAGGCGATATTATTAACACCTCACTGAATTTGAAAGAGGTGCCAGTTCTGGCTGTAATTGGTTGAAGAAGGTCAGTTAAGGGCCTGAAACCAACCTGTCTCCATGCTAGACACGTTTGACCTACACCTGGAGTTATGATATGGGGTGCAATTTCGTATGACAGTAGGAGCGCTCTCGTGGTTATCCCACGCAACCTGACTGCAAATATATACGTCAGTATGGTGATACGACCTGTTGTGCTGCCGGCCGCGGTGGTCTCGCGGTTCTAGGCGCTCAGTCCGGAGCGGCGTGTCTGCTACGGTCGCAAGTGCGAATCCTGCCTCTGGCATGGATGTGTGTGATGTCCTTAGGTTAGTTAGGTTTAAGTAGCTCTAAGTTCTAGGGGACTGATGACCACAGATGTTAGGTCCCATAGTGCTCAGAGCCATTTGAACCATTTTTTGAACCTGTTGTGCTGCCATGCATAAACAGCATTCCAGGTGGTGTTTTCCTGCAGGACAACGCTCACCCACATATCGCTGTTGTAATCCTTTTAATCCGACATACTCTACAGAGTGTCGACATGTTTCGTTGGTCTGCTCGACCACCAGATCTGTCTCCAATCGAGCAGATATGGGACATCAACGAACGACAACTCCTGCGTCACCGACCATGCACATTAACCTTCCCTGTATTGCAACAGGCATGAAACTCCATCCCACAAACTTACATCCAGCACCTATAACACAATGCGTACACTTTGGCTTGCTTGCATTCAACATTCTGGCGACTGCACTGTTAATTAATGTATCAGCATTTCACGTTTGCAGTGGCGTATTCGCGCTTACATTAACCTGCTATCTTGTAATGTTAATCGCTTAAATGTATTACATAGACCAGTGTATTTCCCGAAATTAAATAACGGTACATTACTTATATTTTGGTGTTGCAATTTTTTTTTCCGTCAGTGCATAAAGGGTAGGCAGAGTGTCCTTTCGTACTATACTCTCAGAACGTAATTGTACGAGGCGGTAACCAGACGCCTGCAAGTGAACAGTAGAGTACAATAGTACACTACTGGCCATTAAAATTGCTACACGACGAAGATGACGTGCTACAGACGCGAAATTTAACCGATAGGAAGAAGATGCTGTGATATGCAAATGATTAGCTTTTCAGAGCATTCACACAAGGTTGGCGCCGGTGGTGACACCTACAATATGCTGACATTAGGAAAGTTTCCAACAGATTTCTCATGCACAAACTGCAGTTGACCGTCGTTGACTGGTGAAACGTAGTTGTGATGCCTCGTGTAAGGAGGAGAAATGCTTACCATCACGTTTCCCACTTTGGTAAAGGTCGGATTGTAGCCTATCGCGATTGCGGTTTGTCGTATCGCGACAATGCTGCTCGCTTTGGACGAGATCCAATGACTGTTAGCAGAATATGGAATCGGTGGGTTCAGGAGGATAATACAGAACGCTGTGCTGTATCCCAACGGCTTCGATCCCTGAGTCAACAGATCGGGATGTTTACAAGACAACAACCATCTGCACGAACAGTTCGACGACGTTTGCAGCAGCATGAACATCAGCTCGGACACTATGGTTGCGGTTAGCCTCGACGCTGCATCACAGACAGGAGCGCATGCGATGGTATACTCAACGACGAACCTGGGTGCACGAATGGCAAAATGTCATTTTTTCGGATGAATCCGGGTTCTATTTACAGCATCATTATGGTCGCTTCCGTGTTTGGCGACATAGCGGTGAACGCACACTGGAAGCGTGTATTCGTCATCGCCATACTGGCGTATCACCCGGCGTGATGGTATGGGGTGCCATTGGTTGCACGTCTCGTTCACCTCTTGTTCGCATTGACGGCACTTTGAACAGTGGACGTTACATTTCAGATGTGTTACGACCCGTGGCTCTACCCTTCATTCGATCCCTCCGAAACCCTACATTTCAGCAGGATAATGCACGACCGCATGTTGCAGGTCCTGTACGGGACTTTCTGGATACAGAAAATGTTCGACTGCTGCCCTGGCCAGCACATTCTCCAGACCGAGCGAGGTGGCGCAGTGGTTAGACATTGGACTCGCATTCGGGAGGACGACGGTTCAATCCCGCGTCCGGCCATCCTGATTTGGGTTTTCCGTGATTTCCCTAAATCACTCCAGGCAAATGCCGGGATGGTTCCTCTGAAAGGGCACGGCCGACTTCCTTCCCCATCCTTCCCTAATCCGATGAGACCGATGACCACGCTGTCTGGCCTTCTTCCCCAAACCAACCAACCAACCAACATTCTCCAGATCTCTCGCCAATTAAAAACGTCTGGTCAATGGTGGCCGAGCAACTGGCTTGTCACAATACGCCAGTCACTACACTTGATGAACTGTGGTATCATGTTGAAGCTGCATGGGCAGCTGTACCTGTACACGTCATCCAAGCTCTGTTTGACTCAATGCCCTGGCGTATCAAGGCCGTTATTACGGCCAGAGGTGGTTGTCTGGGTACTGATTTCTCAAGATCTATGCACCCAAATTGCGTGAAAATGTAATCATTTGTCATTTCTAGTACAATATATTTATCCAATGAACACCTGTTTATCATTTGCATTTCTTCTTGGTGTAGCAATTTTAATGGCCAGTAGTGTATTATTCCTGATGCGCTCGGGTTCAGATCGTTATAAATGTTTACAAATCACTGGCTTGTAAATTAGCAGACGGCGATTGGACTGCAAAGTAGGCCACAGCAGAAGTCGGCTCGTCTTGTGTGCACTTCTCCATTCACACTGCGCGGTCCCGAGGCCAGCGATGAAAACACTGCGGCGCTTACGCAAGCGGCCGGCTCCATCGCAAACAGGCAGCGGCCTCACTGCGCCCGCGGCGCTGCGCTCCGAAACCTGTTCCCCTAACTGGAGCGGCCGCGCAGTCGTGAGGCAATTTGTAGCCGCCGTAATCCACGCGCCGATCGGGCCGCGAGAGTGAATTACGGGGCGCGATCGGCATCGCGCGTGTAGCGGTCGCTGTCTGCACTGGGTCACCCGCTGCACGGCTGCGACCGCACTAATGCTCGTATTCGCTGTCGCCATAAACGTCCCACAAACATTTTACGATGCACAGACGAGAATTAATCATAAAGGTTTAATTATTTCCGGGGGAAAAAACTAGAAACTTATTGACTGTGGTAGTCCTCGCCTACGTACTCACTTTTCAATGCGGTAGAGCCAGCACTTTGACTGATCAGGAAAAATACCACCTTGAAAATCACCCCGTCTTGATTCTGGAAAGCCGGCCGAAATGGCCGAGCGTTTCTAGGCGCTACAGTCTGGAACCGCGTGACCGCTACGGTCGCAGGTTCGAATCCTGCTTCGGGCATGGATGTGTGTGATGTCCTTAGGTTGGTTAGGTTTAAGAAGTTCTAAGTTCTAGGGGACTGATGACCTCAGCAGTTAAGTCCCATAGTGCTCAGAGCCATTTGAACCATTTGATTATGGAAATTCTTACCACACAATGGTTTCTTCGCCCGCGCAGAGTGGAGTATGAGATACGGACGGTGAGGCAGAATTTGGTAGCCCAGCGAAGAATCATGTGTGTCTATGCCCTCGCAGAATGAGCTGGAGCGTAGCTGTGTAGCGAAAACATCCACTCTGAAGGCTTCCTCCTTCTGCATCTACATCTACACTCTGCAAGCCACCTAACGCTGTGTATATCTGTGCCACTTCCCCCTTTTCCTGTTCCAGTCGCGAATGGTTCGCGGGAAGAACAATTGCTGTACGCTCGTCCCTAATTTTATATTCATGGTCTTCTTACTAAAGCCGCATGGGGTAGCCGTACGGTCTTTGCGTCTTGTCACAATTCGTGCGGCTCCTTTCGTCGGAGGTTCGAGTCCTCCCTCGGGCATCGGTGTGAGTGTTGTCTTTAGCGTAAGTTAGTTTAAGTTAGGTTAATTAGTGTGTAAGCCTAGGGACCGATGACATCAGTGGTTTGGTCCCATAGTCCTTACCACAAATTTCCAAATTTTTCACCAAATATAGGTAGGTGGAAGCAGCATATTAGCTGACTGTAGAACGTACGCCATCGGACCATTGAAATTACAGAGGTGACAGAAGTCACGGGAGAGCGATATGCACACATACAGATGCAGTAGTGTCGCGTACACAAAGTACAAATGGGCAGTGCATTAGCGGAGGTGTTATTTATACTCAGGGGAGTCATGTGAAAAGGTTCACGACGTGATTATGGGCGCGCAACGGGAATTAAAAGACCTTGAGCGCAGAATGGTGGTTGGAAATAGGAGGATGAAGTGTTCTATTTTGGAAATCGTTAGGGAATTCAGTATTCCCCCCCCCCCTCTCAATGTCAAGTGTGTGCCGAGAATACCAAATTTCGGGCACTACTTCTCACCATGGGAAAGGCAGTGACCGACCGCCGTCACTTAACGACCGAGAGCTCAAAATGGTTCAAAGGCTCTAAGCACTATGCGACTTAGCATCTGAGGTCATCAGTCCCCTAGACTTAGAACAACTTAAACCTTACTAACCTAAGGACATCACACACATCCATGCCCGAGGCAGGATTCGAACCTGCGGCCGTAGCAGCAGCGCGTTTCCGGACTCAAGCTCCTAGAACCGCTCGGCCACAGCGGCCAGCACGACCGAGAGCGTAGAGTTGCCAGTGCTAACAGACAAGCAACACTGCTTGAAATAACCGCAGAAATCAATGTGGGACGTACGACGAACGTATCCGTTTCGACGGTGCTGTGAAATTTGGCGTTAATGGGCTATGGCAACAGAGGATCCACCTTTGCTAACACTCCTACAGCGCCGCTTCTGGACTCGTGACCAAATCGGTTGGACCCTAGGCGACTAGAAGCTGATCAGATGAGCCCCGATTTCAGTTGGTAAGAACTGATGGTAGGGGCTGTGACTGGCACAGACCCCATTGACTCATGGAACCAAATTGTCGACAAGGCACTGTGCAAGCTGGTGGTGGCTCTATAATTATGTGGGCTGTCTTTATATGGAATGAACTCTGTCATATGGCCCAACTACACCGATCACTGACTGGAAATGGCTATGTTCGGCTACTTGGTGGCCATTTCCAGCCAGAAAACGATGAAATTTTTTATGGATGACGATGCACCATGCCACTGCGCCACAGTTGTTCGTGATTGGTGTGAAGAACATTCTGGACACTTCGAGCGAACGATTTAGCGACACAGACCACTCGACATGGATCCCATCGAATAAGTGAGTTCGTTCACAAAACGGTGCACTGGCAACATTTTTGCAATTATGAACGGCTATAGAGGCAACATGGCTCAATCTTTCTGAAGGGGACTCAGCATTTCTGAAGGTGACTTCGAGTTGCTGTGCTGTGCTGGAAAAAAGGACTTCCGACACGTTATTAGGAGGTATCCCATGACTTTCATCATGTCAGTGTATACCAGTATCTATTGGTAGACAAATTATGTAAAGGGCATAATGCCGTCTGATGAGTGAATGAGATTCCAAGTGTGTGACACGTTTGTATCTCTTACGTAACTCATCCTGTACTTCCCCTCATAGCCCTTCCTACTTGCTGCAAAATTAGAAGTCATTTTCGACAAGATCAACATACGCACAACTTCTATGGTTCCATGAGCGGTCTGGACAGGACAGGGGCTACGATAGTTCTATGGCTGAAATCCTTTTATTTTATGCTATTAGTAAACACATTGTCACTCATATAAAGAAAACAGTAATCGTATCTGGCTGGCTCTGAGCACTATGGGACTTAACATCTGAGGTCATCAGTCCCCTAGAACTTAGAACTAGTTAAACCTAGCTAACCTAAGGACGTCACACACATCCATGCCCGAGGCAGGATTCGAACCTGCGACCGTAGCGGTCGCGCGGTTCCAGACTGAAGCGCCTAGAACCGCTCGGCCACACCGGCCGGCAGTAATCGTATCTAATACGTCGGGATATTTTACAGCATGAGGCGATGACACTTGGAGATGACTTAAATGCGAAACGACAATGACGTTGGAAGTCAATGCTCGTATGAACTGGGTGGTTGTAATTAAAGTGCAATGCCTCACAGATGTCCATTGCGTACTGTAATTATCGTATGGCACCGCAACTACGTACAAATGCTAATGTCTTATTGGGAACCGATTTATTCTTGGAAAAAATTATTTATGTTTTGCGCCACCAGGTGATAATCTGGCGCTGTGAATGCGAGAAAGACGTATAGAAAGGTTTTCATATGAAATGCTTTAGGAATGAGTCGTCGGCAGAAAAGGCGAAACAAATGAGAAATGCATAATGCTGATTTCATTATTAATCGCCGCTTACACAATTTGTTTATTATGAACAGTTCAGGTGGAAACTGAGCATCGTGTTCCCGTATACTTGCCCTCGGACCGGATAGAGACCTAATGTGCTCCCGGTATACGCGTTCCTTTAGATATCACCAGAGATAAAAGTCGAATGGATTCAGATCTGGTGATGTTGCAGTCCATGCATCTGGAAAGCCTCCGGACATAACATGCTCGTGGAAGATTACATTAAGGAGATCTTTCGCTTGGGGAGCGACATAAGGAGTTGCACCATCTTTCATGAAAACAGTGGTTTCCACACCAGCTGCGCTCTTCCTAAGCAGTAATGACATGTTGCGCAAGGAGATCTCGATAAGGTGCAGACGTCACGGTACATCTGACAGGCCCTGTGTGCTAATTCACTTCAAAGAAGAACGGACCGAGAATAAAGGTGTGCGTGAATCCACACCACAAGTCACGAGCACCCACGGCACATGCTGCATGGTTGATTATAGCAATATCAATCTCGTCAACAACTTCCACCGGCGCAGGATGCCTTCCTCTTCCAGGTGTCACAACAAGCTCACCCGTGTTTTTGAATTTCGTTACCATCTTCTTTAAACCATTTAATGACATCGGGCCGCTCCTCAGACCTTTCAGTTCTCGATACTTTCTCAATGCAACTCTGTAATTGCTGCTGTTCACATAAAACGGTTTCACTAACGAAGCACAGTCTCTCTTCTCGATAACCATATCCTACTCTTCACTCACTTTATGGCTTATCAAATGACAGCGTGGAAGTCATACCGTCATACGAACGGTGTAAAGAGCCAGATTTGCACCTGGTGGCTAAAAGTAGAACTTTTTTTTTTTTTTTTTTTTTTTTTTTTACAGCGTAAATCTATTCCGCTTTAAAGCATTAGCATTTCACTGTTGTACGATAGTTACAGCCCACACTGGATCTCTAAGATTAGTTGCACTTTAATTATAATCACCCATTATGTTTCTGTCTGTCTCCATTATGCTGCTGCAGATGTACAGTGGTACAGCAATGTTGTAACTGACGTTCTGAAGTGTCATTTTTCACGAAATGAGTTTTTCGTTTAGGTAACCTACCAAGAACGTATAAAACATTGTTCTGATAGTTTCTGCGTAACAAATGTCCACTCTAAAAAGCTGATAAATGAGTACCGATATGTTTCACAGATTTTTAATTAATTATTATTGAAAACAGCAAGATCGCATGAGACGCTCTACTTACTTTCGAGTACAAATGCTTTATCTGCATTAATTGGGGAGCCATTGTACCTCAAGGGTACTTAAAAAGTTTCTCTGCAGTGCAGTGGTCCAGCTTTTACTTCTAAGTGCCTATTGTCTGCGTACCATCTGTGCCCAATGCGCGCTGTTTATTATTCATGAGCAGCCATCGTGACATCAGAGCTTATCCAGGATCTGGTTTCGGGCTGTGACGCGGTGTAAAGCGGCCGTTGGGCCGAACATGCGGCGTGCGTGCGCGCGCGCGCCCGATACCCGGCGGTTTCTCCATGAATGAACGCTCACGTCACTCGTCAGCGATCTTGACTGTGAAACCGCAGAAAAGTGAAAGTCGAGCCGCCGCCGCCGCGTGGCCACTGGCCTCAGCGCCGCGGGCCCCACCGCGCATGCGCAGACCGAGCGTGCCTCACGTAGTCCACCGGCGGACGTTGCCCAACGCATTCTCTGTGGCTGACGTCAGCGGAAGCTTGCCCCGCGCGCGCTACCTGTCGCTGGCCGCGTCCTTTTCCTGTGATCTACAAATAGTCCTAATCGTTCTGTTCCTGTCATTTGCTATATAAAGCTGAACACTTAGAAGGAGCAACAGTTTTACTAGACTGCCCACATTACTTACGTCCGTCCTCTTCTGCAGTATTGCTGACAATGAGTGGCATGGGATCCTTACCAGATATAATTGACAAGAGTGTCAAAAAAGCTCCAAGAAGGGCCAGCTTGGTTTGATTTACCACGAAGGGAGTTGGATGTGAAAATCGAGTTGCGGTGGCAATCATTAAAACAAAGGCGTTTTCGTTGCGGGGAGATATTTTCACAAAATCACAGTCACCAACTTACTTCTCTGAATGCCAAAATATTTTGTTGAGTCTCACATACATAGAGAAAAATGACCATATAATAAGAGAAATCACAGCTCTTACGGACATGTGTAAGTGTACATCTTTCCCCCGTGCTATTCGAGACTGAAACGTTAGAGAAATAGTCTACACTATTCACTTAAATGTGAATTGCAGAGTAATTGTGTAATTTCAGATGAGTGTGTACAACGTTTCCGATACATCTACACTGGTAACGTTCTTGTATAGAAGCTATCTTCTTTTTATATATTTTCTTCCGTTTCTTAGCATCACCTTAGAGTAGAAGGCCCGTCTCTACGATTAAGCAAACGATTATTTAAGCAAACCACAGAAATCACGGTCTTGGTCACATTTTATTTTATTTGCACAAGTTTCATCTTTACAGCCACTCCAGATCTTGTAAGGGGTAGCCAAATGAAAACGAGACAGATGGGAAAAAGAAAGTGGACTGTTAATTATTTCAAAAGTAATCACCATAACTGTTATAATACACACATCAAAAAAATTTTGAACCACCCCGGTTCCCAGAACTCCGAAGATAGACGTTGACTGTGGATATTGTATCACAGACACAGTCTCTTTGACTGTTCAGAGATGTCACTAAACCCGGCCAAAGATGTAAACAACCATGCATGAGCAGCGCCTATTAGACGGAAGGTGTCCGACAGCCAATAAGTTCCAGTCATTCCACCAGGAAGGAGGTACACAGCTCGTGTTGTCTATAGTTCAACCATGCCTAGACGGTCAAAACCGCGGTTCAACGCTTCCGCATTTTTACTTTGTGCCAGGAAAGGCTCTCAACAAGGAAAGCGTCCACGCGTCTTGGAGTGAACCAAACCGATGTTGTTGGGAGAGACAGGAACTGTCGATGACATGCCTCACTCAGGCAGCCCAAGGGCTACTACTGCAGTGAATGATCGCTACCTACGGATTATGGCTCGGAGGAACCCTGACAGCAACGCCACCATGCTGAATAATGCTTTTCGTACAGCCACAGTACATCATGCTACGACTCAAACTGTGCGCAATAGGCTGCATGATGTGCAACTCACTTCCGACGTCCATGGCGAGATCCATCTTTGCAACAACGACACCTTGCAGCGCGATACAGATGAGTCCAACAATATACCGAATGGACTGCTCAGGATTGGCATCACGTTCTCTTCACCGATGAGTATCGCATATGCCTTCAACCAGACAATCGTCGGAGACCTGTTTGGAGGCAACCCGGTCAGGCTGAACGCCCTAGACACACTGTCGAGCGACTGCAGCAAGGTGGAGGTTCCCTGCTGTTTTTGGGTGGCATTATGTGGGGCCGCTGGTGGTCATGGAAGGCGCCGTAGCGGCTGTACGATTAGTGAATACCATCCTCCGACCGACAGTGCCACCATATCGACAGCATATTGGCGAGGTATTCGTCTTCATGGACGACAATCCGCGTCCCCATCGTGCACATCTTGTGAATGACTTCCTTCAGGATAACGACATCGCTCGACTAGAGTGGCCAGCATGTTCTCCAGACATCAACCCTATCGACCATGCCTGGGATGGATTGAGAAGGGCTGTTAATGGAGGACGTGACCCACCATCCACTCTGAGGGATCTGCGTCGAATCGCTGTTAGGGAGTGGGACAATCTGGACCAACAGTGCTTTGATGAATTTGTGGATAGTATGCCACGACGAATATAGGCATGCATCAATGCAAGAGGACGTGCTGCTGGTATTAGAGGCACCGGTGTGTACAGCAATCTGGACCACCACCTCTGAAGGTCTCGCTGTATGGTGGTACAACATGCAATGTGTGGTTTTCATGAGCAATAAAACAGGCGGAAATGAATTTTCTGTACAGTTCCGGAACTCTCAGTACCGAGGTGATGCAACACGTTTTTTCATGTGTGTATTTATTCCACTGTGATACAAGACTGTCAGCGCCTTCATGGAAAAATGTTTTCAGTTGCATCCGAAACCGTGATTGTATCAAGGGTGCAGCTCTTCGTCCGAGGGAAATAGACAGCCACGAATGACATTCTTCAGGGCTCCAAAAATGTGGGAATCGCGTAGGGAGATATCGGGCCTGTATGGAGGACGTGTAACGGCTTCCCAGCTAAACTTCCGCAGCATACTTAAAACAACCTACCAACAAAATTCCCTCCAATTTGTTTCCAAGGCCCTCCTTCGATCTTAACTCATGTGATTTCCATATATGTGTAGTCCTATAGAAAGGCATTAGTGGCCTTCGATTGGCTTCGAACGAAGAGGTGCACTGTTGCATACAATAGTTGTACTGAAGGTATCCGCAAACATTTTTCCATGAAGGCACTGACTGTCACATCTCACAATGGGATAACTGTATTGACAGTTACGGCGATTTCTTTTGAAATAATGAATAGTTTACTAACTTTCTTCCCATCTGTCTCGTTCTCATTTGCCTGTCCCTTACATGACGACGTTGAGCTGTAAGCACAGGCGTGCGGTAGTGACCTCAAGTGGGGCCAAATCCAGCGAATAATGTCGCTGGTTCAGGAATGTGATCTATTTTCTGGCCAAAAACCCATGAACAGTTTTCGCTTTTATGGTTTGGGGTGTCGTCATGGTAGACCAAACAGGGACATACCTGTCGGTATTCGGGTCGAATTCGACGAATTCTTCCCCACCTCACTGCTCCACTGCATTTCCCGACAAGTAACAGACACATATTGCTACATTCGCGCCCAGTATGCGCACTGTCTATCTACAAGGCTGTTTTTGAAACTTCAAGGATCGTAATGCAGCAGCACTTCACGAGATAGCACTGCAGTTTGATATTTGACACAAGCAGTCCTAAGAGGACTGGGATACACTGCGGGTACTACTGGATGGTTGGATCGTCCGCTGTGCAGATGTCTTAGTAGTTCTAGCGGTGACCTGGATTCAGAAGGGATGACGAGATTGCAGCCCACGTGCTTCTCGGCGTATTGAAGGGCTTACTGTAATTCAAACACTCGACTGTCTTAACCGTAGTTATTTAGGTACCTTGAATGTCATTCAAGGCTGCTATCCCAGTAAGCAAGTAAAAACCTCTCATCATTATTCGAAACGGCGTTGTAAATGAACCTTGCACGTCTGTGTTTGCAGATGTGCTCCTTCAAAACGCAGTGACCTGAAGAACCAGAACCAAAGTTTAGGTCTAATACACTGAAGAGCCAAAGCAACAGGTACACCTGCTTAATATCGTGTAGGACCCACACGAGCATACACAATTGTCACAACACGACGTGGCAAGGACTCGACTAAAGTCTGAAATAGTACTGGAAAGGATTGACACCATGAATCCTTTGCAGGGCTGCCCATAAATCCGTAAGAGTACGAGGGGGTGGCGATCTCTTCTGAACAGCACGTTGTAATGCAACTCAGATACACTCAATAAGGTTCATGTCTGAGGAGTTCAACGGAAGTCTTTAAACTCAGAAGAGTGTTTCTCGAGCCACTCTGTAGCAATTCTGGACGAGTGGGGTGTCTCATTGTCCTGCTGGATTTGGCCAAGTCACAATGGACATGCGTGATTACTGGTGATCAGACAGGATGCTTACATACGTGTCGCCTGCCAGAGTCCTATCTAGACATATCAGGGGTCCCACATCAGTCCAACTGCACACGCCCCACACCATTACAGAACCTCCATCAGCTTTAACAGTCCACTGCTGACGTGCAGGGTCAGTGGATTCATGAGGTTGACTCCTTACCCGTACACGTCCATCCGTTGGATACAATTTTAAACGAGACTCGTCCCACCAGGAAACATGTTTCCTATCATAAATAGTCCAATGTCGGTGTTGACGGGACCTGGCGAGGCGAAAGGCTTTGTGTGGTGCAGTCATCAAGGATACACGAGTGGGCCTTCGCCTCCGAAAGCTCACATCGATGATTTTGCTTTGAATGGTTCGCACGCTGACACTTGTTGATGGCCCAGCACTGAAATATGCAGCAATTTGCGGAAAGGTTGCACATCAGTCACTCTGAGCGATTCTCTTCAGTCGCCGTTGGTTCCGCTCTTGCAGCCGGCCGAGGTGGCCGAGCAGTTCTAGGCGCTTCAGTCCGGAACCGAGCGACTGCCATAGTCGCAGGTTCGAATCCTGCCTCGGGCATTGATGTATGTGATGTCCTTAGGTCAATTAGGTTTAAGTAGTTGTAAGTTCTAGCGGACTGATGACCTCAGATGTTAAGTCCCATAGTGCTCCGAACCATTCGAACCATTTTGAACCGCTCTTGCGGGATAGTTTTCCAGCCACAGCGATGTCGGAGATCTGATGTTTTAGCGGATTCCTGATATTCACGGTACACTCGTGAAATGGTGGTACCGGGAAAATGCCAACTTCATCGCTACCTCGGAGATGCTGTGTCACATCGCTAGTACGTCGACTATAACACCACGTTCAAACTCACTTAAATCTTGATAACCTGCCATTGTAGCAGCAGTAGCCGATCTAACAACTGCGCTAGACACTTGTCTTATATAGGCGTTACCGACAGCAGCGTCGTATTCTGCTTCTTTACCTATCTCTGTATTTGAATACGCATGCCTATACGAGTTTCTTTGGCGTTTCAGTGTAGATCAAACGCTAAAGTTTTCTTAAGCCTCAGACTTCAGCACAGTGATACCAATGGTTGAGCGCTACATAAAGCCCGGAGACCAAACACGGAGCTTCCGATTCATATTCTGTTACTGACGTAGTTGGCGGCTAAATATGAGTGAGTCGGCTTTCAATAACAAGACGCAGCCACCAAAGGAGGTCACATAGCCGACTGGCTCCGTATGCGAGGCACGCTGTCGGCATCTGGCAAGTCGCGTCGTGGTCTGCATTGGTATGCGGCGCATCAGGCAGAATTCCTGCGATACGAAGGCAGCGGCGTCTTAATGCGGCGAAGGATTAACCCCTCCACCCCTTCCTAGCTGTATGATCTCATCAGGCGGCGTGTGTTGCAGGGAGAAGGGGGGAGGGGGTTGCTGCCTTAGCTGCATGCAAAATACCGCAGCAACGACCCCGTACCTAGACTCGGTATGTGCAGCAAGTCGAATGGTGACATCAAGGTTTTCATGAAACGCAACGCATTTCACTCATACACTCCTCGTGACCTCGGAAGAAATTTATGAGTCTAGATGTGTGTTTTTTTTCCTGGAATTCATCTGGAACATAGTATACAGAAAATTTGCCACTGTAATGTTTTAGGTTAATCGGCCCTACTCTGAGACCCGTCATATCTAAAACATAATGATCGTTTTTTTTTTTTGGAGATAGTCACTCCAGTCAAACAATTCGGTATGTGTAATGTGTAATGATGTGCAATATAGGATAACCCAACCGGGATACATCTACTGCGTACTGATTACGCACTAGGTGCGTGATCCAACTGGTGAAAGGACTGGAAAATACAATCCTAGTCTCCCGCCGGCTGATCAGAGCACGCCTTATTAGGAAACGTTGCCTTTTCGGATTGGAAAGCGTTTGAGACACCAGTACGGCCTAATGCGAAGGGGTGGTTGGGCAGTCTGAAGCTGGATGTGCGTGGAGATATATGTATTTAGCATGGGCGCCTGCTAGAAATATTACTAGTTTTTAAGTGAGTTTTATTTCAATATTGTGCTTTTATTATTCAAATCGATTGCGAATACATTTAACAGGGATGGTTCTAGTAATAAATATAAAGTTTGTAGGGATCCCTAAAACTGTTTGAGCACTCGTTGACAAAAATCAAATAGATTGTTAATCGTTTGTAATTGTAACGATCCCAATTACAGTCAAGGAGAGGACTACAAAAGGACCTAAGAGTGTGCGGTATCTTCCGCACAAGAGACACATATACAGTGTATACGAGGAAGAATGTGCGATATTCAAGGATTGACTGGATCGAACTTTTGAAGCAAAAAATTCTAAGAACTTAGTAGCTATTAGAGCTATGAGCGTCTCTTGTTCTTCGATATTGTGAAACAAATCGCTTCTATTGCAAGCTCTTTGTTTTCCATATTTTTGGAGGTCGTAGTATGGACCAAAACAAAACAGAAAAATGTCCAGTAAACATGGGCTGTAAAATGACGAACAAGTACTCACAGCTCAGGTATGCATTTTAGAGCCCTTGCGTAGTAGACAATTTTGTTTTTGTTTCGTTCCATGCTACCATACTATCTCTTCCCAAAATGTGGAAAGAAAAGAGTTTGCAGTGGAAGAGATTTATTTCACAACGTCGAAGATGAAGAGGTGTTCATAGCTCTTAAGGTGTGCATTTTAGAAGCCATGCTTACTAGACTGTCTTGCTCCGAATGATTGTTCCTTTCGTATTCCTGAATATTGACCATTCCTCCTTGGACGCGCCGCTGAGAACACTTACGACACATGGTTAGTGGAAAAAATATTTGTGACGTGTTCTTGAAGTGTACATGTTAACATACGACGGAATCGTGGAATGTCTGGCTGGTAGGAACAGCCTCCAGGTTCCCGGCACCAATAACGACCGGAGATGTTTCGAGCACAATCGATAAACAGTATCTTATTAAGCATACATACGAACTGAAGATAAAACTAAATATTAGAGTATAAGATTAACGCAACGTTACAACCACACGCTGACACAAACATAGGAGATAATGATAGTAATTTAATCACCATGTCTTTCATGAGAGGTTTAAAACTTTTCCCGGTGCACCTGTTGCGTTAATTCTCTACGGAAATCCGAACTTACGACCATATAGACCATTTACCCCTTCCCTGTTCCATTTGCGAACGGCGCCTGGGAAGAACGACTGTCTGTAAATCTCTATATTAGCTCTAATTTTTAGATTTTTACATTGTGGTCGTTCAACGATACGTATGTGGGGGGAAGTAATATGTCTTCTTCTTATCAAATCTTAACCAAGTTTGTTTTAGTGGCTTTCGAGATCTTAAGGCGTAATACCTTGCCTAAGCCAAATGATAACGCAATACAGAAAAGTACACCGAAAATCTAGTCAGTCAAGCATCATCAGATTCAAACTGCGTAGCATGAGTCAAAAGCTACCGACAACCATAAAAGTTTTACTTCAGTTTTCCTTTACGATAAGCGCTGCCTAAGGAAAGTGAAAAAACACCCTACAGCAGGCCTACCTCAGTTATTGTTATTCTTATTTTCAGCAGTTTAGTGACGATCAGAATAAGTAAAGAGAAAACTATATGAGTACGTTCAGTTTTATGCATCTGTCTCTGTATCAATTAACGTAAGAGTTTTTTCAGCACTTTCATAATTTTTCTAAGGGGACGTTTCATCGGTAATGAGCCGAAATCGATAATCAGTAAAGAAAATTGGCGATCTCGAAGTTGGATTATTTTTTCCCATACATGTTTTAAAATATTTTCAGTTTGCTGTGAACTCTTTTGTAAGTGCAGTATTTCAAGCATGTTATTGTCTTCCCTGAGGCAGCTCTCTATCCAGTACACAGCTTAATAGGACGCTGGGGAACCAGTATTGCCTGGCCGTTGTCCAAGACGAGCCCTGGCCAAGCGTGCACCGTCTCCGGAGTATCGGTTATCCGCAAGATATCTGACGTCCTACCTATCATATTTCTAAGCTTCATGCCGCTGTTTTTATCGCCACCACGGTAAGAGAACATTCCAACTCTGCTCCCAGAAAATCTCAGACTGGAACTTACACGTTGCAACTGAGCTAAACAGAAGAAAAGGAGAAGAGAGAGGGGAAAAGCAGTGAAGAAAGAAAACTTGGAGCACATCGAGTTTACCTTAGAAAATTTTCAGAAGAATGCCTGTAACCCAGAAATTGCTTTCTCACATCAAAACTACATCTTAACAGCTGAGAGATTTAAAACCAAAAGTATTGAATCTAAAGAATCTCTATTAAAACTCCATTTGATTTCCCTAAGTGTTGAAATGGCTAAACGTTTTTTTGTGGACTGGCCAGACAGCCAATCCACTAGAACGGGAGGCCGAAGGGCACGCGTTTAAGCTCACGCAGGATGGTGTGAGGTCTGGAACAGGACAAGGTCTTTATAGTAGCAAAAATAGTACGTAGCTTCAGGAATACTTAACTTTAATCCATAATTGGTGAACATCGGTCTGACGGTACATGCATCACAAGATAAATAGCAAATGATAATGGCGCCTTGTTAGGTCGTAGCAAATGACGTAGCTGAAGGCTATGCTAACTATCGTCTCGGCAAATGAGAGCGTATTTTGTCAGTGAACCATCGCTAGCAAAGTCGGCTGTACAACTGGGGCGAGTGCTAGGACGTCTCTCTAGACCTGCCGTGTGGCGGCGCTCGGTCTGCAATCACTGATAGTGGCGACACGCGGGTCCGACGTATACTAACGGACCGCGGCCGATTTAAAGGCTACCACCTAGCAAGTGTGGTGTCTGGCGGTGACACCACACGTTTTCACGTTGCCATAAGGCATAATCACCTGTTTCGATGTCTGTTATCATCTCTCAATTTATGTCACCGATAAAAATTTGGGTATTGGGAGTTATAACAAGTATTGCTGAAATGCGTGTTACCTTGTCGTGTAATGACTACTCCTAAATATGAGGGCTCATCAACAAAGACTGACACTGATTTTTCTTCTTAGAGTTTATTACTCCATTTACATGTTTACATGATCTTTTTTGTACTCGCCTCCCACTTGAATGCACTTTTTATAACGTATCTACCACTCATCGTACACATGGTGCAGACCATTCTTTGTCAGGTTCTTGAGAAGCTCCTGATATTTCTTAAGCACTGCTTCTGAGTTCTTAAATCGAATGCTCCGCAGCTTTGTCTTTGGTAATGGGAATAAAACAAAGGGCCACAGGGTGCATGATCGGGGCTATAAGGGGGATGCGGTACACAGGTAATGTTGAATTGAGCCAGAAGCTGCACGATTTGATTTGCGAGGAGAGGCCGTGCATTGTCATGGTCAACGTGCCACGTAGACTGAGAAAGTTCTGGTCCTTTCCTCGCAGGGTGCTTCCTCAGTTTAGCCAACACTGACGTGTAGCATACTTGTATAACAGTAGTATGATGGGGAACTGCATACCGGTAAATCATTCCATGACAGTCAAAAACTGTAATTGTTTTGGTGTTGTAGAACCTGGCGATTTCCACACTGTGCTGACTGGTTTTGCTTCAGAATATATATATATATAAAAAGGAAATGAGACACTTACAGTAGTAGATGAGTTGTGCTATTTGGGGAGAAAAATAACTGATGATGGTCGAAGTAGAGAGGATATAAAACGTAGACTGGCAATGGCAAGGAGAGCGTTTCTGAAAAAGAGAAAATGGCTCTGAGCACTATGGGACTCAACTGCTGAGGTCATTAGTCCCCTAGAACTTAGAACTAGTTAAACCTAACTAACCTAAGGACATCACAAACATCCATGCCCGAGGCAGGATTCGAACCTGCGACCGTAGCGGTCTTGCGGTTCCAGACTGCAGCGCCTTTAACCGCACGGCCACTTCGGCCGGCTGAAAAAGAGAAACTTGTTAACTTCGACTACAGATTTAATTGTCAGTAAGTCGTTTCTGAAAATATTTGTGTGGAGTGTAGCCATGTATTGAAGTGATACATGGACAATAAATAGTTTAGACAAGAAGAGAATAGAAGCTTTCGAAATGTGGTGCTACTGAAGAATGCTGAAGATTAAATGGGTACATCACATAACTGATGAGTAGGTACTGAATAGTACTGGGAAGAAGAGAAATTAGTGGTACAACTTGACTAGAAGAAGGGATCGGTTGGTAGGACCTGTTCTGAGGCATCAAGGGATCACCAATTTAGTACTTGAAGGCAGCGTGGAGGGTAAAAATCGTAGAGGGAGACCAAGAGATGAATACACTAAGCAGATTCAGAAGGATGTAGGTTGGAGTAGGTACTGGGATATGGAGAAGCTTGCACGGGATAGAGTGGCATGAAGAGGTGCATCAAACCAGTCTCTGGACTGAAGACAACAAACAACAACAACAACATAAAACATGCAGCCACGACTCATCACCGTTGATAATCTATTCCGGAAACGCATCCTCTCCGTCAGCAAAGAGACGCAGCACCCCACTGCTTGTCTCCATTCGCACAGTCCGTTGTTCGGAACTCAACCGATGGGGCATGCAAGAGGGCACAAACACGGGTCATAAAGTGATGGTCATGCATAGTCGTAAAGACACTGTCACAACAGCTGATGTGATGGATACACTGCTGTTCCCAAGACAGTCCCAAAAAAAAAAAAAAATGTTCAAATGTGTGTGAAATCTTATGGGACTTAATTGCTAAGGTCATCAGTCCCAGCCCGCATCTCGTGGTCGTGCGGTAGCGTTCTCGCTTCCCACGCCCGGGTTCCCGGGTTCGATTCCCGGCGGGGTCAGGGATTTTCTCTGCCTCGTGATGGCTGGGTGTTGTGTGCTGTCCTTAGGTTAGTTAGGTTTAAGTAGTTCTAAGTTCTAGGGGACTTATGACCACAGCAGTTGAGTCCCATAGTGCTCAGAGCCATTTGAACCATTTTTTTTATCAGTCCCTAAGCTTACACACTAGTTAACCTAAATTATCCTAAGGACAAACACACACACACCAATGCCCAAGGACTCGAACCTCCGCCGGGACCAGCCGCACAGTCTATGACTGCAGTGCCTGAGACCGCTTGGCTAATCCCGCGCGGCAAGACCGTCCCGCCATTACTTGCAAATCGTACGTTGTCATCTATTTTCAAGGCTGTTCGTTGGTCACAGTAAAATGCTGTGTTCAGGAACGTTTTTGCTCCTCAGCGCAGTATATCAAATGTGTGTTTCAGTCGTGAGAGTAGCTGTGATGGGCACTTCAGCAATGGAGAAGTATGTGTGTCGTTCTCAATGAGAACGAAAGAATATAGAATGTTCACTCATGTGTGAGCACATAGCGTATTCCTCCATTAATAGAATGATAGTCTCCACTGAGCAGAGTGTCCCAATTTAGATCACCATGAACATCTTACAAGGGAACCTCCCCATCGCACCCCCCTCAGATTTAGTTATAAGTTGGCACAGTGGATAGGCCTTGAAAAACTGAACACAGATCAATCGAGAAAACAGGAAGAAGTTGTGTGGAACTACGAAAAAAATAAGCAAAATATACAAACTAGGTAGTCTATGCGAAAGATAGGCAACATCAAGGATAATGTGAGCTCAGGAGCGCCGTGGTCCCGTGGTTAGCGTGAGCAGCTGCGGAAGGAGAGTTCCATGGTTCAAGTCTTCCCTGGAGTGAAAAGTTTGATTTTTTATTTTCAGACAATTATCAAAGTTCAGGCACTCACACATAATCAACTTCGCTCTCCAAAATTCCAGGACATGTTCAGATTTGCTTGGACATATGCAGGATTTGACAGTCTACACCCGGAAAAATTTGAAAACGTTAAAAACAGATGTTTTGACAGAGCACAGGGAAAACTGTGCGACTGTGAAACTGTTGCATTCATTGGTTGCAGTTTATGTGACAAACTCTTATGTTTTCATCACTTTTTTGGGAGTGATTATCACATCCATAACAAAACCTAAACCGAGCAAGTTAGAAGAATCTTTTTACCCATTCGCCAAGTGTACAAGTTAGGTGGGTCGACAACATATTCCTGTCATGTGACGCACATGCCGTCACCAATGTCGTATAGAATATATCAGACGTGTTTTCCTGTGGAGGAATCGGTTGACTTATGACCATGCGATCAAATGTTTTCGGTTTCCATTGGAGAGGCACGTCCTTTCGTCTACTAATCGCACGGTTTTGCGGTGCGGTCGCAAAACACAGACACTAAACTTATTATAGTGAACAGAGACGTCAATGAACAAACGGACAGATCATAACTTTGCGAAAATAAAGAAAGTAAACTTTTCACTCGATGGAAAACTTGAACTTAGGAACTCTCGTTCCGCAGCTACTCTCGCTAACCACTGGACCACGGAACTCCCAAGCTGGCATTATCCTTGATGTTGCCGGTCTTGCGCATGGACTACTCAGTTTGTATATTTTGCTGATTTTTTTTCATAGTTCCACACATCTTCTTCCTGTTTTCTCGATTGATCTGTGTTCAGTTTTTCACGGCCTATCCACTGTGCCAACTTATAACTAATTCTGAGGGCGGTGCGATGGGTAGGTTCCCTTGTTAGTAGGCACCACTCGATAAGATACTACAGAAGGATCGTGTCTTACCTCACGACACTGACGCATATTCTTGTGATTAAGAGCTTTTCGCCACCACTTCTCCTACACTTCCAGCCAAATATTGGCAATGGGAACGTTTTCCACTTCCAGTACTTCAAATGGCTCTGACCACAATGGGACTTAACTTCTGAGGTCATCAGTCCCCTAGAACTTAGAACTACTTAAACCTACCTAACCTAAGGACATCACGCACATCCATGCCCGAGGCAGGATTCGAACCTGCGACTGTAGCAGTCGCGCGGTTCCGGACTAAAGCGCCTAGAACCGCTCGGCCACCGCGGCCGGCGCACTTCAGTACTCAAAGTGGCCACCTCCGTATCGAGTACAACCGCATCGTGCGCGCGTTTACCACCTCAGCTGCCGGCACCGGATATAAAATGACGACATTGACGACACACTCCCATCTGCTGCCAGGCAAGTACAAAGAGGCAACGCCACACAGCAGAAGAACCGTGACAGTCAACGAGGTTTTGCGAGGCTCGGTATTGACGACACAGCCGCAGCTGACGCCCCGGGATGTGCGCTTGGCCGAGGTCGCTGACTGCTGCGGGTTGCTGTTCTTACGAAAGTTCAAGAACCTTTATAGACAGCTGCATCTTTGCTTAATAAGTTTATTGTTCTCCGTTCTCATGATGCTATCACAGGAATACCAGACTCCAAACACCACGTATCACGGTTAAAAAGTACTGAAAACTTGTACTATAGTTGGCAGGGCAGTGATCTGTAGATATGTCACTATTTCGTGTTTGTTTCACAGGCCAGATGTTTCATAGGGAATAACTCCGACGGTCGTAATGGAATGAGTAAATTACCCGATAAAAAGCTTAGATACTCTGTGAAACCTCCCCTAGGAAAAATTATAAACGACTGTGCTTAAACTGACACACAATATTTTTAGCACAACGCAATCTGACTTTCAAAAATCCCTGCAAAAGAATGGCGCTGACTAACAATAACCTATACTTTTCATGAATCGCTTACCTCACTAAAATCTTCGTTACTCGAACTACTGCAATACAGCGAGCGCCACTACTGCCAGCTAAATAAAGATTCTAACTACTGAAGGGACTAACTACTGATAGGCATAGTTGGCAAATGAAAGATTTGATAAAGAACGCCGGCCGGAGAGGCCGAGCGGTTCTAGGCGCTTCTGTCTGGAACCGCGCGACCGCTACGGTCGCAGGTTCGAATCCTGCCCCGGGCATGGATGTGTGTGATGTCCTTAGGTTAGTTAGGTTTAACTAGTTCTAAGTTCTACGGGACTGATGACCTCAGATGTTAAGTCTCACAGTGCTCAGAGCCATTTGAACTATTTTTTTTTTGATAAAGAACAAACAATGTATTTACCTTAATAGTGTTGAAAAGTCATTTTATATATATCAGTTCATGACATCCATTCTTACAAATTTACTGTCTCCGATGGACACACGTCCAGATCATCCGCTCTCAAAACTCCGCCATCTCTCTCCCCACGTCCACCACTGCTGGCGGCTCACCTTCAACTGCGCAACGCAACATGCTGTTCACATCCAACTGCCCGACACTGCAATAGCGAATATTCCAACAATGCCAACCAGCCACAGACTGCACACAGCACAGCCAGTGATTTTCATACAGAGCGCTACGTGGCGTTACCAATATGAAAACCTAAACAGCCTACTTACAACTGTCTGATAGAAACACAGCGAGCACCCCGTAAAAGATTTTTTATTACATATTTCACTCTCACGTCACACTAGTTGTATCGTTATCGGCTTTTTCAGAAAACGGTTGACTGAATGACCGGTGCGCACTTTTCAGGTGTTTTTCCTTTTCTTTCCTGCCACGTCCAGCAAGTGGACGAGCTGCGTTACCCTACTGTACAGGAGAGTCAAAGTCAACTTTGTGTCAAGTTACTAATAACGTCACCTGTACATAAATGGCACACTATTACACGTTTTGAACAGCTCTTGAGAAGAGCAAGTGGATTACTGAATAAAGATAGGCAGTGCTTTAAAAAAAAGACGTACTGCTTTTTACATCTTCGTAACAAAGAAACTTAGAAGAAAGGCGTGCTGACTTACGTACCCATCTTATGAGGAGGGATGAGTATCATGCAGAAACTGACGCATTCAGGCGCAAATCCAGGCTTCAGTTTGGGGCGAGGCGATATCTAAAATATATTAATATAACAACAACAACAATAATAATAATAATAATAAAATGTTCAGTAATTGCCAGCCGGGGTGGCCGAGCGGTTCTAGGCGCTACAGTCTGGAACCGCGCGACCGCTACGGTCGCAGATTCGAATCCTGCTTCGGGCATGGATGTGTGTGATGTCCTCAGGTTGGTTAGGTTTAAGTAGTGCTAAGTTCTAGGGGACTGATGACCTCAGGAGTTAAGTCCCATAGTGCTCAGAGCCATTTGAACCTTTTTTTTTTTTGTTCAGTAATTACTCATTCATCCCTTTAGCATACATCCATGGAATTGCAATTCAGTTGAATGCAAAACCATTCGTCCTAAAATACGAGAACAACGTGAGTCATCCAATTGATTTAAGAACAATAATAGTAAGAAACTCTGACAACGTCATTATGCACATGATTTAACGCCAAAGTGTGCTCTCAACGGTTAGCAGTATACCATTTGGCACGATGTCTGTGAACACAGGTCTGACGGTTATGGCTATGTGAGCGTTGAAATGAGAGGAATGATGTTTCTTTCAGTCGTTTTCACCTACATTTGGCAAGTCAGTTTTTTTGTGGAGCGTTTTCTCCTCCCGGCTTCCCTTAGTCAGCTTCCATTGTTCTCTCGGTTCTGTTTGTGGGCTCACGAACAGCATTGGAAGTGTTGTCGGTCGATGTGGAAATGGTGGGAATGTGTGCCTTAATGTTACCGCTGATCTCACTAGTTCATCCGCGTGGGCAGGTGTTCACACAACCTTGTAATAACTAGAATTCCTTATTAATAAAAGAAAAAAATTTCCTGTACGAATCCATGTTCGTTTTGGATGTTTTTTGAAGAAATCCATCTAGCTTGCCTTATACAGGGTGTAAATTTTAAGCTGACAAACAAGAATAACTCGAAAAATAAGCTTCACACGAAAAAAATGTGTAGAATCCAAAGTTAATTATTTTCGAAGAATAAAGATTGGCTGCTGGTGCTAAAATTAGCATTCGCAGGCGCGGGTGGCGCAGTGGTTAGCACACTGGACTCGCATTCGGGAGGACGACGGTTCAATCCCGTCTCCGGCCATCCTGATTTAGGTTTTCCGTGATTTCCCTAAATCGTTTCAGGCAAATGCCGGGATGGTTCCTTTGAAAGGGCACGGCCGATTTCCTTCCCAATCCTTCCCTAACCCGAGCTTGCGCTCCGTCTCTAATGACCTCGTTGTCGACGGGACGTTAAACACTAACCACCACCACCACCTCCTGGGTATGGGGCGGGAGGCAAAAATTTCTAATGGGAACCCCCATTTTTATTGCAGAATCAGATTCTACATAAAAAACTACGTACATTTTGTCTTAAACATTTGTTTTGATTCTTGGTAGTTGGCGCTGTAATGTTCTCATTTTTGCGTGCAAAATGCTTACGGATACAAGATAGGCGTTGTGCATCACGGAGAGATTTACTATTGAAATTTCGGGACAGCACTTTTCAGGAGGAGTCGTACAACACATTTCTTCCCCCCCCCCCCCCTTTCCCTTCCCCCCCCCCCTCCCTCCCCACATACATCACGCGTCTTGACTACTAGAAGAAAATTCGAGAAATTAGAGCCAATACACACTATTCGCGAGTGGAACAGGGTTGGAGGGATCAGACCCTCCGCCACACACCATTAGGTGGCTTGCGAAGTATGATGTAGATGTAGATGTATCGGTCCTGTCACACTTCCTTAGGTACTCCGGAAATTACCTTCACATCTGCCGATTTTGTTCCATTAAGAGCGACGCGTTGGGTTCTATCTGTAAGGAAGTCTTTCTTCGAGTCGCAAATGTGGTCCGATACTGGGTAAATTCGTACTCTTTTTTCACTAAACAGCAGTGCGGGACGGTGTCAAATGAATTCCTGAAGTCGAGGAACACGACATCAACGTTGTCTAGAGCGCTATGGTGCGGAATTTTGCGGTATCCATGTTGATTTTTATAAAGGAGATTTACGTTTTCCAAATCGTCATAATACGTGAGCACAAAACATTCTCCGGAAGTTATCTCTCAATTCTGGGGACTGACATATTTGGTAAAAACTTTCTAAAGCCAATGTTGCAGAAGTATTTCTTCATTTTAAGCATTCGGCCTCGGCAGATGGTTCAAATGGCTCTGAGCACTATGGGACTCAACTGCTGAGGTCATTAGTCCCCTAGAACTTAGAACTAGTTAAACCTAACTAACCTAAGGACATCACAAACATCCATGCCCGAGCAGGATTCGAACCTGCGACCGTAGCGGTCTTGCGGAAGCAGAATGCAGCGCCTTTAACCGCACGGCCACTTCGGCCGGCTCGGCCTCGGCAAACTTTGCTGTCATCTTCAGGTCTTCAAACTTTTTGCTATAAAACGTGTCCATTGTGAGTTGGAACAACATGCCAAGTTGTCATGTTAGTGGATATGAGTTGTACCATGTACGCCGTTTAAGGTGGATAATGAAGGAATAGAATATGTCATGCTGACTTAAACCGATGTGCTACTGTGGAGTCTATTGTATACAGTGATTTTTATGACGCAACAATCATCTGTGCGCGCTGCATATACGGACATTGCCATGTGCACAAGGTGCTTTTTGACTGTAAATGTTATATTTCTGAGGAACCTTTGTATAAGCTGAGGCAGTTTATCCACCAACACGACAACTTGGTACGTGGTTCCAACTGACAATGAAAACGTTTTGTAAAAAACAATTCTGAAGACCTGAAGATGACAAGTCTGTCGAAAACTGTTGTTGAAAATAAAGAAATACTCATGCGATCTTGACTTTAGAAAGTTTTTGCCAAGAGAAAAAGGGAGCGCCTCTTCTCATTTGCCAACATGAGAAAATTCAATGGAAATGGCATAGTACAAGTATAAAACTTCCACTGATGTGTGTTTTGGGAAGGGGAGAGCGGTCACGACCCATCGCGCCACCTCTGCAGGTTTTGGAATTTCGTGCTTAAGGTGTACAGATAAAAGCGGAATTAACTTGAAGGTCTTACTGAGCAGTCGCCGAGACCAGTCCTTATAAATTGACGCTAGTCCAGCAGGAGCAGTCCCATAAGACGAGGAATCCAGTAGGTGCGCCCACAAAGGCCTGTGAGGCTCAACCGCAGTCCAAATAGTCGTGCCGGCGGAGGGGCTATACGGGGAGACGAAATTTATGCGCCGAGTCGTCGCGGCGAGGCGCTCCTTCTCTGGTTCTGTATTAATCTCCAGGCGAGCCGGCCAGCGGTTCAGGGCGCACCTGTCTCTCACACGTCGGACTACTCCGTGAGGCGACGCTCACGAATTAGACCCATTTCGGTGATGCACGGCCGTGCCGGCAAGAAACGGTAAACACGGCGCATTGTAATTGCTTTATTATGAAGTGCCGTGCGCCGCGGGGCTAGGCAGCTGTATAAGAACACGTTCTGCCTCATGTCCTCTGTTGTAGTCTCCCTACTAGACGCCGCGGCTCCTGATCTCTACGCAACCTCACGTAGCCAAGGTCGTTACCGCACGTTAGTGCAGTAGCATACTATTCAAAGGTAGTCTTTTCAAGTTCTGATGGTGTAAGACGTTTCCATCACCTACGTACACTACTGGCCATTAAAACTGCTACATCAAGAAGAAATGCAGATGATAAACGGGTAATCATTGAACAAATATATTATACTAGAACTGACACGCGATTACATTTTCACGCAATTTGGGTGCATAGATCCTGAGAAATCAGTACCCAGAATAACCACCTCTGGCCGTAATAACGGCCTTGTTACGCGTGGGTATTGAGTCAAACAGGGCATGGATGGTGCGTACAGGTACAGCTGCCCATTCAGCTTCAACACCATACCACAGTTCATCAAGATTAGTGACTGGCGTATTGTGACAAGCCAGTTGCTCGACCACCATTGACCAGACATTTTGAATTGGTGATAGATCTGGAGAAAGTGCTGGTCAGGGCAGCAGTCGAACATTTTCTGTATCCAGAAAGGCCCGTACAGAACCTCAGACACGCGGTCGTGCATTATCCTGCTGAAATGTCGGGTTTCGGAGAGATTGAATGAAGGGTAGAGCCACGGATCGTAACAGATCTGAAATGTAACGTCCACTGTTCAAAATGCCGTCAATACGAACAAGAGGTGACCGAGGCGTGTAACCGATAGCACCCCATTCCATCACGCCGGGGGATACGCCAGTACGGCGATGACCAGTACACGCTTCCAATGTGTGTTCACAGCGATGTCGCCAAACACGGATGCGACCATCGTGATGCTATAAACAGAACCTGGATTCATCCGAAAAAATGATGTTTTGCCATTCGTGCGCCCAGGTTCGTCGTTGAGTACACCATCGCAGGCGCTCGTGTCTGTGATGCAGCGTCAAGGGTAACCGCAGCTATGGTCCATGCTGTTGCACTCGTCCAACTGTTCGTGCAGATGGTTGTTGTCTTGCAAACGTCCCCATCTGTTGACTCAGGGATCGAGACGTGGCTGCACGATCCCTTACAGCCATGCGGATAAGATGCCTGTCATCTCGATTGCTAGTGATACGACGCCGTTGGGATCCAGCACGGCGTTCCGTATTACCCTCCTGAACCCACCGATTCCATATTCTGCTAACAGTCATTGGATCTCGCGCGAGCGGTAAACCGCAATCGTGATAGGCTACAATCCGACCTTTATCAAAGTCGGAAACGTGATGGTATGCATTTCTCCTCCTTACACGAGGCATCACAACAACGTTTTACCAGGCAACGCCGGTCAACTGCTCTTTGTGTATGAGAAATCGGTTGGAAAATTTCCCCATGTCAGCCCGTTGTAGGTGTCGCCACCGGCTCCAACCTTGTGTGAATGCTTTGAAAAGCTAATCATTTGCATATTACAGCATCTTCTTCCTGTCAGTTAAATTTCGCGTCTGTAGCAAAATGGCTCTGAGCACTATGGGACTTAACTTCTAAGGTCATCAGTCCCCTAGAACTTAGAACTACTTAAACCTAACCAACCTAAGGACGTCACACACATCCATGCCCGAGGCAGGATTCGAACCTGCGACCGTAGCGGTCGCGCGGTTCCAGACTGTAGCGCCTAGAACCGCCTGGCCACCCTGTCCGGCCGTCGAACGTCATCTTCGTGGTGTAGCAATTTTAATGGCCAGTAGTGTATTTAAGTGGATGCGTTACGTACTTAGAAACAGACCAAGCGTCTGTGTCCCTCTGTAGTGTCTTCTTCGTTGATTTACACTGAGGTCGATACCACATAATGTCGTTTCGGACCTCCTTATGCCCGACGGAGAGCAGCAACTCGACGTGTCATGAACTGAACAAGTCGCTGAAAGTCCCTGCAGAAATACTGACCCATCCTGCCTCTATAGCCGGCCATAATCGCGAAAGTGTTGCCAGTGCACGATTTAGTGCACGAACTGACCCCTCGCCTGTGTCCCATAAATGTTCGAAGCGATACATGTCGAGCGGTCTGTGTGGCCAAATCATTCGCTGGAACTGTCTAAAATGTTCTTCAAACCAACTGCGAACAGTTGTGTCCCGGTGACAAGGCGCACTGTTGTTTGAGAACATGAAGTCCATGAATGGCTACGAATGGTCTCCAAGTAGCTGATCGTAATCATTTCTAATCAATGGTCGGCGCAGCTGGACCAGAGGAACCTATCCATTCCGTGTAAACACAGCCCAACCGTTATGGCGACGCCACCAGCATGCACAGTGCCTTGTGGACAACTTAGGTCCATGATTTCGTGAGGTCTGTTCTACACTCGAACCCTACAACTGAAAGCGGGACTCATCTGATCAGTGGTGTAGGGTCCAACTCATATGGTCACGAGTTCTGGAAAATGGAAATGAGCGTTTGGTGTCATTGGCACATAGGCCCCTTAACGGCACGTCCGGACGCCTTGGTGTAGGTCTTATTATATTTGACGCCACATTAGGCGACCTGCGCTCCGGATGGGGATGAAATGATGATGAAGACAACACAACACCCAGTTCCTGAGCGGAGGAAATCCCGGACCCAGCCGGGAATCGAACTCGGGCCCGTAGGACGGCAATCCGTCACGATGACCACTCAGCTATCGGAGTGGACACGAGTCCAGGACAGGCGCTGCAGGTGATGTCGTGCTGGTAACTAAGGCACCCACGTCGGTCGTCTGCTGCCATATCACATTAACACAAAATTACGTCTACTGTCCTAATGGATACATTTGCCGTACGTACCAGACAGATTTCCGCAGTTATTTCAAGCCGTGTTGCTAGTCTCTTAGCACTGACAACTCTACGCAAATGCCGCTGCCCTCGGTCGTGAAGTGAAGACCGCCGGCCTCCGTGGTTGAGGGGTAATGCCTGAAATTTGGTATTCTCGGCGCACTCTTGACACTGTGAATCTCGAAATGCCACCCGAGGTGGCCGAGCGGATCTAGCCGCTTCAGTCTGGAACCGCGTGAGCGCTACGGTCGCAGGTTCGAATCCTGCCTCCGGCGTGGATGTGTGTGATGTCCTTAGGTTGGTTAGGTTTAAGTAGTTCTAAGTTCTATGGGACTGATGACCTCAGATGTTAAGTCCCATAGTGCACAGAGCCATTTGAACCATTTGAATCTCGAAATATTGAACTCCCTAACGATTTCCGAAATGGAATATCTCATGCGTCTAGCTCCAACTAGCATTCCTCGTTAAATGTCTGTTAATTCCCGTGGTGCGGGCGTAATCACTTTGGAAACCTTTTCACATGAACCGCTCGAGTTTAAATAACAGCTCCGCCAATGCTTTGCTCTTTTACACCTTGTGAACGCGATACAACCGCCATCTGTATATGCGTGTATCGCTATCGCGTGACTTTTGTCACCTGACCGTATGTGACGTGGTCGACGGTGATCTGTCTGTCGGATTGAGATGGTAAGCTAAGGACTCTCGCTGGAAGTTGCTGCATTACAATATTTTTAAAAAAAGTTATATTTTTTAAATTTTATGAAGGGGACACATGCGGGGGCCTTTGGAGTGCGGTTCGCTAGTCGTACTAAAATCAACTTCCCTCAAACTTATTCATATACAGAGGGAATGATGATAAGTAATTTACTTCTCACTCTTGTCTCAGTGACACATGTAACTTCATGCTCTAACAAAATAAACGTAATACCTAAAGCTTTTTACCGAATTTCAACAAAATTTTAAGTAACAGCTATTAAAAAGCAGGGAGTGAAACAGACTGAATCGATGCCTTCTTTCTCGATGACAATTGGTCCACGTGTACTGGCGCTGATTCTTTAATAATATCTCATCTACAGGATGCGAAACGCTAAATCATATCTAGCTTTCACTGTCCCTTATAATGAATCTCCCTGGCAGTTCCCGGGATGCTCACTTCAACTACGAAGAAGTCCTTGAGGGGTACTCCCATGATTAGATTGAAAAGAAACGTCCGCAAAATGCAAGTATTCATATTGGAGAACTACTATTGTGGATTTTTTTTTTTTAGCAAGTCACAACCACGAGCCTCCGTAGTCGAGGTTGCTAACGCACGTATGTGCGGCGGCGTTCGACTCGGAGGAACGCCGGTTCCAATCCAGAACCGCATCTACATACATACGGCGCAAGCAGCTGCACGGTGTAGGGTACCCTGCACCAGTACGATACTGTGTTTATCGTAAAAATAAACCCGATGTAAACATTACACCACGTATTCTTCCGCGTTTGCTGGAATCTCTCGAGTACAGTCAGGTACGATGATAAGGATGAGTTTTACGGTGTGTGTAAGGCGCACTGGGCACGCACATCGACTCAGCGACGGTACACGACAACAACTTTACCGGCGCATTTAACTTGGACAGCTCAGGCAAGCCATCTCGTTTAGCTAACCTGTAGCGAAATGAGCAGTTGCAGTTAAGACGCAAAAAGAGCCAGTCAGAGAAACGATATAGCTTTTAAAGTTATTTAATTTTTAAACAGAATGAAATAGTATTCGGCAAAATTCTAGCAATACCGTGCGCTTCTTAGGAGATCAGACGGGAAACATACGATGCTTTCGTTCTCAGCTAACACAGTATTGTAATTAAGAACAAGAGTAATGAAAATTCCTGACGTAAACATTGGATAATCTTAGTGCACGAGCTATATGTGACATAAAAACGTATTGTAGGGATGTCATCGTATAGTTAAATACTGAAACCGCTGAAGGTATTACTTACGGTCAGTCATCTGGTTATTCTGAACTCCTTCCATGTCGAATCACATTTTAATACTGGAACTGGCATCTGTCACGTAGACAACGACTCGATCATTATACACCATGCTATCCAAGCGCCGCCTTTTTTTCTCTTCTTCAATTCGGAGGAAGGAAACAGCAAGCCACCTTTCGTTAGGTCCTTACCTAGAACGGCGATGCTGGATTACTGCATCTGCATTCCCTGAGTGTGGGGCTGTGTAGTGATCTTTTTTTTGTGTCTGTGTTTGTGTATTGTATGTGAGTGTGTGTGTACTTCTGCTGCTAATAATACATCGTAGGATCACATAAGGCTACAACTTGTCATTACGGGAGAGTATTGATATTCTTGATATTGTCAAGTCTTTCTACATTCAAGTGCCCGATAAATAAACCACTTCGGAATGTCAGTATACTAGTAAAATAAATTAGGAACAGATCGGTGTGAAGCACATTAATCTTTAGACTTAGAAATATCTCAGGGTGATAATTAAATATCCTTTCATTAGAATAATAATTTATAATTTCGTGGGTTCTCATGGAGAAACATCTTTTGCATGGTACACTTATTATTAATTCAAAGCTGATGACTGTCTTAGCGGTGCAAATCTCGTCACTTGAACAAAAGATAGCCGTGAAGAGGCAACCACAAGAATGTTTAATATCGATACTACTCCTTGCAAAATGAATGAAATTAACTTAACTTTAGTATGTTTACTCAAGAATTACTTGCAAAGCCTATCTATTTTTCTTCACGCCTTTTAATACTGGGTTAATTTGAACAAAAATCTGCCATCTTGCAAATGGCTGCAACAATACAAATTTCAACTCTCTCTGTGCCGCACGCTATTAATATCTGGAAAAAGAAACGTACAGTTAAATTTTCAGACGTGTAGGGATGCTACCGCTACTGGGATAAGTGGTGTGGTTATAAATAACGCCATATATTTACCAGAAGTATGTTACAAGATATATACACAATGTGATCAAAAGTTTTCGGCCACCCCCGAAAACATACGTTTTTCATATTAGGTGCACTGTGTTGGCACCTACTGCCAGCTAGTCCATACTAGCGACCTCAGTAGTCACTAGACATAGTGAGAGATCAGAATGGGGTGCTCTGCGGAACTAACGGACTTCGAACGTGATTACGTGATTGGGTGCCATTTCCCTCATACGTTTGTACGCGAGATTTCCACACTCCTAAACATACCTAGGTCCACTGCTTCCTACGTGACAGTGAAGTGGAAACGTGAAGGGATACGTGCAGCACAAAAGCGTACAGGTGGACCTCGTCTGTTGACTGAAAGAGACCGCCGACATTGGAAGAGGGTCGTAATGTGTAATAGGCAGACATGTATCCAGAGCATCACACAAGAGTTCCAAACTGCATCAGGATCCACTGAAAGTACCATGATACTTACGCGGGAAATGAGAAAACGTGGATTTCCTGATCGAGCGACTGTTCGTAAGTCACACATCACACCGGTAAATGCCAAACGATGCCTCGCTTGGTGTAAGGAGCGTAAACATTGGACGACTGAACAGTGGAGAAACGTTGTTTGGATTGACGAATTACGGTACACAATGTGGCGATCCGATTTCAGGGCGTGAGTATAACGAATGCCTGGTGAATGTTATCTGCCAGCGTATATAGTGCCAACAGAACAGTAAAATTCGGAGGCGGTGGTGTTATGGTGTGGTGGTGTTTTTCATGGAGGGGGCTTGCACCTCTTGTTGTTTTGCGCGGCACTATAACAGCACAGGCCTACTCTGATGTTTTAAGGACCTTCTTGCTTCCAAGTGTTGAAGAGCATTTCGGGAATGGCGATTGCATCTTTCAACACGATCGAGCGCCTGTTCATAATGCACGGCCTGCGGCGGAGTGGTTACACGACAATAACATCCCTGTAACGGAGAGGCCGTCACAGTGTCCTGACCTGAATATTATAGAACACTTTTGGGATGTTTTGGAACGCCGACTTCGTGCCAGGCCTCACCGACCGACATCGATACCTCTCCTCAGTGCTGCACTCCGTGAAGAATGGGCTGTCATTCCCTAAGAAACCTTCCAGCAACTGACTGAACGTATGCCTGCGACAGTGGAAGCTGTCATCAAAGCTAAGAATGGGCCAACACCATACTGAATTCCAGCATTACCGTTGGAAGACGCCACGAACTTGTAAGTCATATTCAGCCGGGTGTCCGGATACTTTTGATCACATAGTGCACGTCTCCATTCACGTCTTTCTCATACGAGGATCCGGACAAAAATAAGATAAATCTGAAAACCTGTTTCTATTGTTTCATTGTTCTAAAACCACTGGTTATCCTGCAGTATCGATACTGCCGTTTTCACGCATCACAGTGAGATAATTAATACTTTTTTGTCGTATTCTTTTACACACAAAATAACAGTTCGTACAAACATGTCGTAACAATTATAAATAAATGTTTATTGTTCCCAGAGGACCAGTGCAACTGCTTTGACTAAAGTCACGAATATTAATTGGCGCACAGTGCGTTATAGAGGACGAATTCCTTTCGTCTGAACGCCTACAGTGACGTCTGTAGAGAAAAGTGATATATATATTTCGTCTTTACAATTATAGAAGAAAAAATGCATTTGAGATACATTTCTTTACAACAGTACTTGTATCTGCAAATTACCACTCACGCACAAAGAGACAGATGTGGATTATACACGAAAAGACGCTGGACGTCAGGCAAGAAAAACCGGACAGGAGAGCTCTGGTATTCGAGGGCGTGCTGGTCAGGTCCTGTGACACCCAAGTCTCCAAGTTGGAGGTTATTTTTCCTGGCGGAGCGCGCGCTAAAAATACGCTTTCGTTAAGTGTAATTTATGCGGCGTCCTCCAGTGCTGGTCTCAAAACACGCGTTCCTGCGGTCTGCTGCTAAAACAAACGTAGTAAAACTGGAGGCTAGCGACGGACGCGGAGGAGACGAGCCCTCTCCTGTGGATACCATCTCGGCTAAAGGAATGCGTACGGGAGCCTCTTCTTCTAACGAGGCACAGTTTTGTTTCTCTCACTTTGCTGCTATCTTTACTACAGACACAACCTGCGCACTCAATTCTTGGGACAAGTAGTTTCGATTCACGCATAACTTACTTTCAAATACGTTTCACATTAACGAAACTGAATCGGATATAAAAACGTAGGCGGTGTGTTAATGCTTACAATTTAGTATATTTCTCGAGAGGTGGTACCCAACAGCTCGTAAATATTTGAAAAAGTCCTGTTACCACTTTGACCTGCTGATAAAATCCTGTGTTTATACGGCAAGTTTTGGTGGACTACTATCGTCAGATTCAGAGAAGTGTACACGGCTGTGCAGTCATTTCTATGCGGTATGAATCTGTTCACAGCATTGACATCGACTGCAGTTATAACATGAATGAATAAACTGCCTAGCACAGTTTTTATAGATTGACGATTTAATTTATACTACGATATAACAATGTCTAATACATAGGTTTATTATCTTACGTTAGTGATTTTGTATTTCGCCTAACATGATGCCGTGAATACTTTTATGAACCCGATGATGGTCTGCCGACCGAAACTGCTTGTGTAAATAAAGAATTTTATCAGCAGCTCAAGGCGGTAACGTGACAGTTTTCAAACAAGTAATGTAGCTTCTCGCAACTCATTCTTAATTACTGACGATATTATCTTCCAAATCACCTGCCCGGATAACCGACCGCTTCCGGGACACAGGAAGGCGCGTCACCCCAGATCGGTCCGCCTCGCGGATTAACGGCGTGGTCTGCTATGCTTACCAGCCTCGATGTGGTTTTTCAGCGGTTTTCCACATCCACTTAGGTAAGTACTGGTCTGGTTTCCAGGTTCCGCCTCAGTTATACGATGCGCAAACACTTTGAAAAATTATTTCACGTTTGACCATACGATAGACACCAGACGCAGACAGATGGGATACACAGACTGCTCCCTGCAGGGAAAGGGGGAAGGGGGGGGGGGAGCGGAGGAATGTGTGCTACCATTAGCTTTAAGATATCTTTACGAGTGGCCACCCAATCGTAATAATAGCTTACATAAAAGTATGGTTCTTAGAGAACGTGAAAAGGTACCATACCAGTCCCGACCCGGCAATGGCTGGATAAAAGGCACCGGGATGAATGGATGGATCGTCTTACATACCTTTCTCATATCTATTGGGCTGGAAGTCCAGTTTTCTGAATAAAGATGGCATGCCATCAGCAGTTTCCTTACGAACGAAGTTCATATTTCCCTTTTTATGCGATAATTGTTTTATTTCTGTGTTTGTCTTTCTTTATTTGATGCCCCTATAACGACAGTGTGTTTATGAAAAATACTACTTAGTACGTCTTAATAACACAGGAACTGCCGTTTCGTATTTATTCACCAATACCAGGCCCTCAACTCTCAATAAATATGCCCTTGCTGGACGGAAATATAAGAAACGTACGAGTGAAGGTTGCGACACATGGACGACGATATATGGAAGTTTTGGTCTTGCCTTCATTCATGAACGGATAGGCGAAGCTGTTAATACGACCACTAGCGTAAAGCGGCAAATCCGGGTTCGAGTCCCAGGGCGGCACAAATTTTCAGTGTCGTCATTCCAAATTTAGCAGTTGCGAATGCATTTCCTTGTACTATTTTCCTTTTTAGGGAATACTGTCTGCAACTGTGTCAGACGAAGGTGGTTGTTTTGTCGTATCGATAGAAATAGGCAAAAAAATCAAGTTATTTTGTGTGACATTTCTTGCAGTAGCTGTTTATAAATTATTTTTCCGTGTTGCACATGAATTTTTATTTATATACCAGCCAGACTCGCACTTCTAACAAGGCATTCTCAGTGGTTGTCCCGGAATATTACAGGATTTTTTGGTTTTCACATACTGGTATTTATGTTCAAAAAGTTCACGTAAATATTTCCAGTATGCAAAAATGTAGTTTCCTTCCTAATTACTACAAGCGCGATATCGTTTGACTTTCAGTCTACACGATCGGCGACTGGTAGCCTTAATCAGATAAAAATCAGATAAAACTGTCAAATACCAAGTGCTACCTGTCCGGAGTGATAAAGGTGGAGCCACCGTAGAAGTCTGTCCGTGAGAAACGCAGATGCCAGTCATAGATTTATCGGAAAATATCTTAAGGGAGTGGAATTCACCCATGGTGGTGGTCACTTCCAAAACCCATTTTAAGCCAATTTTTGAGTCTTGATCGACGGTGGTCGGATTAATGGAAGCAGTAGAGAAAAGTGGAAAAGCAGAGTTGTTCTTCCTGGTTTGTTTAGTTAGCAGAACACCGTACTCTGGAATCTACAATTGGAAGCGCTGCAACAAATATGTGCATCAGCCAGATGCTGTTCAAAACATTCCGAGGACTCACGCGAGGGAAAAGTATTTGTCCTTCCATCTGATATATGACGCAATTTGAAGCCCACCATCCGTAAAAATAACAGGCGATGGGAGAGAGATGATGTTTCTGTACCATTTACCTTGTCCTCGCACACTGTACGGTGACTTCCGGCGTAATGGTTCAAATGGTTCAAATGGCTCTGAGCACTATGGGACTTAACATCTATGGTCATCAGTCCCCTGGAACTTAGAACTACTTAAACCTAACTAACCTAAGGACAGCACACAACACCCAGCCATCACGAGGCAGAGAAAATCCCTGACCCCGCCGGGAATCGAACCCGGGAACCCGGGCGTGGGAAGCGAGAACGCTACCGCACGACCACGAGATGCGGGCCCGGCGTAATGTAAATTTGCGTTGGTACATGAAGCGTTCAAATGCTTAAACTTAGACTGGACGTACAAGATAGAGATCTAAAATAATCTAGGCAGAAACTACATTAGTCGCTTAACGTGATCAGTGAAACTTATTACTGTTCGTGTAAATTGCAACACCAACAAGCATACACGTGATTACAATAAAATTTATTCTTTAAATTAGAAGCAAGACAATACACAAACGAACACTGTCACAGAAATTTACGTGCACTTTGATTGTATGGTGTGAAGCTACTGCATGCTGCGGTCAGTGCCTCTAGATATCGTCGCAAGGAATCAAAGAGGGCCTGGATATGCTGCTGGAAATACACTGCCACACAATTTGTAGGAGCGTCCACAAAACAGCGGCAGTTGTTGCAGGAGGACCAGAACGAACAAGTTGCCAAGTTGCCGTACGACCATATCCCACATATGTTCTATGGGTGACATGTCAGGCGATCGTGCAGGCCAGGGGACCGTCCTTCGACGTAGACTTGCACATTCTCGCCACTCGAGGAGAGGCTTTGTCCTGTTTAAATATGGTGTGTGATGCTCCCTGCAAGAGGTGCAACGGCTCTGGATTGGAAACTTCCCTATGTAACGGTTACTGTTCACACTGCCCTCATTACGTGGGAGGCCAGGTTGCATGTTATAGCTACTGGCACCTCAAAGTCATTACACTTGGCGTTTCTTACGCTATGGTGCTCAACACGCACTCTGCCCCACTGTGTTTACCACGGTAGCACATAACACTGTAGGAGAAGCTGAAGCGGGACTGTTCCGAAAATACTATCTCCTGCCATCTAGCAAGTCAATGACAGTGTTCATGTGCCCATTGCTACCGTTGGATTCCGCGATGTGGTCATATTGTGTACCAATGTAACCACCCGTCAATGCGTACGACTCTCTTACGTCCACTGCCGGCGGGTGTGGCCGAGCGGTTCTAGGCGCTTCAGTCCAGAACCGCGCGACCGCTACGGTCACAGGTTCGAATCCTGTCTCGGGCATGGCTGTGTGTGATGTCCTTAGGTTAGTTAG
The DNA here is from genome assembly GCF_021461385.2 of Schistocerca piceifrons. Taxonomy (NCBI): domain Eukaryota; kingdom Metazoa; phylum Arthropoda; class Insecta; order Orthoptera; family Acrididae; genus Schistocerca; species Schistocerca piceifrons. Next base: position 398,584,231 of record NC_060141.1, on the reverse strand, counting down.
GTTTAAGTAGTTCTAAGTTCTAGGGGACTGATGACCTCAGATGTTAAGTCTTATAGTGTTCAGAGCCATTTGAACCATTTCTTACGTCCACTGGTTCCACGCAAACTCTAGTGCGTGCCTTAATGCAACCGCGGTGTCACAGTACGATAAACCCACTTCCCACAAACCCATCGTTCTGCCCCATTCTAACTCACTCACTTTCTCATATTGCACCTTGTTGTGGTTGGCAGGAGAGCCAACACCGTGTTACTAGAGGAAGCCGAAAGGCACGCGTTTTAGCTCACGCAGGCTGGCGTGAGGTCTGGAACAGGACAAGGAAATTAGGATTTAGAAAAAACGGACGCAGCTGGTGGAATACTTAACTTTAATCCATTAATGGTGAACGTCACTCTTGACGTTACGTGATTCGCAGTATCAATAGTAACTGGTAATGGCGCCTTGCTAGGTCGTAGCAAATGACGTAGCTGAAGGCTATGCTAACTATCGTCTCGGCAAATGAGAGCGTATTTTGTCAGTGAACCATCGCTAGCGAAGTCGGTTGTATAATTGGGGCGAGTGCTAGGAAGTCTCTCTAGACCTGCCGTGTGGCGGCGCTCGGTCTGCAATCACTGATAGTGGCGACACGCGGGTCCGACGTATACTAACGGACCGCGGCCGATTTAAAGGCTACCACCCAACAAGTGTGGTGTCTGGCGGTGACACCACACACCCTATGACATCGATGAGACATACCGGTACATGTGTGTGTGTTTTCATCTCAATTGAGAGCTTTGCACCAATTGTGCGTGGCGTAACACTGACTCTCCGGTCACGCAAGAGAAAGTAATGCTGTGTGCACGTGTTCATACCTCTCTGCAATCGTAATTGTTGTGTCTAGACAAGACAGCCTAGACACAATGAGAGGAAGCCGAAAGGCACGCGCTAAGTTAAAGCAGGATGGCGTGAGGTCTGAAACAGGATACGTAATGAATGCTATAAAGAAAAGTACGTAGCTTCTGGAATACTTAACTTTAATCCATCCTTTTGGTACATCTGGAGATTGTGGCGATACAAGTGAGACTCTTTAGATACATGCAATGTTACTAATGGCGCCTTGCTAGGTCGTAGCCATTGACTTAGCTGAAGGCTATTCTAACTATCTGCTCGGCAAAGGAGCGAGGCTTCGTCAGTATAGTCGCTAGCTATGTCGTCCGTACAACTGGGGCGAGTGCTAGTCCGTATTTCGAGACCTGCCTTGTGGTGGCGCTCGGTCTGCTATCACTGAAAGTGGCGACACGCGGGTCCGACATGTACTAATGGACCGTGGCCGATTTAAAGCTACCACCTAGCAAGTGTGGTGTCTGGCGGTGACACCACAGTAATAATTTGTTATTATTCAATTGTCTTATGCATCTTGCGATTTAACAGACCATTACTTCTGAGTGTTACAATTTTCAAAAACATTAGTGCATTATGTACGTCTCATATTCCTTACTGAGCACTGAGAACAATGTTAAGGTTACGGATTGCTGTGCAAAAGTGGTACTAATGGACATGCATCGATATACACTGACGAAATAAATGAAATTTTGGGAATACATTTGTCTAGGTAAAATATTAAATGATTAGCATTGCAAGATCACAGGTTAATGTAAGCTCGACATAAGCCACTGAAATGTGGAATGCTAGTACATTAATATTCGGTGTAACCGCCAGAATGCTGAATGCAAGCACGTATGCATTGTGTCGTACCGGATGGCAATTTGTGAGGTGGAGTTCCATGCCACTTGCACTCGGTCAGTCAATACAGGGACAGTTTGTTAGTGATGTTTCTGGATGGCGATGGAGTTGTCGCTCTGGTGATATATGTGGTCGACTGGAGACAGATGTGGTGATCTAGCAGACCAAGGAAACATGACGACACTCTGTAGAGCATATTGGGTTACAAGGGTTATAACAGTGATATGTGAGCGAGTGTTATCCTGTTAGAAAACAACCTCTGAAATGCAGTTCACGAATGGCACAAAAGAGGTCGTATTGCCAGAATGACGTACAAATTTTCAAAGTGCGTGGAATGACCGCAGGAGTACTCCTGCTGTCAAAAAAATGGTTCAAATGGCTCTGAGCACTATGGGACTCAACTGCTGTGGTCATCAGTCCCCTAGAACTTAGAACTACTTAAACCTAACCAACCTAAGGACATCACATACCCCCATGCCCGAGGCAGGATTCGAACCTGCGACCGTAGCAACAGCGCGGCTCCGGACTGGAGCGCCTAGAATCGCACGGCCACCGCGGCCGGCCACTCCTGCTGTCATTCGAAATCGTACCACAGACCATAACTTAAGATGGAGGTCCAGTGCGTCTAGCATGCAGACAAGTTGGTTGCTGGCCCTGAAATGGCCTCCTCCTAGCCAACTCACGGCCATCACTGGCACCGAGACAGAACCAGCTTTCGTCAGAAAACGGAACAGACTTCCTCCGACACCACTGAAGTTGCAAATGTTGGCGGTTTGGAGGTAGTGGAATGCGCGGTATAGGGCTTCTGGCTCGGAGCTGTCCTCGAAGAAACAAATTTGTAACAAAGTTCGAGTCTCGGTCCGACACACAGTTTTGATCTGCCAGAAAGTTTCATATCAGCGCACACTCCGCTGCAGAGTGAAAATCTCGTTCTGGAAATTTGTAACAGTTTGTTGTGTCGCTGTGGTGCCAACTGCTGCAGATGCGGTACAATACGCCAGAGCCATACTCTTAATGCGCTGTCTTCCCCGTCAGTAGTTCCACGAGGCTGTTCGGAGCCCAGTAATCTTACGACCGTGCATTGTCCTGACTACCGTTGCCAGAGATCATGTACTGCGGCTACTTTCCTGCCAGTTCTTCCAGCAGTATCGCGGAAGGAACATCCAGCTTTTCGTAGCCCTGTTACACGACCTCGTTCAAATTCAGTGAGGTGTCGATAATGGCATCTTTGTCGATTTAAAGGCATTCTTGGCTAACGTCAAGTCACAAGTCCAGTCCCAAAGGTAACTGAAGCTCACGATCGTTACTGCGTATATTTAAGGCAAATATGATTTACATCGCCGTAGTGGCACTACTAGGCTACTCTTATGCGACTGTGTACTAAATCTCAGTAGACATCATCTTTCGGATGTAAAAACACGCCTACCAACTTCCGTTTATCTCACAACTCCTTCTTGGTGGTGAGTTTTTTTCCCGCAGTTTAGCTTCGCCTAAACTATTGACTTTGCAGTTGGATAAAGCAGATGTGTGTGAACAGTTATCAAATATGTTTTTGTTTTATATATTGCGGATGAATATTGACTGAAAGATGCGTATCCGATGCTGTCACACAGCTGCTTTAGTTAGTAACGGTGTTCTTTAGAACAATAGTTATAAGATGGGGCTGGTTATTGTAAATGGGCACTGTTCAGCGTACTCTTCCTGAATAACAGTCGTTTTACAGCCGTAGATCCATGGTGGTTCATTCCCGACCTGTGGTTATCTGGAAGAGTTTGCTAATTTCGACGTCTCCTACCATGTTCTGCCTTATCATCATGTTATTTGTCCCGCCCCCCCCCCTTCCCCCTGTTACGTAGCAGCCTTTTGCTTGGCCTTACGGCGTACGAAAACTTTTCTATCTTCCATAATGACTTCTGAAAGTGACTGCGAAATTGTCACTGATTCGGCATAGTTATGTAAAGGAATCAATTTACGACAGTCTGAAGTACAGTGACGGTCAACACATATCGAACTGGGAGTTGTGGTCCAGCGCGGAAGCTGTGGACAGGCAATTCTGGCGTGCCTGGCGTCATTAGCATCGAATGGCGGGACTGGCACCGTAGCATGCCGCATTATTCAACTGTCGAACAAATTAGGTACCGAACTTCTGGCACCCGACGTGCCTCGCCGAGCAACGATCACCGGACCCACGTCTCGGCCGGACATCCAGAGACGTCTCTCACTGATCCAGATCTGTAATGCATCAGTCGGTCTACATTCCCACCGTGGACAAAAATTCTCTAGTCCTGCAACAATAAAATAAATGATTTCCACATCCACACCGCATCTGCAAGTGTGTTTTCCTCATCTGCATGTCCTGTATCCGCATCCAGAGAGGTCTCTCACTAACCCAGATCTGTAATGCATCAGTCGGTCTACATTCCCACCGTGGACAAAAATTCTCTAGTTCTGCAACAATAAAATAAATGATTCCCACATCCACACCGCATCTGCAAGTGTGTTTTCCTCATCCGCATGTCCTGTATCCGCATCCATGAATATTAAAGCTCCGTAAACTACGAGGGGCATTTAATAAATGCAATACATTTTTTCTCGGCAAATTTCGATTGAAAAAATGCAGAATTCGTTGTGGGTCATCATGCGTTATTCCCGCTTCAGACCCTACAGTTCCATGAAGTTCCGATAGGCAGCAGCGCTAGATGTAGCCTTCAAAATGGCGTCCGTAAGAGGGGTGCGTTCACAGAATGTCTACGGACATCTGGCAGCGAACAAAAGCACGGTGAGTCGTTGGGTGATACTTCTGTCATCATCGCAACAAGTTCGCGTAAAGCTGTACGATCTCTGGCGTGCCGGCCGCGGCACACAGCTAAAGCACCTGCATTGTTGGACGTGCGGACACTCTCAATCGAGGTGATCGATGGATCATAGTCAAACACCTCGCTGCAAACTGGACGTCTCTGCTGGTAGTGTTGTCAAATTCGTGCACCAGTTGGTGTACTCAGAGGTGTGTGCCAGATGGTTTCCTGGCCACCTAACAGAAGAACATGAAGATCAACAATGGACCATTTGTGCGGAACTGCTTGCGCGGTATGCGGTTGATGGGGAGGTTATGAATGCAGCAAGATGTCGGTTCCGATATCGACCAGCAGAGTGGTAACATGTGGGAATACAGGCCTCCCAATAAGGTTGTGTAAGGCCATCGCATTGAATGGAGGTTATGTTGAAAAATAGGGTTTCATAGCCAAAAGAGTGGAGATTAATATGTTGTAATGGAATCCTGAATAAAACTAACCTACATTCAGAAAAAATGCGCTGCATTACTTATTGAATGACCCTCGTATTTTAATCCTTCTGGTACGCCGCGGTGTTGACTGTAGGATTACCTCTGGCTTAAATTTTCATCGGACCTCACACTTTACATTGCATTGAGTAAGAACGTAGCGACCGATCACAACTACATTTTAATGCAACAAAGCCGGTATCATTATTCATACAATCCACTTGTTACCACTGATTGATGTTATTAATGAAACGGATTTTGTGAAATCGTCTACAAAACATTTTCGCAAGATTGGAGAGTCAAAAAGTGGTGTTACTACTTGCGTAGTGTTTAAAATTTGTCATGTAGGTCATTTATATAATATTCGTTCAGTTAGGGTAATGTTAAATCCTAGCATTCCTCTGTGTTCTTACAAATTTACTATTTTGTTGAAAACTAGAATTTTGCGACCGTGGCTGTGCACGAAAAGCAAGTTGGTTCTTGCAAAGAAGAAAACAGCAACTAGCCGCTGTTAACAATGCTATTTATTTGCATAAATGCTCATTCATAGTACACTGCATGTGATTACACGTTCATACGTTGTATTACACGTTCATACGTTGTAAACTTCGTGCCATCACATTAGTGTACATACCGTAACATGTCCGAGAGAGAAATTTTTTGCCACCGTTATATCGCGATATCGCCGTGTTTGTGTATAGTCTTCGATACGTCATAAAGAGTTCGGTGAGCATGTGGTGCTCTATATACATTATGTATAGATAGAAAATGTGTTTTACACAAGCAGTTAACAGTGCAGCATGATGTCGCAGGAATTTCGGTATAAGTATCATAGAACTAATTCCACCCTGGAGATATGTTTACGCTGTTTTCATTCGTTATTAGCAACCGTTACAGTTAAACAAGGAATTTCTCATATCGGTTTTCGCTATAGGGCATCACCACCCCGAAAAACTTCCATCACAAGGGGAGAAAACTGTTAACAACTAATGCAAACATCAATAAATGTAATCTAAACGTGACAGTCGCCTGAAAATGACCTTGACGGTTCGAAACCGGTAACGGCGCTATTTTGCATAAATAAACAGCTTTATTAACCCTATTTGGTAGCTGTTTTTTACAAGACTTAGCTTGTAACTCGGAAATAGGTGCAATAGAATCGTCGACAGATTTTGTCCTTTTATATCGAACATTATTTATTATGTATTTTGTAAGCGAACACAAGTCAAACAATCAGTATTATTATCTTCCACACTTACTCGTTCTGAACAGATTTCCAATACTTTTACTGATCTGTATTATACAAGGTACTTGGTGATAAACTGCCTTTCATCATTCTCGATTCCTCAGTTCATTAGTCCTATTAACAAGCTGTGTAAACTGGTGTACTCGTAAATTGACCCCAAGCCTATGACAGTGAATAAGCACCATCTAAGAAAGAAGCAGCGGAGACTGGTGGTAAGAAAGTCTGAAAGGTTATAACTGTAGTTCTAACAGCTGCTCATGAGGACGCAACTACTCTAAAAGACGTAGATAAATGGTAAAATGCAAATTAGTGCTAAGAGGTAATTCCGCCGTGAGAAAGGAACGGTGCGCAGTGTGAGGTCAGGCGGGAGCAACAGGTAGAGCGACTCGCTTGAGAAGCGCCGACAGCGGCACGAGAGAATTGCAGCTGCTTCCTGGCCGGCGCTAATTGACATGTACGCTTTGAGGATCGCACCAAATGAGGCCAGAGGCGAACTTCCACCTGAAACCAAATTAGTGGCGCAGCACTAGGACACAGGGTATGTAAAGCTTGATAGGTCCCTGCTGTGATCGCTATCTGAATAATTTCAGGAAGGCATGCGTATTTAAACGGATAATATGTTTGCTCCAGCATGGTTATATTTTTACAGTCTCATGCAGGGATTATAGAGTAATGTCGATATACAGAGGGTCCAGACACTCTTTGATAGTTAATATCTTTGGAACAAAATGACATATCTTTGCAATTTTGCGCGGTAGCATAGTCGATTGTTTTCTCAACGGATCTTGGCGCACCTTTACCAGCAGATAACAGTGCAGCTATGAATATAGTAGACTGTCGTTTTAACAACGCAAGGCCATATTGAAGTGGTACTGGAAGTTCGAAAACATGGTGGAAGAACTACAGCAATGATGTAATGTGTACGGAACGCAGCCACCAAAACGTACAACAATTCATCGTATTCAGGATCGATCTGAAGCCGACGGTACTGTTCAGGATGTGCATAAGGAAATGTCTGGCTGACCAAAGACATCAACAAATCCATCTTGCAGCTGCTTTGTTGCAACATTTTACTGGGTCACCTCAGAATTCTGTGAAGCAGGGGGCACTTGAAAGCGGAGTAAGCCAATCAGGCGTACGACGAATTCTCAAAGCTGCAACGTAAAAAGTGTACATTCCAAGATTGATGCACGCAGCGAACAAGGAGGGAGCACTGCGAGAGGTTTGAAGTCATGCGTCGTGAGGATGAACAGTTTGCGGGGATGGATAACTGGTCGGAACCGGGTGTTAATGTGTAGTGTGGTCTGTCATCGCGCCGGTTCATTGGCCCAGTATTCACTGAAAGTACCGTACCTGTCGAGGTGTATCCTCATACGCTATGTGATCAAAAGTATCGGAACACCTGGCTGAAATGACTTACAAGTTCGTGGCGCCCTCCATCGGTAATGCTGGAATTCGTTATAGTGTTGGCGCATCCTTAGCCTTGATGACAGCTTCCACTCTTGCAGACATACGTTCAATCTGGTGCTGGAAGGTTTCTTGGGGAACGGCAGACCATTCTTCACGGAGTGCTGCACTGAGGAGAGGTATCGCTGTCGGTCGGTGAGGTCTGGCACGAAGTCGGCGTTACAAAACATCCCAAAGGTGTTCTATGGGATTTAGGCCAGGACTCTGTGCAGGCCTGTTCGTTACAGGGATGTTATTGTCGTGTAACCACTCCGCCACAGGCCGTGAATTATGAACAGGCGTTCGGTCGTGATGAAAGATGCAATCGCCATTCCCGAATTGCTCTTCACCAGTGGAAAGCAAGAAGGTGCTTAAAACATCATTGTTGGCCTGTGCTGTGATAGTGTCTTGCAAAACAACAAGGGGTGCAAGCACCATCGTGAAACACACGACCACGTCATAACAACACCGCCTCCGAATTTTACTGTTGGCAATACACACGCCGGCCGGAGTGACCGTGCGGTTCTAGGCGCTACAGTCTGGAACCGAGCGACCGCTACGGTCGCAGGTTCGAATCCTGCCTCGGGCATGGATGTGTGTGATGTCCTTAGGTTAGTTAGGTTTAATTAGTTCTAAGTTCTAGGCGACTGATGACCTCAGAAGTTAAGTCGCATAGTGCTCAGAGCCATTTGAGCAATACTCACGCTGGGAGATGACGTTCACCGGTCATTCGCCATACCCACACCCTGCCATCGGATCGCCACATTGTGTACCGTGATTCGTCACTCCACACAACGTATCTCCACTGTTCAGTCCTCCAGTGTTTACCCTCCTTACACCAAGCGAGACGTCGATTGTCATTTACTGGCGTGATGTGTGGCTTATGAGCAGCTGCTCGACCATGAAATCCACGTTTCCTCACCTCTCGCATAATTGTCATAATGCTTGCAGTGGATCCTGATGCAGTTTAGAATGCCTGTGTGATGATATGGATAGATGTCTGCCTGTTACACATTACGACCCCCTTCCAAAGTCGGCGGTCTCTTTCAGTCAACATACGAGGTCGGCCTGTACGCTTTTGTGCTGTACGTGTACCTTCACGTTTCCGCTTCACTATCACATCGGAAACAGTGGACCTAGGGATGTTTAGGAGTGTGGAAATCTCGTGTACAGATGTATGACACAAGTGACACCTAGTCAATTTAGACCGTCTTTCTGAACAGATCGTCGTTTTCAAAGGGGGATCTGTTTGAGTACACACACGTCTGAATTAGTCCTTTCCACTACTCGAAACAAGTTTGCGCGCCCTTTTCTGTGAGACGGCTTCGCCGTTTTACCCTTCACTCATTTCCAAACTAATGTTAAGCAGAACTCACCGCAAATACTGTTAATAGCCTGTAGCAACAAACAGAAGATGAAGTCGCCGAATCACAAAAATCTGCTGCATACTTGTACAGTCGCAGTGTACAGTAACAATCAATAACTCCGTGAAGAAAATAGGAAACCTATAAATATGTGGCGGTTATTATCTGAAAACCTCACAAACATATACCACAGAACATTGCTTTATTGAAAAAGCTCTCTCCTCTTTTTTTTTTTTTTGGGGGGGGGGGGGGGGGGGATTATATATTGGATTCGTATCGAAACTTGCACGTTGTACCAGGAGGACACTGGAGTCTTATTTGGGAGGGGCAGATCGAAATTGCTGTCTAGTCATCATCGTCAAGGCTGGCTTTGATTTCCACAAATCACTTTACTTGAGCACGTTCTATTGAACTGGTGCCCTATCTCCAAATGGTGTAAGGTCGACGAAATACTTAACAACAGCATTACTTCCTTTCAAAGAGAAAGCATTTGCATGTAAGGATATATGTAAATAGCTCATTACAACTGAGTCGCTTTCCACGTGATATTGTTACATGTTTTTGTTGTACCAATTGATATCTGTAGATGCATTAGCTAAAATCAGGTAACAAATTCAGAGGAATTTAATCATGAAATTCATTTATTTTTTCTGCCTTTTTTTGCAGGTAATGGCAACACCAAGGACAGTTCTGCACGTTCATCAGAACACTGTGCACCCTCATTATGGACAGCGCCAATAACACTTAGCAATAAGACGGGACGCTCCGTGCGAGGTGTGCGAGGTAATTATTTAGTTTTTTGGGTCGATCGCTTGCGTGACAAGAGTTCCAGAGCTTAACACTTGCTGCAGCCGGAAGGTAATTGCATGCAACGCTTTTTGCACGTATTGTCTGCAGGAGGAAAATGGGTAAGTGTTTCTTTACTACCAAAGCTGACAGCGAAGGCCCGATATTGGTGCCATACACGCAAGGAGCGGCCGATTAAATCTTGGTGCCTTGTCGGACAGGTATCGAAATTTATCTCATAGCTCCCACGTTTCTTTCTTGTCCCTCGTATGACACGTAATGCACTCAAGTACCAATTGAAACAACGATTTGAAAAATATGTCATGTCCGCATCCGTTAATGCCTAAGGGCTGCAGAATCGCAAAAAAAGAGGTTCCGATACTATGACATTCCGGGGTGTTTTTTTATTTTTAATTTAGACGTCTTAAAATGTTACTTTAACGTCAGAATGAGATCAGCGCAAGACGTGAAGAAATTTAGAACGACATCACGACAGGTGAAACATATGTTTTAATGTTTGATTTATATACTGGAAATGGGCGCGCATGCGAAGTTTGTTGATGTCCCCCTTCACTTCACGTTACCTACACCACTTTCATCTGTCAGCTCACGTATAAGAAGAGGTTTTGTCCTAGGTTCTTCTTGTTGCTTTTCGCTGTTCAAGGTGTGTGATTGTTAAAGCTCGTAATCCAGTAACCAGTGACCACTCGATGAATAAGTTAGCCAGCTATCAAAATCCTAAGATGTTTCCGATTTACGTGAAATCAGTAAACTATTCGAAATCCTCCGTTCATTCATTCAGTGACCATTTCGACATCGCAACGTAATTTAACTGGGAGAAAGCCGAAATATTGAATTCGGTCTTCCGAATTTGTTTGGCCGCGGAAGATCAGAAGACGATCCCTCCTCTCAGTCATCGTACAAACGTCGAATTGGCATATATTGAGCTAACCGACAGCAGAACAGAAAAGCAACTACCATCGGATATTAGTGTAAAGGCATCAGGACTACATGAAATATCTATAAGATTCTATAAAGGTTGTGCGAAGAAACTTGCTCCCCTTCTATCAGCAATTTATCGTAAATCGCTGGAGCAACGAAAGGTACCTAGCGACTGGAAAAAGCGCAAATCAGTCCTATTTTCAAGAAGGACCGTAGTACAGATGCACACAATTAAAGGCTATATCTTTGACGTTAGGCCGGCCTGGTATGGCCGAGAGGCTCTAGGCACTACAATCTGGAACCGCGCGACCGCTACGGTCGCAGGTTCGAATCCTGCCTCGGGCATGGATGTTTGTGATGTCCTTAGGTTGGTTACGTTTAAGTAGTTCTAAGTTCTGGGAGACTGATGACCTCGGAAGTTAAGTCCCGTAGTGCTCAGAGCCATTTGAGGCAGCCTTCGACGTCAGTCTATTGTAGAATTATGGAACATGTTTTATGTTAAAGAATTGTTACGCTTGTGGAGAACGAAAATCTCTTCTATAAAAATCAACATGGAGTTCGCAAACAGAGATCTTGGCGAAATTCCCTCTGTTCCTCCATGAGATCCACAGCGCTTTAGACAAAGGTATCCGGGTTAATGCCATGTTCCTTGCCTTCAGGAAGTCATTTGACACTGTCTCGCACAACCGTTTACCAGAAGAAAAATATGCGAGCTTATCGAGTATCGGACCAGGTTTTTGCGACTAGATTCAAAACTTGCAGATAGAACTCAACATGTCGCCCTTACCTGAACAAAATCGACAGATGTAAAGGTAATTTCCAGAGTACCCCAAGAAAGTGTTCAAATGGTTCAAATGGCTCTGAGCACTATGGGACTTAACATCTGAGGTCATCAGTTCCCTAGAACTTAGAACTACTTAAACCTAACTAACCTTAGGACATCACAAACATCCATGTCCGACGCAGGATTCGAACCTGCGACCGTAGCGGTCGCGCGGTTCCAGACTGAAGCGCATAGAACCGCTCGGCCACAACGGCCGGCCAAGAAAGTGTGATGGGGCCGTTGCAGTTTGGTTGGTTGGTTGACTTGGGGGAGGGGACCAAACAGAGAGGTCATCGGTCCCATCGGGTTAGAGAAGGATGAGGAAAGAAATCGGCCGTGTCTTTTCAAAGGAACTATCCTGGCATTTGCCTGAACTGATTTAGGGGAACCACGGAAAACCTAAATGACGATGGTCGGACGCGGGTCTTTGCTCTTTACAATGATTATTAATGATCTTCTAGAAAGCGTCGGAAGCTCTTTAACCCTGTTCGCAGATGATGAGGTTGCCTTCGGGAAAGTAGCAACGCCTGTAGACAGTATCGATTTACAAGATGACGTGCAGAAGATCGATGAATGGTGCAGGCTGTGGCAGTTGACCTGAACGTGAATAAATGTAACATATTGCGCATACGTGGGAAAAAATATCCACTACTGTACAGCTACACTATTGGAGTCCCAATTCGCTACAGTACCGGCCACACAAATTTGTACTATGCATATGGTTAGTGTTGCGTTTCTTGAACGTTATAATGGCTATCAGCCGCCGTAGTATTCACATGCACCACGATACAGCTCTTCATATATATAATGATACCTGTTACGAGATGATGTAAACACTGATTGTGTCAGTTACCATCTGCCTTTTCTCGTTTCGCCACGAATCCGGCATTACTATATGGTTTAGGCAATGTTTGGGACAGTTGGTGGTCGTTCTGACGCCACGACACCGCCTGGAACGAAATCTGTGCACCCCATCTTTCTGCGTCTAGATTAAATCGCGTGCTGAAGTATGAGAACATTTTCCAAATGTTTGCGTCGCATGTATTGGAGGCGGGACGCGAACAACGGCCCGGTGTTCTTATACTTGGATGTGGGTCACCGACTAAAAGCCACATACAATGTGAGCGGGTCATCAGCTCCCGTCAGTAATCCGCGAGGCGGATTCGATCCGGAGCAGACGCACAGAATCCCGGCAGCGGCGCGTTAACGCCCGCAGCTATCCAGACGGTTACGAAACACGTACGATGAAGCCTCAAAACAATCTAGACGCGTTAAAAACATATGCAGAATAAGATTATGGCTGATCTGCTGTGTCGGAAGCTGCCAAAATGCCCTTTCTAAGATTTCGGTTTTTGTATATACAATTTTCTGTGTTTCATAGCCGGCCGCTGTGGCCGAGCGGTTCTAGGAGCTTCAGTCTGGAACCGCGCTGCTGCTATGGCCGCAGGTCCAAATCCTGCCTCGGCAGGGATGTGTGTGATGTCCTTAGGTTAGTTAGGTTTAAGTAGTTCTAAGTCTAGGGGACTTGTGACCTCAGATGTTAAGTCCCATACTGCTTAGAGCCATTTGAACCATTTGTGTTTCACATCTCTGGTCGTAGATGCACGTATCACATTTGTGGAATCAATGGCTGTCTCGTCTGGCCATTTCTACATTCCTGTAGATGACAAACAAGTCGAGTGACTGTGCCTACGCACACCAACTTTCGAACCGAAGCGAAGTAATGTTGTTTCACTTGACTTGGCACATCAGCGCTATCGGCGTGAGAAGGAGGAACCAGGCTGAGCGTGAGAGCGAGGCAAGGACAGACAGATATGACCTCGCCGTGTCCCTTGGTTACCAACACAGGCAACACCTCCGATGTACCGTCTGCAATACTGCCCGGCAATCCTGCAATATCACCGTATATTGCAGGCACATTGCAGCAGTATCGTCGGGCTACGCTACTGCAGCCACACGTTGCCGTTATGGCACACCTTTAGAGAATCACAAAAACGGTGGGGAATATTCTGACCTCCGCTACTGCGCTCGAGTTGGTGTGCACAATTCGAGTCTGCGGCTACGTATACACCGCGTTTTAATCACGCTGCAGTGTTTCGTTTGTTTCCGATGCAAGAATGTCGAGGATTAATTATTTGCGCAAAATTACCATATAAATTGATGATGCGGAGTGCATTAAATGCATTAAATAACAGTCGGCATTGTGGGAACGCATCTGCCCGTATAATCGCCCTCGCGCTAATTCCGCCGTTCTGCGGGCGAAGGACAGTAGCGCGCGCGCACTACCGCTGGACCGACCGACAGGTGCGCGCGCACTGGGTTCCCTGCAAACAGCGGCCAGGTCGCCGGTTTCAGTGCCAAGGTCGAGTTGATTCGCACCGGTCCGGTGAGTGCTTAGACAAGGTACCAACGGTCGTATCTCTACCTGGAGAAGCGGGCACGGATGTGGTTGTTCGTATCTAACGCCGACAAAACCTAGTCGTCAGTAACTGTGTTTCACGTGGGACTAAATCGCTGTCCCCGCGAGAAGAAATACTCCCGCAGACTGCATGACGCAACGGCGCGTTGCTCGGATTGTCTCACAGGTGGCGTAAAGCAACCGTTAAAACTACTCGTAATAGCTTCATAGAAGCTTTGGCGATGTGTGCTCTGCCATGTGTGAAATAACCGTCGAACCTTTCCTTAAATGTCAGTTGTCTGAAAATTAATTTGCAGTACACTGAGGCGAACAGAAGTCAAGGAATACCTCCCAATATCGTGTCAGGTTTCTTTCTGCCCGGCGTTGTGCAGCAACTCGGCGTGGCGTGGATAAGGCACTCGAAGTCCCCTGTAGAAATACTGAGCCATGCTGGCTCTGTAGCCGTCCATAATTGCAAAGGTGCTGCCTGTGCAAAATTTTGCGTACGAATTGATCTCTCGATTACGTCCTATAAATGTTTGATGGGATCCACATCAGGCGATCTGGATTACCAGATCATTTCCTCGAATTGTCCAGAATGTTCTTCATACCAGTCGCTAACAGTTGTGGCCCGGTGACATGCCGCATTGCCATTCCATCATTGTTTGGCAACATGAAGTCCATGAATGGCTGCAAATGGTCTCCAAGTAGCTGGATATAGCCATCTCAAGCCAATGATCGGTTCAGAAGAATCAGACGATCCTGTCTATTCCATGCAAACAAATCCCACACCATTATGGAGCCACCTCCATCTTGCACAGTGCCGTAGTGGCAACTTGGGTCCATTCATGGGGTTAGCTCCACACACGAACCCTATCATCAGCTCTTACCAACTGAAGTCGGAACTCATCTGACCAGACCACAATTTTCCAGTCGCCTGGGGTCCAACCGGTATGCTCAAGACCCCAGGAGAGGCGCCGAAGGCGATGTCGTGCTGTTAACAAAGGTATTCGCATAGGTCGTATGCTGCCATAGACCATTAACGCCAAATTTTGTCTCATTTTCCTAACGGATATGTTTTTCGTAAATCCGACATTGATTTCTGCGGGTATTTGATTCAGTATATCTTGTCTGTTAACACTCACATCTCTACACGAATGCCACTGTTCTTGGTCGTTAAGTGAAGACCGTTGGTCACTGAGCTGTCCGTGGTGAGAGGTAATCCCTGAAATTTGGTTTTCTCGAAACATTAGTGACCCTGTGCATCTCGAAATATTGCATTCCTCAACAATTTCCGAAATTGGATGTCCCATGCGTCTAGCTCCAACCATTAATCCGCTTTAAAAGTCAATCTTGCGTCCATAATCACGTCGGAAACCTTTTTACATAAATTCCCTGAGTGCAATTGACAGTTCCGCCAATGCACTGCTCTTTTATACCTTGTGTACGCTATACTACCGCCACCTGAATATGTGCAATCTCTAGCCCATGACTTTTGTCAGAGTCCACATTGGCATTGTTGAGCCGTTATCACTTAACGATACGATCACTTAGAAGAGCAGTGGTTTGCGAGTACTACGGTCAGATGGTTCAAATGGTTCCAAGCACTATTGCATTAATATCTGAGTTCATCAGTTCCCTAGACTTACAACTACTTCAACTGCACCAAACATAACACACATCAATGCCCGAGGCAGGATTAGAACCTGCGATCGTAGCAGCCGCGTGTTTCCGGACTGAAGCGCCTAGAATCGCTCGGCCACAGTGGTCAACTACTATGGTCAGTCAAAAATTATTGTCTATTAAGAGAAAATTTGGTTCAAAAATGGTTCAAATGGCTCTGAGCACTATGGGACTTAACATCTGAGGTCATCAGTCCTCTAGAACTTGGAACTACTTAAACCTAACTAACCTAAGGACATCACACACATCCATGCCCGAGACAGGATTCGAACCTGCGACCGTAGCAGTCGCGCGGTTCCGGACTGAAGCGTCTAAAACCGCTCGGCCACCACGGCCGGCACAAAATTTGGAAGTGGCCCTATTCCGCAAAGCTTCTTCTCCAGTCCACTGCAGTAGCAAGTTCCTGCGTCAACAGATACCAGGATTGCGATGGCTTGCAAAATGGCCGACATCGATGTTCATGTTTGACAGCGTTCCGTGATTGAATTCTTGAATGCAGGAGGTGAAACGCCCATTCAAATTCATGGAAGACTGAAAAATGTGATCGGCGTTGCAGCAGTAGATATCGGCACTATTAGACGATGCGCTCGACGCAAGTAACGAAGCAGAAGCGTTGGCTCTGGAAACGCGGGGTTGCAGACCTGTGCAGAGGTTGTGATTGTGGTTGACTTTTTGGAGCAGGAATGTACAAATTCTGTCCAATACGTCAGAACCCTCAGTATCCCACACACTATCCATCACACTGCTGAGGAAGTTATGTAAACTGAATGGGAAGTCTTGCCTCATCCCCGATACAGCCCTGACGTGTCGGGATTAGACTTACATCTGTTCGGGCTGCTAAAAGAAGTTCATAGTGGGACTTCACTTTGAAGATGAGGGGCCTGCGGAAACGTCTGTGCGTCAGTGGCTTCGGAAGTAGGACCATGCATTTTACTACACTGAAATATGTGCGGTTCTAGGCGCTTCAGTGTGGAACCGCGCGACTGCTACGGTCGCAGGTTCGAATCCTGCCTCGGGCATGGATGTGTGTGATGTCCCTAGGTTATTTACGTTTAAGTAGCTCTAAGTTCTAGGGGACTGATGACCTCATATGTTAAGTCCCATAGTGCTCAGACCCATTTGAACCAAATAACAGTGTTCATTCAACATAGCTTCAGTCACGAAGCTACAACTGCTGCAACTCAAGAACTTGTATTGAACGGAAGTAATTATACATATTGCGCCCCTTGAGTGTCTGGGAAACCTTCAGTGTTATCAATTACCCCAAATTCAATGTTAATTCCGTGCAGTCTTGGCCTGGTGCATCAATGTCTTCAATCTACAATCCAAGCAGAAACTGATAATTACTATACGCGCTGATAAGAAAAAGGACGCTCAACGAAGGAATTATCCGGATGGGACGTAAATCGATAGATGTGATGTGCATGTACAGATAAACAAATGATTACAATTAGAGAAATATTGGACCATTTATTCAAGAATAACAGCTTCACAAAATTTTGCAAGTCAGTAACTATCGGTCTATCTATGGTCCTTATGCTAGCAATTATTCGGCTTAGCATTGGTTGAAAGTGGTGTTCGATGTCCTCCTGAGGGATATCGTGGCAAATTTTGTCCTATTGACAGGTTAGATCGTCAAAATCCCATAGGTGGTTGAAAGGCTTTGCCCATAATGGTTCAAACGTTCTCAATATGGGGAGATCCGGCGACATTCCTGGCCAAGGTAGGGTTTGTCAAGCACTAAGACAAGCGGTAGAAACTCTCGCCCCGTGCGGGCGGCTATTATGTTCGTGAAATGTAAACCAGGAATGGCTTACTATGAAGGTCAAGAAGACGGGGCTTAGAATATAGTCGTCGTATTGTGGCGTTGTAAAGTTTCCGCGGATGACAGCCAAAGGGGTCCTGCTATGAAATGGTACGTTAGAGCATCACTCCCGGTTGTCAGGCCGTATGGCAGGCGAGAGTCAGGTTGGTATCGTACCGCTGTCCGGGCCGTCTCCGTACACATATTCGACCTGAAATCTCATTGACTGGAGTAGAATTGTCTTCAGTGATGAGACCCCATCGTATCGAGCCCCGATGACCAGCGAAAACGTGTCTGGAAACGCCTCTGACAGCGATAGGATACCAACCTCACTATGGCTGACAACCGGGAGTGATGCTCTAACGTGCCATTTCATAGCAGGACCCATTTGGTTGTCATCCGCGGCAGCCTTATAGCCCAGCGGTTCGTCGACGATATTCTACGGCCCGTTTTGTTGCCCTTGAATGGCAAGCCATCCAGGGCTTGCGTTTAAGAAAGATAATAACGGCGAGTGTTTCTGCTGCTTCTTTTCGTGCTTGTCATGCCATACTTTGGCCAGCAAGGTCGATGGATCTCCCTCCAGGTGAGAAAGTTTGGAGCATTTTGGGCAGGGCCCTCCCGCCGAATCAGGATTTTGACTATCTAACTCGCCAACTGGGCGGAATTTGGCACGATATTGCTCAAGAGGATATTTAATAACTCTGTCAATCAATAACAAGTTGAAAAAGTACATGCATAAGGACCATAGGTGGACCACCACTTTGCTACCTTGATCAGTTTGCGAAGCTTTTTCTCTTGAATCATTCATCCAATTTTTCTGAAATTGCAATCATTTTTTTGTTGTACATGTACGTCACATCTATCGATATCTGCTCCGATATAAGGCACTGTGTTTCATTTTCTTCAGCCGAGGTTACTGCTTGCTCTTTGTCTACTAGTAGATTGTAACCTGGGTTCCGTGGCTCGCGCTATCAGATGGCAGCTAACATTCATTCCACCAGCACTATCGAAAATTGCGTGCTCGTACAAATATAGACCTTGTGCAACATTGTTATTCCAAGCATTAGTACAAATGCATCCCCTCGATTGCAGCGCGCTTGTCCGCCGAGCAGTGACTGTGTACAGTAACCTCCTATAGCCGGCCGCGGTGGCCGTGCGGTTCTAGGCGCTGCTGTCCGGAACCGCGGGACTGCTACGGTCGCAGGTTCGAATCCTGCCTCGGGCATGGATGTGTGTGATGTCCGTAGGTTTGTTAGGTTTAAGTAGTTCTAAGTTCTAGGGGACTGATGACCTAAGATGTTAAGTCCCATAGTGCTCAGAGCCATTTGAACCCAATAACCTCCTATAACTATGATATATTTTGATGAATGAAAAGGAGGGTTGACGGTCGCAGTGGGCGATCCGTCATAAGAATATCCGGTTTTCCGGTGTGACAAAGGCAGTTTATCGCCTCGCTACTTGGCGGCTCGATGTTGCAGCTGGCATCGCCGCGCCTGTACCACCGCATTAATGTTGGCCTCTCTCCTCTCATGTCTTTCTGCTGTCCTCCCCCTCCCCTCACCCTTTTCCTAATCCCCCCAGCCCTTCAACAAGCGCTAACAGAGCCTCTCGGTAAATTTCTCGCGTTTTTTGCCGCATTCTAAACGAGCCTCGGCTCTGTTTTTAGCGCGACCACAAATTAAAGGCGTGTCCTTTTTGCTCCTTCTTATTTTGCTGCGCCGACTTGCATGCAGGACCCGTTTGGCTCGCCTCGTCCTGTGAAGGACGCGCACCGTTAAGGCTGCGATTCCGGCTGCTGTTCCTAATGTCCTTCCTGCAAATCATCATTTTATTTATTCGAAGAGTAGTAGTTCACAACGGAACTTTCTTTTATAAAGACAACATTAGTAACCTCCGTAGGCATGAATAACTGTAGCTTATTGCGAATAAATAGCGAAGAGATACACTACTGTTCGATCACATTGACGTATACAAATCACTGCAAACATTAATTATAGAAAAATACCGAGGAGCAAACATGCGTAAGGACCTGAACAAGAATGACTACATAAAAAGAATAACAGGAAAAGCAGATTCAATACTCAGAATCAATGGGAATTTTAGTTTTACGTATTTACTTCGCAAAACAAGTGGCTTAAAAACACTCGTTCGGCCGTTTCTTGTGCATTGTTCATCAACTTCTGAGTTTTATCAAGTTGGGTTAATATGGTAACTAGAGGTATTCCAATGAAGCTCTGCAGGTTTCGTCACCGGATAGGCGGGAGACCGTTACGGAAATACTCAATGGTTCCAGGCGGCATGCGTTACAAGAGAGGCGTTGTACACTACGGAGAGCTTTTCCTAAGTGAATCCCTGCAGTGTACTTTCCGGGAAGAGCCGGGCAAGATATTGCTTCCACCGACGTACGTCTCGTGAAATTATCACGACCAAAAATCAGAGAAAATGAGACCCGCCAGGGTAGCCAATGAAACGTCCCCTTTCAACAATTATACATGACTGTGCTTAAACTGACACACAATATGTTTAGCGCAACGCAATCTGACTTTCAATAGTCCCTACAAAAGAATGGCCCTGGCTAACATTAACCTATACCTTTCACAAATCACTTACCTCACAAAAATCTTCGTTACTCGAACTACTGCAATACAGCGAGCGTCACTACTGCCAGCTAAATAAAAGATTCAAACTACGGAAGGCACTAACTACTGATAGGGATAGTTAGCAAATGAAAGATTTTAATAGAGAACAAACAATGTATTTACCTTAATAGTGTTGAAAAATCATAATATACATAGCAGTTCATGACATCCAGTCTTACAAATTTCAAAACTCCGCCATTTCTTTCCCCACATCCACCACTGCTGGCAGCTCACCTCCAACTGCGCAACGCTACGCGCTGTTCACATCCAGCTGCCCAACACTACAGTGGCAGACAACAATGCTAACTAGCCACGGACTGCACACAGCACGGCCAGTGATTTTTATACAGAGTGCTACGTGGCGTTACCAACATAAAAACCTAAACAGCCTACTTACACCGAGAACACTAACACGCTGCTTCCTGGACACGGGTAGGCGCGCCGGCCCCCGACCGAATCCGCCCGGCGGATTAACGACGAGGGCCAGTGTGCCGGCCAGTCTGGATGAGGTTTTTAGGCGGTTTTCCACATCCCGCTAGGTGAATACTGGGCTGGTCCCCACGTTCCGCCTCAGTTCCACGACTCGCAATCTGAACACGCTCGCACTAATCCATTAATTACACTCGACGTAGACAGTAGGGGTACATTAATTCTGTCCCGGGGGTATGGGCTGGCGGTAGGAAGGGCATCCGGCCACCCCTTTCCACTAACCTTGCCAAATCCGTTCCTAACAATGCCGACCCTGCGTCAGCGCGGGACATGGCACCAGTGAAAGAAAGAACGAAAGAAAGAAAAAATCAGAGAAAATAAGCTCAAATGGGGCTTTACCGCGCACTTTCCATTCTCTAATGGAACAAGAAAGTAGAGGGATCAGATAATGGTACGAGAAGTGCCCTCCGCCAGACAGTAAGGTGGCTTGTGGAGTATATAATAACCACCCAAAAGTGCCCGGACACCTCTTAGTGGGTACTGATGAACTGTGTCAACCCTTTATGACGGCTTGAATTTTATCGTGAACCCTTTCAGCGACATGTCTCAATGTTTCTCGAGGAATAGTAGCCCATTCTCCCTCAAAAGCCGAAACCTGAGAAAGCAGTGACGTTGGACGCTGGAGCTGGAGCTAAGTTCTGACTCATCCCATAGGTTTCCATTGGATTCAGGTCGAGACTCCAGGCGGGCTCGTCAGTTTCAGCAACGTTATTGTTCACAAACCAATGCTTCACAGATGCTGCTTTGTGCATTTTGCGTTATCGTGCTGCTACAATCATCGTCTCCGAACTGTTCATCTGCTATATTCAGTACTCAATGCAGTAAAACCTGTTCATGTACTTCCTCATTTGTGTTCTCTTAGGCATAATAAGAGGACGACAAGCCAACCACGAAATCGGCCCAATACCGCAATACCATGTCCTCCATACTTTATCGTTGGCACTACACATGATGGCAGGTGTCGGTCTCCAGTCATTCACCAAATCCAAGCCCTTCTATGAGATTGCTGCAGGGTATAAAGTGATTCGTGACTCGAAATTAGTCGTTTCCAGTCATCCACTATCCATAGACGTCGCACTTTACACTGCCTCAAGAGTCGCTTAGCATTAAATAAAAGACTGTGTAAGGAGCTGTTATATCATTGTACTCCATTATTTGTAACTCCCTACGCACTTCTGTTGTGCTAGCTCGACAGCGGGTACCAATTTGGAACACATGAGTGTTCCCTCCCGCTGATTTCATGTGATTTTTTTTTTTTTTTTTTTTTTTTTTTTTTTTTTTTTTTTTTTCACCCACCATCCAGTAAGCTCGACGGTCAGCGTCCGTCAGTGCAAGATGTCCTCCTGGACTTGGCTTAGTTCTGGCTGTTCCTGCGCGTTTTCACTTCACAGTTACGTCACCAAGAGTCGACTTGCGCAGCCTTAGAAGGGTTTAAATGTCCCTCATGGCTCTGCTAGGTAGAAGGCATCCAGTACCTACTCCACGTTCGAAGTCATTGAGCTCACCTGTCGGAAACATCCTAATGTTACCGCTTCTCTGCTTACAACACAATGTTCCCCGCCTCCTTTGGTAGAGGCAGGTCCGCCTCTCCTGACATCTAGTGGTCAATTACGCATTGAAGAGTGGTGTCCACGTGCTTTTGACTTGGTACTGTACTACTAGAGCTAGATTATACACTGAAGAGCCAAAGAAACTGGTACACCTGCCTAATATCATGTAGGGTCCCCACGAGCACGCAGAAGTACTGCAACACGACGTGGCTGGGACTCGACTAATATCTGAAGTAGTGCTTGAGGGAAGTGACACCATGAATCCTGCAGGGCCGTCCATAAGTCCGTAAGAGTACGAGGGGGTGGAGATCTCTTCTGAACAGCATGTTGCAAGGCATCAGAGATATGCTCAATAATGTCCATGTCCGAGGAGTTCAGTGGCCAGCGGAAATTGTTAAACTCAAGATTGTTCCTGGAGCAGCTCTGTAGCAAATCGGGACGTGTGGGGTGTCGCATTTCCCTGCTGGAATTTCTAAAGTCCGTCGGAATGCTCAATGGACATGAACGGCTGCAGGTAATCAGACAGGATGCTTACGTACGTGTCACCTGTGAGAGTCGTACCTAGACGTATCAGGGGTCACGTATCACTCCAGCTGCACACGCCCCACACCATTACAGAGCCTCCGCCAGCTTGAACAGTCCCCTGCTGACATGTAGAGTCTATCGATTCATGGGTTTGTCTCCATACGCGTACACGTCCATCCGCTCAATGCTATTTGAAACGAGGCTCGTCCGACCAGGCAAAATGCTTCCTATCATCGTCCAATGTAGGTGTTGATGGGCCCAGGCGAGACGCAAAGTTTGGTGTCGTGCAGTCATCAAGGGTACACGAGTGGGCCTTCGGCTCCGAAAGCCCATGTCGATGATGTTTCGTTGAATGGTTCGCACGCTGACACTTGTTGGTGACCCAGCATTGAAATCTGCAGCAATTTGTGGAAGGGTTGCATTTGTGTCACGTTGAACGATTCTCTTCAGTCGTTGGTCCCATTCTTGCAGGATCTATTTCCGACCGCAGCGATGTCGGAGATTTTATGTTTTACCGGATTCCTTATATTCACTGTACACTCGTGGAATGGTCGTACGGGAAAATCCCCACCTCATCGCTACCTCGGAGACGCTGTGTCCCATCGCTCGTGCGCCGACTATAACACCACGCTCAAACTCTCTTAAATCTTGATAACCTGCCATTGTAGCAGCAGTAACCGATCTAACAACCGCGCCGGGCACTTGTTGTCTTATATAGGAGCTGTCGACCGCAGCACCGTATGCTGCCTGTTTACATATCCCTGTATTTGAATACGCATGCCTATACTAGATTCTTTGGTGCTTCAGTGTTTTAAGCAAGGTTTAAATATATTGAATTCTTCTCCATCCATGTCCAACGACACGTAGGTGCTTCAGTTGATTCGTAAGAGGCTGAAGTGTGAGCCGGTTTTAGCGCCTGTTTGTTACAGTCGGCGGCCGTCTGGAGAATGGCGCCGTGGACTTGCTGTGTGTAGTAGAGCAGAGGCGCGTTAGTGAGGTAGGTAGGAGGGTAGGCGCTAGACAGGGACGAGGCGGCGTTATCTGGCGGCCGCTGTCGCTGATGACGCCGGCGCCGCACTCGCTTCCCCAGCCGTAGCCCGACGTAGGACTCCCTCCCCACATCCGCTTCCATTCCTGAGACGTCGCGGCCGATCAAGTGGCGTTAGGACCGCCGATAAGGATAAGGAGACGCCCGCAGGCGAGATGGTGCTCCGGAGCGATAACCGGGCAGGCCTGTCGCTGCCACCGACTCCTCACAAGTGCGCTTGTTTACAGGCCGAGAGCCGGCTGCTGGACTGCCGCTGGTCACACAAAGTAACCAAGTGTCTCGTGGTCTCTGTCAACAGCTCACGGAGGTTTTACCGGGCCTTATATACGAGGTAGAAGTTCAAGAAGAAACAATCACTTGAGATAGTAGGTGTTTCGCGGCTACATTCATGAATAAGTACTTCTTGAAGAACAGCTGTAACGCTCTAGATATTAAGTCAGCCATCTCTAAGAAGCAAAAACTCAGAGATACCCAGTCATCAGAAGATAATCACTCCACAGTATTCCGTCTTTCTTCGGAGTTGCAACAAATAAAACAGACAGAAACCTGGGCAGACACAGTATCCAATCCATTTTCTTACCACCCAATAAAATTATGGAGATATTTTGGGTCTATTCCAATTTCTCCCTGCTACTGCAGTTTCAACCCTCTGCAGCTCCCTCTAGAATCGTGGTTCAAAAATGGTTCAAATGGCTCTGAGCACTATGGGACTCAACTGCTGTGGTCATCAGTCCCCTGGCCATACCTTGTCAAAATGGCTCAAATGGCTCTGAGCACTATGGAACTTAACTGCTGAGCTCATCAGTCCCCTAGAACTTAGAACTACTTAAATCTAACTAACCTAAGGGCATCACACACATCGATGCCCGAAACAGGATTCGAACCTGCGACCGTAGCGCTCGCTCGGCACCAGAATGTAGCGCCTAGAACTGCTCGGCCACTCCGGCCGGCCATACCTTGTCAGTTCTGGAGAGAACCTCCACATTTCTTATTTTTTCACTCCACCTCATTTTCAACATTCAGTCGCTTTGATTTTCTTCTTTTGCGGTGTTCCCACAGTCCATGGTTCACTGCCATATAATGCCGTGGCCCAAACTTACATTCATGGAAACTTCTTCCACAAATGAATGCCTATGTTAGAAACTAGTAGACTCTTCTTTCCATGGACGCCATCTTTGCGTATGACAGTCTGCGTTTTCTATCTTCCTTATCGAGTCCCTCATGTTGTATTTTATTTCCAAGCTAGCGGAATTCCTTAACTTTGTCTACTTCATGGTCACCAATTTCTGTTTTTAAGTTGACCGCTTTTCTCGTTCATCTTCGTTCGATTTACTCTCAGTCAGTGTGCTATACTCATTAGACTGTTTATTTCATTCAACATATCCTATAATTCTTCTCCAATTTCGCCATGTGTAACACTCTCATCATCGAATCTCCTCATTGGTATCGCAGACATTGATAGTTTGCCATACTAAACTGCAACAGAAATCCTCTGCGAATTCAAACAGGTATCCTCGGAAGAAAGACGACGTAGTTTTCGAGGAACCTTGTTGGGTGAATTTAGAGAACTCGTGTTCGACGAAGACTGCGTGACCATTGTGCTGTTACTCTCTCTTACAAGTAGCGTAGGAATCATGAGAATAAGATAAGAGAGATTAGCCATTGTTCCGTCACTCAGTACGAAAATAGACTGTACATCCATACATATGCGTCTGTACTCCACAAGTCACAGTGGCCCCGTACCGAGAATCGATTTCAAAGTCGTTTCCATGTCAAAACTGTTTACAGCTGCGTCTTCTAGGTTCGAGGTATCTAGCTAAAAGTACGATACTGAACTCATTGTCACTTACAACTATAGAACGAAGGTCTACGTAACCTGAAATTCTCGGTGAAATCTCCATATTCTTTGAATATAACAAAATATCGCTAATATTGTTAGGAAGTACGCTCCACGAAAAGTCCGCGTCAATAATTGAGTGGTCACGTGGCTGAATTCCATGTGGGGGATCCGGGTTCGATTCCCGGTACTGCTGGAAATTCTTTCTTTGTGGGGGGCTTAGACGGGGTGCACTGAGACTCGTGAGGCCAATTGAGGAGCTGCCTGACCCAGTAGTAGCGGCTACACTTCATGAAAACCGACAACGGCCGGGAAACTGATATGTTGACGTCACGCTCCTCCATGGAGTATCCAATGGCGCTATTAACAGAGGATGACACGGCGGTCGGTCGGTACTGTTGTGTCCGCCAGGGTCTGTGGGCGAATTTTACGTTTGCGAGGAGAACAAAAAAATATTTCGAACAATATCTTTTGCATCCATTTCTTACTTAAGAAACTTGGCAGAGAAAAGTAGAATTAATTTCAGTCTTCGAGTTCCGTTTGTGCTTTATATGCTGCCTTGATTCTGAAGCATGCAACAGTAGCTACGCTGATAGTAGTAAAAGACAGGGTGCTTTTTTTCTACAGCGATGACATAGCATTCAGGCAGATGAATGACAGGGACTGTTTGTAACAACTGGTATGGACTCGTTCTCTCCGTTTGCCAAATGCTATGACGTACACCGTTTCCGATGGTGCCCGCGCCTCTGCGTCGAGAAGGAGAAGGAAGTCCGATTCCCTGTCTGCTGTCTGTGGAACAAAGGAAATCCGCGCGCCCGTTACGGACGAGAAAACAGTGGCGTGGCCTGGAGCAGAACGGAGGGTAATGATTTTCCCCCCGCTTACCGGCCCGGCCGCCCACTTGTCCCTGGCGGAGACTGGGCTGGGGACTGTCGTGTCGGCCCTGCACCAATTACGACCCCTATCCCCCCCCCCCCCCCGTCCCTCTCTCCACGGCTGCAGCTCAACGCCGTGGCACTTCTCCTCCTCCGTGTGGTATTCTCCGCAATGAGTAATTTCAGCGGCCGAAGGTCACCTTCTTGATTCAATTACTTGGTCCTTACCCCCCCCACCCCTCTCCCCCCTTCCCTCCTCCCCGTCTGCCGTCCAGACGAGATCGCAACCGACTTGCCAGTACTCCGGAGGCGCAGCTCCCCCCTCCCCCGGTACCTACCCCACCCCGACCTAGTTCTTTCACTATCTCTGGTTCAGCAAGTTTCTTCACAATTCACACTGGACTCCATTGTATATAAAGGGGCCTGCGCTCGAAAAAAAAAATTTCAGCATCCTGGAGTAAATACCTTATTTAAGAAGCTTGTTGGGCGTTTGTTCAAGATATTAGGTTGGTGCATAAGCTCTAATGTTTTCGTTTTACATATTATACCGATTGGAGTGTCCGCCCCCGGTAGCTGAGTGAAGAGAGAAGGTTTCCTGTTTGAACCAATGAACATTTCTGAACAATTGAGCGAAACACACCAATTTCGAGAAGACGTGACTCAACATGTTACCAGCGGGGCGCAGAAGGCCTCTGATCAATTACACACAAATAAAAAAAAAGAAAAAAAATTCAGAAAAAGGAAGATTTTGTTTTGTTTGTAAGGATAGCCAGAGACCCTAACCTTGAACTCCCATATTTCCCCTGGTATATGGGCAGCTCTCTGGGGTGGGTTTAGTCAGGAGCCAACGCCTGAAGTGGACCAGATTTTTTTGTTATAGGATGGAAAGTGGCGGTGGCACTTAGTTTTCTTTTTTTTTAGTTCCATTTTCCTAAGGGGCTTTAAAATAAGAGAGTAAAATAAAAAAAGTGGTCAGTGTGACGGAAAAAACACACACAAAAAGTAAC
This sequence comes from Schistocerca piceifrons, assembly GCF_021461385.2. Lineage (NCBI taxonomy): Eukaryota > Metazoa > Arthropoda > Insecta > Orthoptera > Acrididae > Schistocerca > Schistocerca piceifrons. Next base: position 398,556,770 of record NC_060141.1, on the reverse strand, counting down.
AAAAAAGTGGCTTAGTGGTAAAAAAAAAGGTCAGCGCTACAGAAGGTCAATCCTAAGGAACCGGGTTCGATTCCCGGCTGGGTCGGAGATTTCCTCCGCTCACGGACTGGGTGTTGTATTGTCGTAATCATCATCATTTCATCCCCATTGACGCGCAAGTCGCCGAAGTGGCGTTACATCGAAAGACTTGCACCCGGCAAATAGTCTACCCGACGGGAGGCCCTAGTCACACGACATTTTTTATTTACCGATTGCAGTGGATTTGTCTATCGATTGTCATTTTTTATTCGTAGGTCACTGATGCTATTTGAGTTTACATATTGTCGTCTTGTTACTTGTAGATAGTGAGTCGATCTGTGGAGGTTAGAAAATGGAGTGCCAGGTTGATAAATTGGTACATTTCCGATATATTCTTCTGTTTCAATTCATTAGAGGGGCGACAGCAGCGAAAAGCACCTAGAAACATTTTCGTCGTGTATGGGGATAATATCACTGGACATAGCACGATAACAAAAAGGTTTTTCTCGTTTTAAGGAGGATATTTCGACATTAGTGACTCTCCACGTTCAGGAAGACCTTCGGTGTTTGATGAAGATCGTTTAAACGCTTTAATCCACAACAATCCACGTCATCTTACTCACAAACTGGCAAATGTGATGAACTGTTGTCATTCCACCATCGTGTGACATTTGCATGCAATGGCGAAAGGCTCAAGAATCGGGTGTGTGGATACCGTATGCCATCAACAGTGGGCCATCAACAAGGACCACCGGCCGCGGTGGCCTTGCGGTTCTAGGTGCTACAGTCTGGTTCAAATGGCTCTGAGCACTATGGTACTTAACATATTAGGTCATCAGTCCCCTGGAACTTAGAACTACTTAAACCTAACTAACCTAAGCACATCACACACATCCATGGCCGAGGCAGGATTCGAACCTGCGACCGTAGCAATCGCGCGGTTCCAGACTGAAGCGCCTAGAACCGCACGGCCACCGCGGCCGGAGCTACAGTCTAGAACCGCCTGACCGATACAGTCACAGGGTCGAATCCTGCCTCGGGCATGAGTGTGTGTGATGTCCTTAGGTTAGTTAGCTTTAAGTAGTTCAAAGTTCTAGAGGACTGATGACCTCAGAAGTTAAGCCCCATAGTGCTCAGAGCCGTTTGAACCAGCCAACAGGGCCAGCGTGCGAACCATTCAACGAAACATCATCGATATGGGCTTTCGAAGTGTAAGGCCTACTCGTGTACCCTTGATGATTGCACGACACAAAGCTTTACGCCACGCCTGGGCCCGTCAACACCGACATGGACCTGTTGGTGACTGGAAACATGTTGCCTGGTCGGACGTGTCTCGTTTAAAATTGTATCAAGCGGACCGACGTGTACGGGTATGGAGACAACTTTATGAATCCATGGACCCTGCATAGCAGCAGGGGACTGTTCAAGCTTGTGGAGGCTCTATCTATAATGGTGATATGGGACTCCTGGTACGGCTAGATACGATTCTGACAGGTGACACGTACGTAAGCATCATGTCAGAACACCTGCATCCATCCACGTACTTGGCCAATTGCAGCAGGACAATGCGACGTCCCACGCGTGCAGAATTGCTACAGAGCAGCTCCAGGAACACTCTTCTGAGGTTAAACACTCCCGCTGGCCGCCAAACTCTCCAGACATGAACATTATAGAGCGTATCTGGGATGCCTTGCAACGTGCTGTTTAGAAGAGATCTCCAATCCCTCGTACTCTTACGGATTTATGGCCAGCCCTGCAGGATTCATGGTGTGAATTCCCTCCAACACTGCTTCAGACATTAGTCGAGTCCAGGCCACGTCGCGTTGTTGCACTTCTGCGTGCTCGCTGGGACCCTACACGATATTAGGCAGGCGTACCATTTTCTTTGGCTCTTCAGTGTATGTGTTCAGCTTGCTATGAACACTCCCATTTCACAAGACAATAGCTGCGATCGTTGGGCTGCTGTGTGGGCTTCTCAGGTGCTCTATCACACCTCCACTGGCTCTCTAAATCATCTGATATTAATCCTGTAAAATCTGTCTGAAATCATATGGAACGTCAGTTGAAATGTAGCAACCAACATCTCCAAAATTTGGTAGCTCTGCAGGATATGATCACGAATGAGTGTCTTCAGTGGGATATGGGATACCTGTAGAAATCTGCGGACTCTCTTCCTCACTGAATTAAGGCCATTATTAATGCTAGAGGTGGTGTTACTCAGTATTAGTCTGATGTCTCCTTGACGTTTCTAATTTGTTGTGTGGTGTGTGAGGTGTTAATCCTTGTATAGGAAAACATGATGTGTGTGTGTGTGTGTGTGTGTGTGTGTGTGTGTGTGCATGTGTGTGTGTGTATGTGTATGAAAATGGGAGAGAGGCGACGAGGAGACGGACAGTGAAAGGGGACTAGGATATGGGCAGAGGGCAGGCGGTGGAAGAGAGCGAGCGAAGGAGATAGGAAAAGGAAGGTGGACGAGACGATGGAGAAACGGAGAGAGAGTTGGGAGGAGAAGACAGACAGATTGAGGTGGGAGAATGAGGTGGACAGAGAGACAGGAGGAGGAAGAGGTGGACACAGAGAGAGGGGGAAGGAGAAGATGTGTGGAATGTGTACGCCGAACGCGCACTCGAGCGAAAACGCGGGGAAAAGTCTAGTATAAAATAAAATTAAATATGACAGATTCAGAACTACGTGGTCACACAAGATATCGTCTTGTTGGTATGTACAACCATCCGTGGCCTAATAATAACTAGTTAGGGAGGCAGCGTAAAACAAACTGTGGTCGCTGAGTGGCATTGACTTATGAAGGAAACAGAAAGAAAACGCAGTGTTCGTCACGAAATGTTGAAAAGACACCGAAGACATGGAGAAGACTGTTGTTGTGAGTGATGAATATATATTTAACATCAGTTCTTTCAGATGCTATGTTTCTGCAATGTGAATCGGTTGGGATCAATGGGCGGAAATATCGCATTTTAAAGGAATACACATTACCCAAGCAATGTATAATAATAATGACATATGGGTACTTGAAGATAGTATCTTGTTGCCGTTAAGTATTAAAAATTGTTGAATATAAAAAATCACTGAAGTAGGAAAGGTGATGTTTGTAAGTTTGTTTAGCCACGCGCATACCTCAAAAATTTCCCTTGTAACGCGGATAAGCAAATCCACAATGTATAGATATTCGCACGAAAGACTAACGTGAAGTCATTTATAACCTACATATTGGCAGCAGTGACTAGGACGACAAGATGAAATCCTCGAATGAGCACGTTCTCACATCTTGAAAAAGTCCCTTCTAGACAAGAAGGTGATAGTGCTAAGAATATTGGCTCATGTATTGTTATCCCTTAGGACTACTTAAATTCTACAATCCTATCTTACAAATGAATATGTAAACTACGGATAGCGGGTGCGTTTTCCTAGTTGTGATATTTCCAAAATAGTTTGTGATAAAATCGATGAACAGAAGCCACAAACACCGGCAGAAAACACGGCCTAGTTTTCGTACAAGGATAAGATGTTTAGCCACTCATTCGTGCTTTAATTTTTTCCGAAGGACGTACTCGACAGGAAACATAGTAAACTCGTTTATACTTTGCGAAGAAAGAAGAGCTGTGTTTCCTTGCCGTCAGCTGGTACCAGAACAGACTCTCCTGTTGCTGGGAGAATAGCTTACTTGACGGTACGCTAAACGAATCGCAGGAAAAAGCAAACAGCTATCACTTAGGTCATCATCCATTAAAGCGTGTTTTACGGGAATCCCAGCTCACCACTCGGAATATCCTGACGCCCTCATCGTAGTGGAATGTAGGATGTTAGTGTCAGAAAACAATGGGCAAGCGATTGTGTTGTGACGACAATGGCAATTGCAGACTGGGTAACCTATATTTCCTCCGCGTCATAAACCACTAACCCGCAGTTTTTATCTGCAGCACGTGATGGATAAAAAATGATATCGCTTTGATGCTCTTTTACTTCACAGGACCAAATAAAATAATAACACAATAACTCGTTCTAGAACTGCGGTTACCAACCTTTCTGAGAACATTATCCCCGAGTGCAGTCAGATATTAGCTAGTAACCTCTCCCTCCACTCCCCCAACCATTATCCATATTAGCGTCTAATTAAACTTTAGAATGATAAAAAATTTGCTTTGAACACTTCCATGTGTAAAGTTATGAAAGATAAATGATGTCAAGTTGTTGTCAGTGTTATTACAAAACCACGAACTAATCAGTCGGTGCGACAATTAGTACTGCTTATTTCCAACATTTTCTTATAGAAATAATAAGGAATTCTCAATCCGTCCCTAGTGCTACCTACTACTTCTTCTCAGAAAAGAGAGCTAATTATCCACATTAAAGGCAGACCATTGTTACAGAACACGCTTCATCCGCACCACTCCTCTCCCTAGCGACACTTGCTTCACCCACACTTTGCACCCCCATTCAGTGTGATAATACTCGTAGTAACGTGTGGCTCAGTGGCTTGGCACAAGTCTTTCAATTGGGCGCCACTTCAGCGACTTGCTTGTCCTAACCTACGCCATTTATCCCGTTAGAGAAAGTGGACCTGCAGTTTGACGTGGAATCCGAACCTCGTGTCGTTCTTGGCGAATCCCCATGTGGGTGAGGGGTGAACGTTAGGTTAAAGGCAAACAGAAGATTTCCGTGGTCCGATTCGGACTCGATCACACGACCTCTTAATTTTCAGGCACGCTGCATTGTTCAAGAATGATATATTTCATGACAGATCGATAGATAACGGAGAACAAGTTCCATTGGTGGTCTGCACATTTCCCCCGATTTGAATACTTTGGGTTTTTACCAGTAGAACCACCAAAAATTATTGGTTTGTGCAGCATGTACACGGAGGTTACAGAAATTATGGGATACCTCCTAATATCGTATCGGTCCTCCTTTTGCTTCGCGTAGTGCAGCTTCTGGACGTGGCATGGACTCGACAAGACGTTGGAAGACCCTGCCGAAGTACTGAGCCATGCTGCCTCCGTAGCTGCTTTTTCATCTCGGGCGATCTGGGTGGCCAAATCATTCGCTCTAACTGTCGAGAATATTCTTCAAACCAGTCACGAAAAACTGTGTTTCGGTGATACCGCTCAAAGTGATCCATAAAAAAATCCATCGTTATTTGGGAACATGAAACCCATAAATGCTGCAAATAGTCTCCAAGTAGCCGAATATAGCCCCTTCCAGTCAGCGATCGTTTCAATTTGACCAGAGGATCCAGTCCATTCCATGTAAAGGCATCCCACACCATTATGGAGCGACCACCAGCTTGCACAGTGTCTTGCTGACAACCTGTTCCATTGTTTCGTGGTGTTTGCGCCACACTCGAAAGCTACCATCAGTCCTTACCAACTGAAATCGTGATTAATCTGATCACGCCATGGTTTTCTAGTCGTCTAGGATCCAACCGGTATGGGTATGAGGCGCTGCAGGCGATGTCGTGCTGCCAGCAAAGGCACTCGCGTCTGTCGTCTGCTACCATAGGATATTAACGCCAAATTTCTCCGCCCTGTCCTGACGGAGACGTTCTTCGAACGTCCCATATTGATTTCTGCGGTTATTTCACTGAGTGTTTTTTGTCTTTCGCACTGACAACTCTACGCAAACGCCGCTGCTCTCGGTCGTTAAGTGAAGGCCATCGGCTGCTGTGTAGTCCGTGGTGAGAAGTTCAAATGGTTCAAAATGGCTCTGAGCACTATGGGACTTAACATCTCAGGTCATCAGTCCCCTAGACTTAGAACTACTTAAACCTAACTAACCTAAGGACATAACACGCATCCATGTCCGAGGCAGGATTCGAACCTGCGACCGTAGCAGCACGGCGGTTCCGGACTGAAGCGCCTAGAACCGCTCGGCCACCGGGACCGGCAATATTGAATTCCCAAACGATTTCCGAAATAGACTATCCCATGCGTCAAGCTCCAATTACCACACAGCGTTCGCAGTCTGTTAATTCCCGTCGAGTGACCGTAGTCACATAGGAAACCTTTTCCCATGAATCGCCTGAGTACAAATGACAGCTCCGCGAGTGCACTGCCCTTTTATACCTTATGTACGCGATAATACTTCTATCTGTGTATACACATATCGCTTTTGTCACATCAGTGTATTCACGATATAGAGACACTTCGTCAAAGTCTCGCGGTTGTCTGTGAAACCATGCTACACCGTCCGTGGGTGTTTGAAAGGGCGAGAGAGTTTGTAATCAGCAAAGTGAGTATGTGCGTACAGGCAACTAGAGGAAATTTTGACTATTTGCTACAAGTTTCTTTCTTGCATTAAGAACTCGGAAATGGAAGATTTTCGGTCGTAACAGATGTGAACGTTTTTTCTGGCTTTAGTGTGAGGCATGTGATTTAAAAGGCACTAAAAGTGTAAGTCTTATACCTTGTACGTAATTTGTGTAGACAGATACGCCGCTGTGAAAAAATGGATTACCCTCGAAACTAATTGTGACCAGTTACAATATTATTTGCTGTTGGGCATTTTACTTAAGGTTGACCCCTATGCTGATCATTAGCCTGTCTTCGATTTGTTTAATCAACACAGCGTCCAAAATATACAATTTACAATTCGTTAAACTTGGTAAGTCAGTTCGAAGGTCGAATGAAGACAAGAGCATAGGACCTCGCAGTAGGACCATGCCAGCGGTGTGGTATTCAAGTAACCATTACTGTTGTACCTTTTTAAAAAACAATTGTTAATTAAAATGCTTCGTAGGCGTCTCATATGTAGCAGCAACTTACTTTAATCAACTCGATTCACAAAAACAAAACTCTGCATCTCGACAACCTCAATTCGTGTCCTCTCAGGATTAAGGGACGGTCATTGCCCAAATTTTTGAAGGCACGTCACAGTTCTCTGCGAAACAAGGGAGAGTTTCTGAGTGACTCTTAACTGTAAAAGTTAAAGGCAAAAAGTCTGGCAATAAACCTCGCGGTCTCCGAGTAGCAGCGAGCCTTTTGCGTTTAAAAAGCCGTAAACCGGCACCTAGTGCTTATGCTTTCAGCAGCTCCCACTAAGACCGGGGTTGTTTTTTAGCCTTTTGTTATAAACTGCTTTATGCCACGTGAGTGACTAATGCAAAAAAAAAAAAAACTGTTTTCCCCAGAGTTAAGTAAAATGTGTGTAAGAGTTTAATAGGAACGTTGAAGACAATTGGAGACAGCGTTGGATTAGGGATTTATGTTGAACGAAATCGGGTATGCTCTTAGGGGCCGACCCGGCTTTCACCTTAGGTGATTTAGGAAACCCACAAAAATCTAAATCTAAATAGCCGGGTGGACATTTGAATAGACGCCCTTTCGAATGCGAGTCCAGTAAAAAAGTAGAGCACCGGCGTTCTGGCCACAGAAGGGTAAATCTGGCCCGACGGAACTGCCTTTTGCATCCCTTAAAAGTCTGTGAATAGATATGGCTCCCCCCACCAGTTTACGAACTATGAACTCACAAAAACAAAATAAAAATATGTACTTCATAGTAGAAGTACGCTGCCTGGTGGCAAACTCTATTTTAATCTGTAATTCTTTTAACACAAAATAGATTGTCACTTGCATATTAAATCTGTCGAAATGTATAAAAATGTGGTAGCAACAATTATTGAGTCAGTTATTCTTTTCACGACTCGATCTGCCATCGTAACAAAATAAAATAAACGTAGTGTTCACGAACATTAGAAAGAAAGTGAAATGATGTGTAAAGCTTCTCATCTTGAATTAACTGTACAGATTCCAAAATCGATCATAGATTATGTGAGACTGCTTTATTTGAAAAGTTATGGAGAAATTAATATTAAGGTCAATATTCTATTAATGTTAATTCATTTGGTGTCTTTAGGTTCAATTTTTACGTCTTCAGCATTACCTTTCGTCCTTTTAATCAATCTAGCCTCGTCGTAAATTTCGCATTGCCAACCGAAATGTTTGATTTCTCATAAACTTTGGCCCGGCTTGGGTTATTCTTCTTATTTAAATTTCATATTTCTCATTTGCAGATATTTATGAACGTATTTGATTGCCAAAAAGCTATTTTTGTCAATATATTTTCATTATTTATATCGACATATTTCATTGTATCGATGTTGTACCATAAAAATCAGTAATATGTAATGTGCAATTTTATGTATGATAAGTCATGACCTTGATATACCTGCACTGAAGATAGCTACACAGTAGCTGAAATCCATCTGCAATAAACAGATGAAAAATATACGACCGATGCTGCCCTTCCTCCTATTTTGTATCTCATTAATACGGTCCTGGAGCATGCAGTTCCTGATGGAAACAAACATGAAGACAATTCCGTAAGGTTTATTTGGTATGCACGGAATCGGTAAACAGTAAGTAGTGTTATGTTAATGTTAGAAATATATTACGTGACAAAAATAGAATTTACATAATATGAAGTTAGGTTGTGATCGAAGTGTAATTGCAAGTAGGGATGGGAAAAACCAACCGGTTAAAACCAATACCGGTATTTTAGTTCTGAATAACCGGTATTTTTCGGGATTTGTGTGATCTCGGTTATAATAGGTATTTCTACTTTCTTACTAATGACCGATTTAAAAAAGGAAATATCAGCCATAGCAGCAGTGCTAAAATTTTTTGTTTCAAAATAAACATTTTTTTAAGGAATAATTTTAATTGCTAAGGTATGTATTGATGTGACACATTGCGTTGCTAAAGAAAATGTGAAAAGCGATCAATGCGATTTTAATAACAATGCCGACAGCAACAGACACATGGTAAAACAATTCGTACAGCGTTGCTGGGACAATAGTGTCCCTCTTGCCGTGTGTCGTGGCTCGAGGTACGTGTGTACGTGCAGTGTGCAAGAGTTACACCCCACCCGATCTATACAGTAGTTTTTCGCTGTTGTCGCCGGACATCCATTGTATTCTAGAATGGCACCAACTCAGGTCTGCTAGATTGGAAAAAATTTTACTTAGTGACATAGCAGTTAAGCAGACTGCTTCATTTGCTTAAAATATTAATAATGTGTCTATCATTTCTATGAAATAATAAAAGAGGAAGGAAATCATGGTAACAGGAATAAATTAAAAATGGAACAATTCACTCATTGCACACAATGAAAGCAGGAAGTAGCTGATCTGCTTTCTATGCCTTTATCTGCTTGCAGCCCTTGTAGAACAACAAATTACCGAAAAAAAAGTTCTTCAACCCCAGATTTCCGTCTTTAGCACTGACTATTCGTAATGCCGAAATAGTGAAATGATGGACGATTGCAATTTGATTTTGAGCAGAGTTTTATAAAATTAGAATCAGTAAGAGAATACTGGTGTTTATTTGTAGTATTCAACCACTTATCATTTTTCGGTTCAAATGGCTCTGAGCACTATGGGACTTAACTTCAGAGGTCATCAGTCCCCTAGAACTTAGAACTACTTAAACCTAACTAACCTAAGGACATCACACACATCCATGCCCGAGGCAGGATTGAACCGGCGACCGTAGCGGTCACGCGGTTCCAGACTGAAGCGCCTAGAACCGCACGCCCACATCGGCTGGCTGTCATTTTTCGGAGAAAGCAGCGTAACGCGGGTGGACTAACTTCTGTTTTATTTGGAATTTATTGTAATATTTTGATTCTATGTATTCTGAAATTGAGGAACTCAAAATTTTTCAGTCTTTGTTCGATTTATACGTTTATTATAGGAAATAGTGGGAACAAAATACAGCAAATAGATTGTTTTAGAAACAGTTTACCCTGAGTGACTTTAACAAAAAATGGCAAATTGCTCTGAGAACTATGGGACTTAACTTCTGAGGTCATCAGTCCCCTAGAACTTAGAACTACTTAAACCTAACTAACCTAAGGACATCACACACATCCATGCCGAGGCAGGATTCGAACCTGCGACCGCAGCGGTCGTGCGGTTCCAGCTGTAGCACCTAGAACCGCTCGGCCACCCCGGCCGGCCGACTTTAACAGTCAGGTTAAACTGGCACAGCAAAAAATGTATATATACGAAATCTAGTTGTTTCAGTGACAACCGCCATTCCTAGTTGCAAAATGGCTCTGTGCACTATGGGTCATCAGTCCCCTAGAACTTAGAACTATTTAAACCTAACTAACCTAAGGACATCACACACATCAATGCCCGAGGCAGCATTGGAACCTGCGACCGTAGCAGTCGCGCGGCTCCAGACTGAGCGCCTAGAACCGCTAGACCACCACGACCGGCATTCCTAGTTGCAAGGTGTTGCGATCGACTTTGCTTCAATAATCAATATAAATTATATCTTTCTCTCGATCTGCAGTTAATGCACGTAATTTTTTTATTTATTTATTTTATGCTTTTCGAATACGAGTCCATCGTGACACCACAGTGCCCACTGGAGTACGGTGGAGTCACAAGCTACAGAGCACTCACAAAGGGCGCCGAGAACCTGCACACTCGCAACCGCTTCACGTATCTGGACCATTAGTAAGCAGTGACCGGCGGGTAGATATATTTTGTTTGTAGTACTCTCGAATATGAGGTACGTAGCGCTATCGAGACGGAGACGCGCGGAGGCCCTCAAGTGGGGTGACCACCCATTATTTCCATGGCTTTTGTTTCGAGTCGCATCGTCTGTTCTCCCGGAGGCAGCGGGAGAGTGGCATGGTGGGCTGCTCGCGGCGGCTCCGGGCGGAGCTGTTTGTTTGCGTGGGAAGGTTACTGTACTGGAGAGCAGAGGACACGCCAGTATAATAACGAGCCGGCGCTGCAGGCGGCGCGGCTAACAGGATTTGGACGCCGAGGGCCCCCAAACACTGGCGCCAGCAAGTGGGAAAGGAACGGAAAGGAAAAGGAAACGGAACGGGAGGGAAGAAGGAAAAGGCCCCGGACTAACAAGCGTCGCGTCGCCCCGCGCCGTGTCTGCTACGTACTCATCCTGGACGTGGGCTGCTCGCCGCTTCGGCACGACGCCCGAGCTTGTTTCTGTCGGCGGCCGCAGTACACACAGGCTTGCGCAGTACAGTGCTCATGGTGGGTACCGATTCCCGCAGGTGGACATCTGCACGCGCGAGTAGTTTTACACTAAGCTACAAAACCGTGTTTTTCGACATAATCTCTGTTCCATGCGAAGACCTTACGACACCTTACCGGCAGGGCCTGTATGCTCGCATGGTACCACCCTACTGGTAGAATTTAGGGCCAACGTCTTACTATATCAATATCTCCCTATTGTCCACATACTCCTTCCGGCGGAGTTCATCATTTGTAAGCTTATTTGTCCGTCGCTGACATAGAAGATCGAAAACCTTTCCTTTCAGTCTGGGCAAGCTGTGCAGTGGGTAGAGTACATGTAAAGCTTACTGGGACAGGGTAAATTCTAGCTGCAGTGAAGTCGATAATTTGATTGTAATACTGGCGTTTTAATAGATGAAAAGCGCAAGTTTGCTTTTGTTCTACAATATTACTTTTTTTGTTAACCGGTTTTCGGCTTACAAGGCCATCTTCAGACATTTACTGAATATTATCACCAAAGAAGATAAATGTTAGCAGACAACATTGGAAGAGAAGTAACACATCTAGACTGAAGTAGAAACATACAGTAAGTAACAGCTTTGCAATGTATTTACCTTAATAATGTTCAAAAGTCATCATATATATATATATATATATATATCAGTTCATGATATCCAGTATTACAAATTTACTCTTTCTGATGGACACACGTCCAGATCGTCCGCTCTCAAAAATCTGCCCTCTCTCTCCCCACATCCACCATTGCTGCCGGCTCACCTCCAACTGCGCAACGCTACGCTCTGTTAACAGCCAACTGCCCAACACTACAATAGCAAATTCAAACAATGCAAACCAGCCACAGACTGCACACAGCACAGTCAGTGATTTTCATACAGAGCGCTACGTGACGTTACCAACATAAAAACCTAAACAGCCTACTTATAAATGTTACAGACAAGGTAAAATTATTAACTTGTTTCGGCGAAGAGAGAACGATGCATCCTCAATTTTCGGTTATAAATAGCAACACTTTTTCATTCCGTTTGAAATGAATACCCATCTGTCCACGACTCGTAATAGCTTGCTGATCAGTGGAGATTCACCCCCCAATCTTTTTTTTTTTCTAACGTAAAAAGTATGAGAAGGAAAAGTTTATAGGGTTTCGTGCAGCATTAAGAGAGCGGCCGTTGAAAAGTGCGCGGCATTCGGTAAGGAGAGCAGCAGCACTCGACGGCGCCGGAAGAGCAAAGGCCGAGAGAGATAGCGTCCGCCTTCGACACGGCTTTACTGTTAAGGACGGCGCTCCATCATCCCGCGGAGACAATAGCGGCCGAGTCTGGAGGAGCTGGCCGACAAGCAAAGCTCGCGGCTTGGCCCTCTCACCTGATACACATCTGGGCCGGCCAGCAAGTGGTCCGGGTGGAGACAAGCAAATGCGCGCTCTCCGGCTCTCCTGCCCGAGTTTAGAATTCAGATCTCAAAGGCATTTAGCCCCCGACTGAAGTATCTGGAATCCGACCGCTAAAGCCGTCAGCACACAGACCGTGCTTTCCATCGTCAACGTTGAGCGTGCCGAGTTCAACGTGTTCCTGACACCGAAACCTCCAGATATCAGACACTGAGATCGGGACCAAGCATTGCATGTAGATAGAGTACCAACCAAAACACCGATGTAGTTCGTGCTATGTGCTATCGTCCAGTAGAAGATGCGTAAGCGGTAATCACAAGTAACACTAAAACTACGAAGCATAGGAAAGGCGTATCGGTGCGTGATAGTTTCGCAGATCTTGTGTGGGTGAGTTGGTAGCGCGAGAGGCCGTCGTGCCAAAGGTCCCACATTGAAATCCAACTGATGATCTGTAACTGTTGACGCGTCAAACAGATATGTGGGAGAACTTTTTCCTGACTTGTAAAAGGACTTTTCGGAGTTTGTAGCAATGTTCTTTTGGCAGACTGCTTTCCCTTCGTTAGTTGAAAGTAGCAAACTTACAGAGTACATTTGTATAGATAGGTGCGGTGTTCTGTCGGCCATGTGCGATAAAACAGACACCGCTCGTGATGAAGCAGCTAATGCATTTCTAGTTTCACAGAATACACATAAACAATAAGAACAGTGGAATAAGGAAACAATTGCATCACACTTGCGGAAGTATTAATAGTCACATATAACACCTCATGCATAATATAGTAAAAAAACTACCACATGGGGGGGGGGGGGGGGTTTGAACTCAGGACTCATGGTACGCTCTACCAACTTCCCCTCTGAAGCTATGCGTATTAGTTACAGTTACGCTTTTCGTGTGCTGATGGTCCTGGCGTTACTTTTAATTCAAAAAATGGTTCAAATGGCTCTGACCACTATGGGACTTAACTTCTGAGGTCATCAGTCCCCTAGAACTCAGAACTACTTAAACCTAACTAACCTAAGGACATCACACACATCCGTGCCCGAGGCAGGATTGGAACCTGCGACCGTAGCGGTCACGCGGTTCCAGACTGTAGCGCCTTTAACCACTTGGTCACACCGGCCGACTTACTTTTAATTAAGGTGTACGCTCGTTCACCTGGACGACAGCACATAGAACGAACGAAATCGAAGTATCGATTGATACTCTATCGACACACAACGTTTGGTACCGATCTGAGTGTCTGGCTTCCGGACATTTGGGTGTGAGAGCCCAGAAACGATGCGACTTGTGCTTACAGTACGTGATGTCAACGTGGTATACGCGATCGCAGCGCTCTCCAGCGGCAGTTTTCGGCTGTATCTCGCTCGCTCCATTACGAAAAGGACGAGCAGAAAATTCCTATATTAACTCTAATAAAACGCACATTTGCCCCCTTGTCCATACGCAAGCCATTTTGTCCTGTCTGTAATATACGTAAGTAAGAACGCCAATAAACACGAACATGTTATAAGACAACAAGGAATGTACCATATCTAGTCAACAAGAGCATTGGGTTATAGAAGTTTCGTTTCAGATAGTGCGATACAAGTTTACGGTAGTTATCCACAAACATAAAATTTATTTCATCATTCTCACTTTTTAGTAAGATCCTAAGGTCATTCTTATTTGATCACTGTTCCTATTCAGCAGCAGCATCTTTACACAAGTGAAATACAAAACTTAAAACAAGAAAGTCCAAAATATCTTACTGCAAGTAGTGGAAGCTGTCTTCTAAACATGGTTCAAATGGCTCTAAGCACTACGGGACTTAACATCTGAGGTCATCAGTCCCTTAGACTTAGAACTACTTAAACCTAACTAACCTAAGGACATCACACACATCCATTGCCCGAGGCAGGATTCGAACCTGCGACCGTAGCAGCAGCGCGGTTCCAGACTGAAGCGCCTAGAACCGCTCGGCCACAGCGGCCGGCCTCTCAATCTTCTCATTTATGTTTGAATTAAGTAATAGCAGTAGCGAAATGTTGGGTAATAGTACTTATTACAAACGACAACAGGCATATTCTCACTAGCTTTAGTGGCTTTGAAAAGTGATAAAACGGTCATGACATGAGAAAAGATGCCAGAAGACACACAGTGACGTATAATTTGCAGGTGTGAGTAAGGGCGGTCATATCTGTAAAGTTGTTTGCGGGCGGCATGGTTCAAAATGGTTCAAATGGCTCTGAGCACTATGGGACTTAACAGCTGAGGCCATCAGTCTCCTAGAACTTAGAACTACTTAAACCTAACTAACCTAAGGACATCACATACATCCATGCCGGCGGCACGATTCGAACCTGCGACCGTAGCGGTCGCGCGGTTCCAAACTGAAGCGCATAGATTTGATCGGTCACGCCGGCCGGCTGGACGACATGTACGGAAATTAAGGGTATCTATAGTGTAGTAAGGTCCAGACGATTGAGTTTACAGAAAGAACTATCGTTGTGATGGAAGATGGACTATTAACTATGTTTTGAAAATGAGAAGTGTATTTGGTTTCTGGAAGGCTGTTTTAGAAGCTGGTCATTCTAGAGTCGATTTTCTGGCAGAAATGCGGCTGCGTTAGGATTCTGACATAATTTAGTGGCTCAAAAGAAACTTATGATTCCCAAAGTTCGTGATGTGTACTTTCGTGTACTTGTATTTCTGCGTGCGTGCGCGAGTGGATGATGCGGCAGGGTGTACACGAATGCTGTGCCTTAACGTTTTGCAGCCATCATACTTTGCTTCTCGAGAGCAGCGGAGTGGAGGAGCTGGCGAGGCACCGATAGGCCCGTTGATTGATGCGTGTGGACCACGCCGCTGTGCGAAACTTGCGGGACACCCTGTGGGGGCTCGCTTCTCTTCGTCCGGCCCGGCGGGCGGCTAGACAAATGAGGCTCGTGTAAACGGACGGGAAATATGGCCTCGTTAGCCAATAAACCCCGGCCAGCTGGGCTCGGGCCCGCGACAGGGGAGCACCCTACCCCAATCCCCCCCCCCCCCCCCCCTTACCCTTCAACTCGTGCGAAGTGGCGGTGCGGACCGTGGCACGCGCCACGCGCTGGGGCCACCGCCGCACAGGTCGCATTTATCAGCCCCGCTCCCGTGTCCGCCAGCTCCCTTATATTCTCGGCGGACGCTCCTGCTTCTTCCTCCTGCACCGCAGCTTTCCTGTCAGATCTCGCTCGGCGTTAACCGAGAGACTGGTGTTGCGAGCAGTGTGCGATTTGCATCAGACCATCCCCTGCTCTGGCTTTAGTTTATACATCCCAACCTGGGATGTTTATTTCCCACACGCTGGAGTAAAACTTTACATATAATTTACATTTGTGGAGCCGAACACTGAAAGTTTTTAATACAATCTTACTATTAATATGTTTGCTTATTAATTTTGAAAAAGTGTTATATAGTAGTTAAGCATTTCAAACCATTTAGAACGCTTTCGTCTAAGGTGCGTCATCGGTTTACTTGCGAGCTTGCGAGGGAATTAGTGTGGCAGTCATACCGCAGCAGTTGTACCGCAGAGTTGGCCCTGACACAGGGTGGTGACCGGCCCGGTACCTGTGCGAACATTCACCGTTAGGCCACCTTTAGGCAACGGTATGGCGCGGACTAACGCGCCTGGGACGAAAGCACAGATTACTAAATAACGCACCATCGTCTGCTTCTAGTTCCTAGGATACTATTTCGTGGACCTTCTTTAAATACTCTTCTCTTCTACCATCGTTTTCTTTTCCTTTGGTTTTCATTTCCGTTGTTAGCTGCATGTGCAAGTACCAAGTAGGTCGCCGCTGCGATACTTTATCATCCTTTATACTGCAAGACCGACACACGTGTGGCACAAATTCTGTTGCTTTGGTATAAATTAACCTGCCGCATGCGACATACGCCGCAAGATGTTGCCTGTTTCAGGGATTTTCTCTGCCTCGTGATGGCTGGGTGTGCGTGCTGTCCTTAGGTTAGTTAGGTTTAAGTAGTTCTAAGTTCTAGGGGACTTATGACCACAGCAGTTGAGTCCCATAGTGCTCAGAGCCATTTGAACCATGTTGCCTGTTGTAGCATGCTACAAGACGACGCACGCCACATTTCCGTAGCATGCCACAATGTTGCAAGACGTCGCCCCAGCGTAAACGAGGCTTTAGAGCCAGATCTGTATTGTATGGTGGATGTGATGTGTTGCGTACGAAACTAATACCTGCAATCAGATCCAAACGTCGTGAAAACTGTGAAGAGGTGTCATCCTGCAGCAAGATAACGCTCGCCCACATTCTGCCAAACGGACAGCCGACGCAATAAAGGAGTTGAGATTCGAGGTGCTGGAACATCACCATACAGTACAGACCTGGCTCCAAGTGATTTCATATGTTTGGACCCTTAACGGAAGCACTACAGGGAAGAGATTTGAAAGTGATGAAGACGTCATTGCTGCAGTGCAATAGTGGTTACAGATGCAACCGAAAACCTATTTTCTGATGAAAAAAACTCGTAAAACGTCGGGAAAACTGCATTGAAGTCAGGGAGGTTACGTAAAAAAATAACGCATGTTTCAGTTTTCTATCATCAGAATAAGTACAGCTTTTCACAAATGTGCCTTTACTTTTGAATCGCGTCGTACACCTGTATGTAGATGATTTTGTAAAATGAGCTTTATCTATAATGTACTTTTAAAGATATAACAAGGGACGGCTTTTCTGATAGTGCATACGCGTGAATAGTGAGTTTCGGCATTAACATCTGTTTATAAATAACTGTTTAACCATGAGTAACGCCACGGTCCAAGCTAGTAACATATGTAATTATACTAACCCCCTAAGACATCCCCCCCCCCCCCCCCCCCCCCCCACTGGTAAAAGCACAAATCGCACACTGGTGCGAGACACTGTTTACTTCGCCGCTGGGGCTGTTGATGAACTTGCAGGATAGGGATGGTGATTATCACTGAAGCAATCGGTTTCGGTTATGTCTTTTTTTCATGTCAGTTAAACCTGACTGTTAAAACCGTTCAGAATAACCTGCATCTGAAATAACCGATTTCGGGCTTTTATTCCTATTATTTTGTGTAATAAACGTAGAAATCGAACAGAATTGAAAAATTTTGAGTACTTCAGTTTCAGTATACATAGAATAAAAATATTAAATTAGATTCCAATAAAACAGAAGTTAGTCAGCCCACGGTTCGCTGCTTTTCTCGACGAGTGATAAGTAGCTGAATACTACAATCGCCAGTATTGTCCTATTGATTCTAATTTCTGGAGACTTTGCTAAAAAATCACGTTGTAATCGGAGATCAGACCACTATTTGAGCCTTACGAATAGTCAGTGCTAAAGGAGAAAACTGAGGATGAATGTCTCTGTTTTCCATGTTGATTTCTCCGTTTTCAGTGGCTACAAGCAGATGAAAAAATGGTTCAAATGGCTCTGAGCACTATGGGACTAAACTTCTTAGGTCATCAGTTACCTAGAACTTAGAAACTACTTAAACCTAACTAACCTAAGGACATCACACACATCCATGCCCGAGGCAGTAGTCGAACCCGCGATCGTAGCGGTCGCGCGGCTCCAGACTGTAGCGCCTAGAACCGCTCGGCCACTCCGGCCGGCCAAGCAGATGAAGGCATGTTACGTAGACAACTACTTTCTTTTTTTACTGTATTCTGTGACTGAATTATTGTTAAGTTTTTAATTTATTACTGTTACCATAACTTCCTTCCTACTTTTATTAGTTCATAAAAATGACAGGACAATCTTTAATCTTTTAAAGCATATGAAGCATTGTAGTACATTGATACATCACTCTGTAATAATATTTTCGGACTATAGAGTTAGTGCCGTTCTGCAATACAGCGGATGTTCGGCGACGACAGCGAGAAACTAGCGTATAGACCAGGCGTAGCAAGTCTTGCACACTTCGTGTATACCCTTACCTTATGGCACGACGTACTGCTACACGGACATTTTTGCCTCAGCAATGCTGTATCAATTCTTATGCTATTTGCTTGTTGCTCGCTTCTGTCGGCATTGTTATTACAATAGCAGTGATCGCTTTTCCCGCTTTCTATTATAACGAAATATTTCAAACCAATGCAAATCCTACGTATAAGAATTACTCATTTCTTTTAAAAAAAGATTTATTTAAAAAAATTGCTATGGCTAACTGATACTTCCGTGTCTTTACTCGGCTGTTAGTAAACAGTAAAAATTTAAAAAAAAGCAAGTCTAATATCGAGATCAAACAAGTGCTGAAAATACCGGTTATTCAGAACTAAAATAACGGTACCACTTCGAACCGGTCGGTTTTTCCCATCCTTATGGCATGGTACTTCAGTACTAATCGTAAAGCTAGACCGATGAGATCTTTGCTCGTCCATACTGATAGAAGAGAGCCTGTTGCTGATTTCACTATCATTGCGATGTATGTATACCACGATGGGTACTAGAGGGAATCTGCTGCATTTTATTGCTACGTATCAATGTCCCTCTGGTAAAGGGAAGTATTCTAGCGGTTTGCAGATTTTTTTAATAATTATAGCTTGCACTTGTACATTCTGCTGTTTTCAAGTTTCATTGTTAACGCTCTGCTGAGCTTCGCTTCGTATTCTCGCACCATATTAGTTCGCGCCTGCAGACAGGCAACCAACCAAAAAAAAATTTTTGCAAAGCAGACTGCATTTGCGCCTTTCTGGGCATCTCGTGTCACTGGATGCACGTATTGATGTTTGCTGCGTCACAAACGGTGATGTGTGTCCGTTTTCTGCACGCCATGTGGTTTGTAGACTGTCCTCTTCTGAAACACTGGAGGTACTTACGAATAGCCCTGTACGCCCTGTACGTCCCACCCGTCCCCCCCTCTCCCCCCCCCCCCCCCCCCCCCCGCTTTTGGAAATCTGAATGGCAGGAAAATGACAGCGTCACTAATTAAAATTATTATGCATTTATATCTTTTACTCCGAAAAAAAATTGTAGCGAAAGGATTAAAATAAATCATTAATTACTCACCTCAAATTCAAATCCAAAATGGGTAATTGACGACTATGTTAGGCTCATTCCTAAGATTACTGAATTTTACATCATAATCGCTCTCACAAAGGCAACGTAAGCATCAGTGATTAAACACTTTCTGATTTTATTTACTGTAAAAAATAAGCCTAACAATGTTTGCGTATTTGATCTAGCCTTTTCCTTGTTCATGTAAGTTTGTACATTGGCTAAATCTTCAATGATCCGCCTCCCTACAATCTTGTCACGTGATCCTGTAAGATATTATTACATCATTTTCTGTTATACACCTTTAGTCTCCGTCTGCTCCCATTATCTTCCACTCCCGTAAAACACGAAATTTATCCTCCTTATTCTCCTTAGTCAGTCAGAGCGTTTGATGCCATAGCCTGCGAGAAAAATCGATGTGAAACACACAAAGAGACGACTTTGACCACATCCGCAATAACGCGCGCGACAATAGGGTCGGGTCATAGAGAAAGTAACAATATTCTGTAAAAAACGAATGAAAGCCGCAGTTGCTCTGGTATCTCGGTAAATGAAAAGTTATAATCATCAAACAATATATCAGTTACTTTACGCATTATCACTTCTGGAAAACTTCGCTTCGGTACCATGAATCTCATAAAATTATATGGATGTCTACATTGTATCAGGCCCTGTATTTCGTGAAATGTTTTTAAACAAAATCATAAAAATTAACTGAATTCTTTTCTGTAATCTATTCCACTTCAACATCTGCGTGTACTGGTATTACTCAGTCCTCGCAGGTACCACAGGACTAGCTGGGACTTCGCGAATGTAAGGAGGACAGAAACTGCCAAGCATGGCAGCAAATACACGGTACACGAGGATTTTGCTGCTGCAGCATGCGAGGATTATGGCTCCGTGCGAATCTCATTAATATTGCTTTAAGGATGACGTAATAACGGCTTCCCGTGCTGGATAGAGCTTACAAATTTAATTTAAAGCCTGTTCAGCGCATAGGAGTCATTAGGTGTTCGAATAATTAATGGACTGTTATCACAGACCTATTCTTACTGACGCTACTTTAAATATACTTCATTGGTGAAAAATCTAAAACGAGCGTAGTATTGTGTTTACAATACCAAAACACCTCTAATTTGTATAGCATTATTGGCGTCGTTTCAGTAAGTGTATTCATTAGGCAAACAAGCTATTTTGTCACTCACTTGAAAACACTTACTGCTTGTAAATTAAGTGATGCATTATAAATATCTTCCTGTTCAGATAACAAAGTGCAAATCTATCACTCTTATTTAATGAAACAAATTAAGGAAACTTCAACTAGCGTCTCATTGAAATAACGGGCTTCCTTGGTGGACGACGCTGAGTAGTTACCGTACCTGGCCGCACAAGTTGTGGACGCCTCAAGTGTTCGAAAGGAAAGTTATTCAGTGTATCGTCCATGGTCGTAATTTTTCTCTACCTATCTGAGGTTTAGCAGATATTGCAAAGCGGTGAAGGAGCTAATATTTTCAACGTGCGCATCGGTTGGCCTAGAAATTCTTATCGAACGGCCCCCCTTATGAAACGCAGGTAATTCTAACAGTTTATTTTGCTTTTCTGCTGTGTTTATCGCTATTTAAACAGCGTCCCACAACTGTCTTCAATTCGGCAGTATCATGGTGTCAGCGCTGTTTGGCTCTCATCATTTGTTCGTGGTGTGATCTGATGAAGGCAGTGGTCGAAACGTCGTTTAAGCGGTCTAGACTATTTTATTCATAAAAATATGAAAATTATGAAAATAACCATTTCAGAAGTTTTGGAAAGCCAGATACTCTGATGCAGCACTCGATAAAGCTTACAGCAAGGTTTCCAGTCCGGTTCGAATTCTGGCTCGTTACAAAGTTAATCTCTCTAGGAAGTTTCGAACTTGTTTTTATCCTTTCCCTCATTGTATCCAAACTGAACTATTGCCACGACTGTAGTCATATATAGTCAAATCAACGAAGGAAAATTAGTGAACGTTGGGGTAGTGGGGAACCTTAAAGGCATTCTTTTATGTCTTTCTCGAATAAGTCACGGCTTCTAGCGGAAATGTTCCAGAATACAAAATTAAAAGTATTAAATTGCCTCCAAAACGATCTTACTCAGTTTTTTGTAGGACTAATAGTTTCCATTTTGCAGGGGATGTTAATGTTGCAGATTATTAAAAATACTGTTTTGACGGTATAAAATTAATGTTCACTTTTAAATGAAATCGATTAAAAATGAATATTAAATATATGTAAGTGCCATAAAGCCGTAGTAGTGGATGCTTTGTGTTTCGGGGAAGCAACAGGGTGATTAGGATGGGGAGGGGGGGGGGGGGGGGGGAAATGTGTGGGATACTAGCACGAAGATCGAGCAGCCGATTCCCCTCTCCATCTACACTACTACGTCACAAGAAGCGACTACAGGGTGTTCCACAAAGTTGCACCTTGTGATACACATTTACACATGCCACATATGTTTTGAATCGACATAAACATTAATTCTATACAGTTAAAACAATATTTTTAATGATCTGCGATTTTACCTTTCCCTGTAATGAGGAAATTATACTCCTGGAGAAAAAAATGAATATGACATTTTTGTAGGTAACTTAATGTAGTTTGAGCCTTTTATAATAATAATTTTCGGTATAAGCTGCGAATTTCGTGTTTTTCGAGAAAAGCGTGAAACAGTGACCTTTAAACGCCGCCACCCCTTCCACCCCATCTCTCACAAATCGCCTGCCAGGATTTTAGTTCGTTGTTTCCGAAACTCCCTCCAAGCACTGCGCAAAACGTGCCGACTACATGATTTTTCTCCCTAACCGATCTTGTTTGGCCTTCATTGACTGGGCTACCAAATCGAAACAGAAAATGGAGATGGTGTAAGTACCTAAGGAGCCAGCTATATGACTCAGTCAGACCTTTGGCAGTTTGTGACGTGGATAGTAAACTACGCTGCCTTTATACTAAATTAGTCTCTAACATTCTATCTCCTGATTACCTGCTGCGTGGCGACTCGAGCATTGTGAACAGTCCACAAAACGAGTTGAAGCCGGTAGTTAGCGAAGTACAAAGAGAAAATTCCTGCTTTTCGAAAGTGCTTCCCATTACAACGCCGTTGGGAGGTTCTGGCAAAGAGGAGAATACGGGCGGAGAGAGTGGGAGGGGGGAGGAAGGAGCCAGCTGGGGCGAAATGTTATTCGTGCCATTCAGGGTCAGACCGGCTCACGGGCTGTGCTGCGCTTTTCAACAAGCTGCTTCACTGTTAGCCAACTCTTCTCCGGCCGTTACTCCCACACAAAGCGCCAAGGTTTCCACCCCCTCCCCCTTTTTTTCCCTTTTTCCACCTGCACAGGATCCGGTTGCTCAAAGTAGACTGTCCCTTTACCTATCTGCGGCTCTACCTGAAAAAAGAAAAGAAGGTAGTTAACTGATCCGGTAAATATGATTTTCTGTTCTCCTTCGTTGCCTGCTCATCCCCTCTTCTCTATCCCTCGTTTTACAGCGCGCTCTCTCTCTCCCTCCCTCCCTCCCTTCCTCTCTCTCTCTCTCTCTCTCTCTCTCTCTCTCTCTCTTTCTTACACTCTTACACGCTTTTAGGTTTTACTGAGAGAGACGGACGTAAATAAAGGACTAGGACGGGGAGACGAACGGCGGTCGCAACTGAAATAGAGTGCAGAATATGTGGCGATAACAAAAGCTCGTACATAACAGTAGCCATCGCCGCTTCGCACGGCTCTCGCTATTCGGTTTATCGACGACGGCATGAAAGCCAGCAACGCTTGACAGTCAGCTAGGAAACAAGGCTAAAAAAAAGGGTGGCTGGTAGCAAGCGTGCGTGCATGCGTGTATGTGTGTGTGTGTGTGTGTGTGTGTGTGTGTGTGTGTTTGTATGTGTCTGAGCGCTCACCCACGTGTGTGTGTGTGTGTGTGTGTGTGTGTGTGTGTGTGTGTGGTTTCAGAAGATGGAGGGACTCTGTGAAGCTTACGACGGCGGTTCTTATTTACGACTTCTAATGTGACACTTACGAAGTATAAAACCACGGCGTGTGTTGCGAACCGTAGGCGCCCGTCAGAGGCACACCGCATCGCCACAGTGGTCGCTAGGGTTTAATTATTCAGCCGTCGGACACGATCACGCCCCTGTTTTAAGCACCGGACTTTCCCCTGGTTTTTACGAGTTTTAAAACAGACTCACGTGCCACGTGTGCTGTGCAGTCAGGGGAGTTATAGTCACCTCGATCCTCTCCCCCCACCCCCTTCTTTTTTTTAGTTTGTGCAGGACTCATTCACCGTGACGTCATTACGAACGTGTTTATTCTGGATAATCCCGTGTTATTTTGAGAAGCCAGGGTTCCTGTGACATGGCGGCCGTCGCGCTCACGGGGAAACAGTGTTTCCCCATTAAAATGCTCACAGGATAATCATGCCACGTAGAGATTTGCGAGATATACGCGATCCGACATTAACATTTGTAGCCCACCTTCTTTCGTATTCCATACTTCCTTTTGAACCACTAAGCGAGTTGATATCATCTGAGCACCTTACGTAAAACACTGTTGTAATGTTGGAATAATTCAGCAGGGAAACAGACTGTCTGCGTATTCTGATCCTAAGTTTGTGTGTTTTCCTTTGGACACTTTTACTGTGGTAGGCTATTAAAGTAATCGCGCACTGACATTCCTGTTTGGCTCGAATGTGGTAGAGATTCTGATATTCACTTTTGTTCCTCGCTTGCAAGAAGAGAGTGCCAACTGTAGGTCAGGGATTTGGAAACAATGTTGCACCGATGCTTGTCACTGAAAACAGAAAATTGAAGCCTGTATCATCCCTTATAAAATAATGTAGTTAAATTTTACACCGAGAAAAGTTTTCGCTGGATGCCACGTTTTTCGAGTTATTCAAGAGAAGCCTACAAATGTGACGTTCAAACGCACCTCAACTCTCACACTCATCCCTCACCAGTCGGGATTTCTGGTCTGTTGCTCGTAGCATCCCATCCTACCACTGTACAAAAATTTTCGACTGCACGAACTATTCCCGATATTCGACATTTTTTGGTCTCTGTTGATGGGCCATTGCGCCACCAGCGCAGTCGGCTATCTTGTTAACATTATTAATTTAAAGGGGCCCGTGGGGGTAATAAAAAAAACGACTTTTGCAAACATTACGCTGAAACAAATTATGTTGAAAATTCGATGCGGACTTGACACTTATCAGCAGTGTAGTTTCGTAGTCAGAAGACCTGACGAACGCAACGATGCAACTGTTTATTTTATGCTGTTAAAATTCACTAAATTGTTAGTACATGGACGTCGGTTTTACAATTTGTAAGTTCTCGACTAAGCTGGTGGCGTGATAAGGGTAGTGAATGAAGAATAAGAAAGGTCTAATGTGGGAAATAATTCGTGCAGTCGCTAATTTTTGGCCGGTGGTAGGTCGGAGTGCCGTGAACAATAACTAGAAGTCCTGACCGGTGGGGGCTGAGTGTGAAAGTGGTTGTGGATTTGAAGATCACTTCTGAACGGTTTCCTTGAATAACTCGAACCACCTCTGGCAAAAACGTAGTTGAGTACAAAATTTAACTACATTAAGTTTCCTACAAAAAGGTCCTGTTCATTTTCTCTGTAGGACTAATAGTTTGTGCATAACGTACTGGTGAATATGAAAATCTTTCGCTTGGTATTTGAAGGACACGTATAGAATTGCGGATTGTGTAAAATGACCTCGGTAAGTACAGCTGAATCAGCCTGTATACTTTTTCCCGACATTTCGCAATTACAATGCTGTAACTAGTTTCATTGTCTTGACGTAGAGGAACTGTCAATGTAGGTCATATGTTTACGGCTACTAGCGAAGCTTTGTGATTCCGCTATTTTTACAAGCTCCATCCGAACGCCTGCGAGACGAGGAAGATAGTAGCGTAATTTAGGTTAGTGTCATAAAATAATGCATCTCAGGTTGATTATGGTATAAAAATTCAGGTTTACTGTAGCATTTAACAATAAAATGAAAAAATAGTATCTGCTAATTAACTGAAATTTTAAGTCCGTTGATATTCGTGATTTCCTTCATATGAGAAGAGCTTTTTTCGAAAAAGATGTCTTTTATTCAACAAACCTGACCATGATGCGTTGACTTCTGGCCCCGAGAGACATGTTAAGGGAAGCGACACAGTTGTACAGTGGTAAAACGCTGGCTGGACTCGTTTTTGTGAAGTTGGCAGTTGGAATCTCATTCTGGCCATCGAGTTTTATTTCTTCCATAGTTTTCCTAAACCGCTTGAGCCAACATCTAGGACGGTCTCTTTGCAACTAAAATGTATATTTGCACGCATTTATCCAGATTCAGATCTTGTAATTCTTCTCTAATGGCCTCGTCGACAAGGGGACGATAACTCTGTTCTTACAAAATTATTGATAAGAACCTCCAGGGTTTCAGAAGATGACTGTGTGAAAACTATAAGACGTACGGAAAAATGACGGATATCAGTGGATAGCGTATCTTTCCAAGTTCCGATTCGTAATATCCGCCGTACCGTAGTGACACAAGATTGAAGGCGTGTCAGAACATGTAGGCAAGTCTTCCATTCCTTCAGTTCACCCCTGCAGATAGGCAGCTCGGTGATACGGTTTCCTAAATGGGCTGCTACCGACCTTTCCCTTGCAGTTCGTTTCTGTGGCTTCGAGTTCAGTGCACTTATTGACATTCGAGGCGCCGCAAGCGGCGCTCATATTGAGCACTGTAATGTGAGATAAAACGTTGAAGAGATATTCTGTCCACTAAAATATGTTTATTTTCTGTGTGTCCTTTAGTTTTCGTACAGTTGTCTTCCGAAATCCCGGAGGTACTTACGAATAACCTTGTACTCCTACGGAACCGGCTCGCAAAGTGGATGTAGAGGATTGTTACCGTCCCTCTGTCGCACACAGCTTCATTACTTTTCTCCTTTAACTACTTGTTCTATTTTTCGCAATCCATGTTTGACTTCCATACAAAGCCACATTTCGGAACTAATGCTCTAGACGTTTCATGAAACCGTCATATGTCTCATAAGTAGTTAACACTTTGAATTATGTGTGTGTGTGTGAGTGTGTGTGTGTGTGTGTGTGTTCGTGCAGCAGCATGCTAAACGAAAGCAGACCAATCAGGCGCCCGGCGGCCGTACGCTTTGCGGTAACGCCAAACGCGCGCTCTACCCGCTGGCCACTAGGTAGCGAGTGCGCGGCCGATATTTTCACGCCACCGCCACCGGCTCGGCGCGTTACAATCGAATTTTCGCTGTGGACCTCAGCGGCAAACCGCGCCGCTCGCGAGCAAGCTCGCACACACACACACACACACACACACACACACACACACACACACTGTCCGACAAGTGGCTGCCTGCAGCCATGCTGACGTGTTTGTGGTGTCACCACGCGCCAGATTTTGCTGCGCGAAATCACACTGTAGGCATGTAGGCACACTGGCAAATGCCTTCTGTCTGTGCGAGGCAGTCGATAGTCAACACCCACGGTATTGTGAGGTATCAGCAAAATGTTAAAGTTCTATTTTACAAAGACTAGATATATGGCACATACATTTGGCAACGGAGTTGTTCTCTGTTGGAAGATAAAAGTTATCGTTTTTTTATTACTGTTGTGTGTAATTGCTACAGGATAACAATAATCGTCACGGTCTATCAATACAAGGAATAGTCAAATGAATGCAAGGCAGATGGGAATAAAGTAAGTAAACTGTTCATTATTTCAAAAGCAATTGTGGTAACTGTTAATACATTCATCCCAGTGTGACGCAAGACGGTCATTGCCTTCATGGAAAAATGGTTGCGGTTGCTTAAAGAACCATGATTGTACGCAGTCGTCCACCTTTCTGTCCAAAGTAAATCGACGGTCACGATTGTCTTTCGTCAGGACACAAAAATTAGCTAACCGCATGGAGGGAGATCGGGACTGTGTGAAGGATGTGCAAGGACTTCCCAGAGAAACGTCTGCAACGTAGTCAAAACAACCTCAACAACATGTGGGCTGGCAAACCATTACACATCCTCCATACAGTCCTGATCTCTACCCATCCGGTTTCTACTGGTATATTTTTGGACCCTTGAAGAAAGACATTCGAGGCCATTGATTTCCTTCCGAGGAAGAGATGTGCGACTGGATGCAATCATTGTTCCGTAGGCAATCGCAAACATTTTTCTGCTAAGATACGCACCGTCTTCTCTCACAATGGGGCAAATGTATGAAGATTTACAGCGATTACTTTTGAAGTAATGAACAGTTTACTTCCATTTGTCTCAACTCTGTTGTTTCATTTAACTACCCGTTTCACATGTGCAATGTCCTATCCAGTGAACCATGAATCACAGCTTGGAGAGACATTTCAACAGATGTTCCCGTTTATTAGTATTGGTGCTCCTACTCGTGTGGTTGTTGTGGTCTTCACTCCAAAGACTGCTTCGATGCGGCTCTCCGCAATGCTCTATCCCGTGCTGGCCTCCTCATCTTTGAATAACTACTGCAACTTACATCCATTTGAAGCAGATTACTATATTCATGCCTCCGTCTGCCTCTGCGAGTTTTACCCTCCCCTCCCCCCTCCACACAGACACACACACCTCACACCTCTTTCCATTACAAACTGACGATTCGTTTATGCCCCACAATATGTGCTCTTGCTTTCGTCAAGTTGTGTGCATTAATTACTTTTTTCTTCATTTTAGTGATACATGATGTAACCGTCTAATCTTCAGCATTCTTCTTTAGTACCACATTTGAAACCCTTCTGTTGTCTTCTTCTCCGAACTGCTTGTAGTCCACTTTCCACTACCGTATGAGGCTACACTCCAGACAAATACCTCCTGAAATAAATTCCTAACACTTAAATTTACGTCACGTGTTTACAAGTTCCTCTTTGTCAGAATGCTTTTCTTGTTATTGTCGGTCTGCTTTTTAAATCATCTTTACTTCAGCCATTTTTAAAATTTGTTCTGCGTGAACTTCAATACCCTATCCAAATTTCTCCTTGATTTTTCTTACTGCTTGCTCAGTGTAAAGATGGAATAACTTCGCGTTAGGCTTAGAGGTTGTCTCACCCCCTTCTGTCCTGTTCCTTTCCTTCCAGGATTTCGACTCTTGTAACTGCAGTCTGGTTTATGAAAACCTTTCGCTCTTTGTGTTTCAACCTATCTTTCAGAGAGTGTATTCCAGTCAATATTGCCAAAACGTGCTCATATACCGATGCTCCGCCGTTTGGCCTCAGATGTGCCAGTCGGCACCGAACGACCGCCATGTCGTTCTCAGCCAATGTGGTCATTTGGAAGCGTATGTGGAGGCTTATGTCCGTTTTACAGACCTTGCAGCCGCTACTCGGTCAAATAGCTCCTTAGCTGTCATCACGAGGCTGAATGGACCCCGATACAGTTCTCGTATCATGGAAAAACCCAAAGAAGCCGATAACTGAAACCGGATCCTCCGTATGGGAGTCAGTCGTGATGACCACTCAACTATGGAGGTGGAATAACTCGCTCTTAGTCTGTTTTAATACACGTTTCTTTACCCGTGAGGGCCATCTGATAAACCTAAGGAAGCGTGGAATATGTTGTTGAATCGCCCAATTTCGTGTGCCATTACTGTCACGCTCCATGTCCACTAACACTGCCCATTCCCATTTTGCTCGGCTGGCGATTGTGCTGCGGAAAACACTTTACACTGAGCTGATGAAAGTCATGCTGTAGCGAATTCACCTATACAGATGGCGGTACTATCGCGTGCTCAAGGCATAAAAGGGCAGCGCATTGGTGGAACTGTCATTCGTACTCAGGTTTTTCATCTGACGAAGTTTCCGACGTGATGAAGGCCACACGACGCCAATGAACAGACTTCGAACGCGCAATGGTAGTTGAAGGTAGACGCAAGGGACATTCCGCTTCGGAAATCGTTAAGGAATTGAATATTGCGATATCCACAGTGTCAAGAGGGTGCGAAGAGTTCCAAATTTCAGGCATTATATCTCACCACGGACAACGCAGTGGCCCACAGCCTTCACTTGTCTACCGAGAGCAGCAGTGTTTGCGTCATTGCTAACAGACAAGCAACACTGCACGTAATAGCCGCAGAAATCAATGTAGAACGCACGATGAACGTAACCGTTATAACACTTGAAACGTCCCCTTAGAAAAATTATACATGACTGTGCTTAAACTGACACACAATATTTTTTAGCGCAACGCAATCTGACTTTCAATAATCCCTACAAAAGAATGGCCCTGACTAACATTAACCTATATATTTCACAAATCACTTACCTCACAAAAATCGTCCTTACTCGAACTACTGCAATACAGCGAGCGCCACTACTGCCAGCTAAATAAAAGATTCAAACTACGGAAGGCACTAACTACTGATAGGCATAGTTATCAAATGAAAGATTTTGATAGAGAACAAACAATGTATTTACCTTAATAGTGTTCAAAAGTCATAATATATATAGCAGTTCATGACATCCATTCTTACAAATGTACTGTTTCTGATGGACACACGTCCAGATCATCCGCTCTCAAAAATCCGCCATTTCTCTCCCCGCATCCACCACTGCTGGCGGCTCACCTCCAACTGCGCAGCGCTACGCGCTGTTAACAGCCAACAGCCCAACACTACAATAGCCAACAACAATGCAAACGAGCCACAGACTGCACGCAGCACAGCCAGTGATTTTCATACAGAGCGCTACGTGGCGTTACCAATACATAAACCTACACAGCCTACTTACACACTGCAGTAAAATTTGACGTTAATGGGCTATGTCAGCAGACAAACGACGCGAGTGCCTTTGCTAACAACGCAACATCGCATGCAACCCCTCTCCTGGGTTCGTGATCCTATCGGTTGGACCTTAGACTACTAGAAAACCGTGGCCTGTTCAAATGAGTCACGATTTCAGTTGGTAGGAGCTGATGGTAGGGTTCGAGTGTAGCGCAGAGGCATTATGCAAGCTGGTGATGGCTCCATAATGGTGCGGACTGTGTTTCCATGGAATGCACTGTGTCCTGGATTACGTTCAGCTGCTTGGAGACTATTTCCAGCTACTCATAAACTTCGTGTTCTCAAACAACGATGACGCAATCTCACCAGGCCACAATTGTTCGCTATTAGTTTGAAGAACGTTCTGAAAATTCCGGGCGAATGATTTGTACACCCAGATGGCCCGATACGAATCCCATCGAACATTTATGGGACATAATCGAGAGGTCAGTTCGTGCCCAAAACCCTCACCAACAATACTCTCCCATTTATGGACGGCTATAGAAGCGGCGTTGTTCAATATTTCTGCAGGGGAGGTCCAATGACTTGTTGAGTCCATGCCACTTCGAGTTGCTGGACTACGCCAGGCAAAAGGAGGTGCGACACGATATTACGAAGTATCTCATGACTTTTATCATCTGAGGGTATAGTAGGAGTTCGTCAGTGGGACTGTAGCTGAGTTGTGTGCATCGAAAGTTGACCCTCACACGAACATAACTAGTTTTTCTATGTCGTCCCGTTGGTTCCAGTGAACCACCTGAGCCATTCACACAGCTGCGACGTCAGGCCCAGGTAGATGTGGACGGACGGCTGTGACGTGAGATGGGGTGAGCCG
The DNA here is from genome assembly GCF_021461385.2 of Schistocerca piceifrons. Lineage (NCBI taxonomy): Eukaryota > Metazoa > Arthropoda > Insecta > Orthoptera > Acrididae > Schistocerca > Schistocerca piceifrons. The sequence continues at coordinate 398,525,676 of NC_060141.1, read as the reverse complement.
CGCCTACCGCACAGTGGCTGCTATCGGCTCTGCCGTGTCGCGCCGGTGCCGGGCACAGCGCCAGCCCTCCATTAGCCTGGAATGCGCTCAGACATCGCCTGCCTCACGCACGCCAGACCTGCGTCAACCGCCCTGGGAACGCACCACCTTCCAGCCTCTCAATGAGCGACCAACACCTCTTTTCTTAAATTCTTTTTCTACTGATTTTTCATGTAAATATACCATGCAGCTAGTACCAGAGCCGGTTTAAAGACGCTCAAGGCCCTCAGCACTGATGAATTGTGGTATCAGTGTCCGGCATAATTTTTAAATGTATTATTTTATTTTCGTGTACTGAAAAACATATAAATGTGTGACATTTTTGGTTCGGAAATTCCTGTCGCAAATGATGCCCTGCCTCAATGCACATTGTTGTTGTGTCGTACGTGTATGTGTGGCAGGCTCCACGAGAAATACGGAACGCGCAACGAACATGTGACATCACACTAGACAGCTTGTCCGCCACACTTAGCGAATGCTCGCCTCCGTCCAGGGTCCACGGGAAGTCGATATGTAACTCAAAACGTACCCACCAAAGGTGTTAACTTTGTCGTGTGCTATCGAGGGCTTGCATGAATTTAAACGCTCAGTCAACACTTATTAAACTCCTTGATGCAATAATTTACCAACAGCCGTATGTATTGTAGAAATTTATTTCATTTTGTGAACTTCTATGTGCTACCGGTTTCGGCATTATACTGATGCCATCTTCAGGCCCCACTCGTCATAGTCATAAAATCGCTATACACGAAAGGAGCCATATAACTGGATCCGTGAATCAATTCGTCCTGCAACAGCTCTTGGTGGCTAGGCGACACAGACAGAGTCTGTGTCGGATCCAATTATTTGGCTCCTTCCGTGTATAGAGATTTTACGACTATGACGAGTGGGGCCTGAAGATGGCATCAATATAATGTCTAAACTGGTAGCACGTAGAAGTTCATAAAATAAAATAAATTTCTACAATACATGCGGCTGTTGGTAAATTATTGCATCAAGAAGTTCATGCCAGCCGTCGTCCCACGACCCATAATGGATCAACGAAGCTTATTAAACTCGTCTGAAACAGTAAATCGCTGCCCGTCGGAGACACTGACACTCGTAAGACGTGCACTGTCACGTGCTATGACGTACGCGCCACTGCCTACGTTTCTCGTAAGCCTCGATGTGTGGAGTGTAGATGAGTGTAATGGATATGTGTGTAGTGTAGTGCTTGTGTGATGATTATGATGAAAGGTAAGCCAGACGCCGGCACATAGCTTACTCCCCTTGAATGGCTCAAGGGCGCCGCCAAGTGTAACGTCTCCATCTGACGGACGGGTCACCATCTACGTCGATCAGTTGTAGAATTTTGGAACACGTATTATGTTCGAGTATAATGACTTTTCTGGAGACTAGAAATCTACTCTGTAGGAATCAGCATGGCTTTCGAAAAAGACGGTAATGTGAAACCCAGCTCGCGCTATTCGTCCACGAGACTCAGAGGGCCATAGACACGGGTTCACAGGTAGATGCCATGTTTCTTGACTTCCGCAAGCCGTTCGATACAGTTCCCCACAGTCGTTTAATGAACAAAGTAAGAGCATATGGACTATCAGACCAATTGTGTGATTGGATTCAGGAGTTCCTAGATAACAGAACGCAGCATGTCATTCTCAATGGAGAGAAGTCTTCCGAAGTAAGAGTGATTTCAGGTGTGCCGCAGGGGAGTATCATAGGACCGTTGCTATTCACAATATACATAAATGATCTGGTGGATGACATGGGAAGTTCACTGACGCTTTTCGCAGATGATGCTGTGGTGTATCGAGAGGTTGTAACAATGGAAAACTGTACTGAAATGCAGGAGGATCTGCAGCGAATTGACGCATGGTGCATGGAATGGCCATTGAATCTCAATGTAGACAAGTGTAATACGTTGCGAATACATAGAAAGAAATATCCCTTATCATTTAGCTACAAAATAGCAGGTCAGCAACTGGAAGCAGTTAATTCCATAAATTGTCTGGGAGTACGCATTAGGAGTGATTTAAAATGGAATGATCATATAAAGTTGATCGTCGGTAAAGCAGATGCCAGACTAGATTCGTTGGAAGAATCCTAAGGAAATGCAATCCGAAAACAAAGGAAGTAGGGTACAGTACGATTGTTCGCCCACTGCTTGAGTACTGCTCAGGAGTGTGGGATCCGTACCAGATAGGGTTGATAGAAGAGATAGAGAAGATCCAACGGAGAGCATCGCGCTTCGTTACAGGGTCATTTAGTAATCGCGAAAGCGTTACGGAGATGATAGATAAACTCCAGTGGAAGACTATGCAGGAGAGACGCTCAGTAGCTCGGTACGGGCTTTTGTTAAAGTTTCGAGAACATACCTTCACCGAAGAGTCAAGCAGTATATTGCTCCCTCCTACGTATATCTCGCGAAGAGACCATGAGGATAAAATCAGAGAGATTAGAGCCCACACAGAAGCATACCGACAATCCTTCTTTCCACGAACAATACGAGACTGGAATAGAAGGGATAACCCATAGAGGTACTCTGGTTATCCTCCGCCACACACCGTCAGGTGGCTTGAGGAGTATGGATGTAGATGTAGACGTAGATGTAGAACAGCGCAACATTACCTCGCTTCACGATACTCAGCGGAGAGGTTTGGGATTTAACCCAGGACACTGACATAAAGACTGATCACGAACTTTACGCCACCAGCTGTCATCCTGTTGCCGGCCAAGGAGTGTCAGTGACAATTTCATCCACCACCAGGATTCTAACCGGCTTACTTCCGAGTCGAGCGCCACTGTACAGGAGTGCGTTTGTTACATCGGCTACGGAAGCGAGCCTTCGTGTAATATGTGAAGGTAACATCTAATGACATTTTATCTCACTGGTCTGGTCGCCATTGTTATGCGCTTCATTCCGAAGACTGGTTTCATTGAGCTAACCATGCTAGTCTACCCTCGGCAACCCTCTTCATCTCCGAATAACTGATGGTTCAAATGGCTCTGAGCACTACGAGACTTAACATCTAAGGTCATCAGTCCCCTAGAACTGAAAAATATTTAAACCTAAATAACCTAAGGACATCAAACACATCCATGCCCGAGGCAGGATTCGGACCTGTGACCGTAGCGGTCGCGCGGCTCCAGACTGAAGCGCCTAGAACCGCTCTGCCACACCGGCCGGCTCCGAACAATTACTGCAGCCTCTGTGCTCAATCCTTGGTCTCCGTCTACAATTTTTACCTCCATCTACAGCTCCTTTCATTACTAACCCGACGATTCCTTGGTACCCAGGACCTGGCCAATCTCTTTTTTCTTCACTTCTCTTCACCAGTTGTTCTTGTGTCTCTAACCGGATTGTTTCAAGGTGGAATGGCTGCAAGATGGTTTCTTTAGAAGAACCGAAAATTTAATTTGTATGGCATTTCTGCCTCAGATGCACTCGACGGACTATTCTGCTACCTAATTGGAAAGTTTTTCCTCCCTTGTGTATCTTTCCTTAGTGAAGTGTGAGTGTTGTGTCTGATGTGTATATGTCCTTTGTAGACGGTTGTTGACTAATTTATTTATTTAAAATCACAATCGGTTACCTGCTATTTTCAATACACCATTTTTTTCCGTCTACAATTATTTTTCTACACTAAATTTAATAAAAATAAAAATGACTTTAACGTTAAAAATACAATAACAAGTGTTACTATTGTTATTATCACTATTATTGATGCTAACAGTAAACAGTAAATATCAGTTTACTACTACTCTAGCAACTTATCTCAAACTTCAACTTTATCATCTCTAGCGCTACTATTGTTTACTCTCAGAAAACTAACTCTGTTTAGAAATTTTTGCATCGTGGTTTGCTTCACATCATTCAGTGGCGTTCTAATCTGTAGATTCAGTGACTCCTCCGTGGGTACTGCAAAGAACGTCGTGAAGGAATCTGAAGTCGTCAGTGAGTACAGATGAGGGCTGTTCGGAAAGTAAGGAACGATCCGTCGCGAAACCACAACGAGAATGGTCAATGTTTCATTTGCAACAGTTAGCTACACCTTCCAGCTACGTCTCTGCATAGCCGCGGCTCCGACTTAGTCGTCTGTCGTAGCGTAGTACCAGCTTTCCAATACCCTCGTCACAGAAGGCAGCATCCTGTACTTTCCGACAATTTCCTACGCTGGGCTGCAGGTCGTTGTCTGTGCTAAAGTGTTGTCTATATAGCCAGTGGTTCGTTTCAGCAAAGAAGAAACTCAGAGGGAGCCAAGTCCGCCAGCATCGTGAGTGATCAATCACGTCCCTTATAAAACACTGCAGGAGCATCCTCATTGCCCCTGAAATGTGCCGGCGATAACTGTTGTGAAGAAGGAACTGCATGGCAGTTATGTTGTGTGGGGTTGCATGATATCAGGCGGAATCCCTCGGCAGGCACCCATACCTAGCGGGAGACACCATTTTCTAGGCATCTTAAAGGGCTCACTGTGCGCTCAGAACTAAGAAGAATGAAGTACTGCTGTCAATGGGCATACTAGATATACTGCCCAACACATCTGTTCAAAGCTTCATTGGATTTTCACTATGGATTCCAATTGGCGACAAATCGTTCTCTACTTTCCGAACAGCCCTCGTAAAAAATGGTTCAAATGGCTCTAAGCACTATGGAGCTTATCCTCTGAGGTCATCAGTCCCCTAGACTTAGAACTACTTAAACCTAACTAACCTAAGGACATCACACACATCCATGCCTGTGGCAGGATTCGAACCTGCTACCGTAGCAGTAGCGCGGTTCTGCACTGAAGAGCCTAGAACCGCTCGGTCGTAGCGGACGCCCGCCCTCGTAAATAAATAAATAGCGTCGATAACTGTCATTAGTGCACATAGAAATTTATTTGTTTATTACCCTGACCATATTAAGGCTAAAGCCCTTTCTTCCATCACACATATGAACATATATACACAGACATCCAATAATACAAGTACACATAGACATCCAGTAATGATAATTGGCATTAATGATATCTGTAATAATAAAGGACATTATGAGTAAAAAATTATTAATATTGATTAGCTTTTCACTTCTGAAGCCGAGTTTAGTATTATCAGAAATAATAAAAGAGGATAGGATTGAAAATGGAAGGGTAGGAAGAGCTGTTGATAAGAGTGAGCTGCAGAAAATCATATAAAAGAGACACATTTTATAGTAGAAGTTGGTCAATTAGCTGTGTTTTGAACTTCGAAAGGAGTTCAGTTACTCAGAGATTGTTAGCAAGAATATTGCCAAGCCGGGTTCATGATATAGAAAAAGATTTTGAGAAGATTACTGTGTTTTTTAGTGGTACAGAAAGGATTTTACTTTGCTGAAACGAGTATTTGGGCTGCGCTGTTCAGGTAGTATTGCAAGAGTTGAAGGTAAATAAGAGAGAGTGCAAAGATTGAGAAGATGATGCAGGGAACACAGGGCATAACAGTCTCTATGGATATCGGCAAGTCCCCGTGATAATTGTTTGCAGACAGGAGTGGTCGTCACGAATGTATTGCACGAAAGCATTTAACGCTAGTTCCAGCCAGAGTAAGTTCTCATACGAAAGCCCTTGAAGAATGTCACCATAATCAACTATAGGGAGTATTAGTGATTCTACGCGTTTCTTTTTAAGCTCAAGAGGATATACTTTTTTATAGTTCAGTAGTGAATGAAGTGATAATTTCTTATAGAGTGCAGTAACTATCCAGAATTATCCCCAAGTTCCTAGCAGAAGAGTCGTGTGAGTGTTGTAAATATAATAGTGAGAGAGAAAATCGACAGGTGATACGAATAGGAGTGTCGAGGTTGAGGTGATGATATGGTGTATAGCAGCAGTGGGAAGGTGCACTGCAGAGATGGAAAATTAGAAGCTTGCGGGTAAAAATGGGGTGCAAGTGGCGCCACACAGCGAACACTTGTTCGGTAAGTAGCGACATGGAACTTGCCAGCGGCCTCCCGAGCACTGCCGCAGACTACGTACATGCGGGGGTAAGTGCGGGGGTGGGGTGGTTAGGGGGCGGGGGAAGGGTCTCGCAGCGCTAACGAAGTCCCCGCCCACACTCCGCCACCTCAGCGCGCGCGGCCAGATATCGGATTCCCAATCCGCGTGAACCAATATCCACTGGCGCGCTTAGCGGCGGGGAAAAATTTCCCTTCCAGCGAATTTAACCGGCTAAGAACGTCTCTCGCCGTGTGAAATTGCCCAATATCAACTCTCGCTGCACGGTGTCGGCACCATCCGGCGCCACTGTCGCCACGCCTCTGCGCGAAAATGCCGCGCGAGCAAATCGGCAGGATTCTGAGAAGACTTAGCAAGTGCGCTGCCTGGATCTGGCACAGAAAAGGGTAGATGTACTTTGTAGAATTCTGTCTTCTCTCTCTGTCTCTCTTTCTCTCCCGCTTTCGTTCTCAATTAAGTTACCTTCAGCGTTGCTGTTCTGACAACTAGAGTTAACGCACGGTTCAAGCAAGTAACTCACCCACAGCAGAAGTCTGTAAAAACCTGTGAAGAACCTGTACAAATAACGTTATGACCTTCTTATGGCATGATTAAAAACCTTGAATCATCGCTATATTGTGGCTGAGCTATTTATCGCGGTATCGTTCCTTCTAGGAGCGTTAGTGCGTCGAGATATGCTGGAGAATAAGTACCTATAGAAGTGAAGCAGTGAGGGAGGGTCTTCTCTTCATTATTTGTTGTTTCCTAATTTTCCTGTACTCGTACATTTTCTCCCTAAGCTGTCTTTTCCCTTGTTCTGTATGTGTTGTTCCCTGTTTCTTATTTCCTCTGGCTTGGAAGCCTTCTAAATTTAGCATTTTATTCTTAAGAAGCTTTATTGCCGTTATTTCGTATTCTTTGATGTTGTTTCTTCCTAGTTCTTTCGTTATTTATGTAATGCACGCCGTAGTTCATTTCTTTTTCCAGAAATATAGAAATATCATTTTAATTAGTCTGTTCTCACCAGTTCGGTAGAGTTGTCCGAAGAAGATTAACTTTCACTATACCATTACTTGTTATATTTTGGTTGATCTCATTACTTCTCATTTTTCAAACATGTTTAGTTTATTTTTCACCCATAAGTTTTCTAACAGTCTGCCTTTCCAGGATCCGTATTCTGTCGAGCTTATAGCTCACCTCTAAGCATTCACATGCATATAATGATACTGGTCTTAACACTGTGGAACAGTGTTTTATTTTTGTATTTCTATTCTGCATTTCTTGTTCTATATATTTTTTGTCGTACTGCATGTTCCTTCCATTTTATTAACTCATAAATTTATCCTGTATTTTTCTAGTCCAACTTGCTGTGTGATTTCTGCTGTACGTACCCCTTAATTATGTTTCTATGAATTTTTGTACATTTTCTTATTTCTTACGAACTTTGTTAAAAAATGTAATATAATAATTATTTTTCAGAAACGCTGTAACGTATTAAATGTTTTAATACAATAATAATAATAATGATTTGTTTGCATTAGTACTTAGCTCATTTTGTTGTTCGTCTCTCTGTACGATTGTTGAAAACACTTTTTCTCGCGAAGGGATAGACGTATGAAGTTGAAATTTTAGTCACGTATCAAGGTATATGGTCTTAAGTTTATGCGTTTTTACCAACTAAGGTACGGAAACGTAAAAATCTGTTAGTACATAAATAGGATGAGTTGACCTTCGGGCATAACATACTATTCTGATAAGAGAATCGCCGAACACGGTGGCCGAGCGGTTCTAGGCGCTTCAGTCCCGAACCGCGCTACTGCTACGGTTGCAGGTTCGAATCCTGCCTCGGGCATGGATGTGTGTGATGTCCTTAGGTTAGTTAGGTTTAAGTAGTTCTAAGTTCTAGGGGACTGATGACCTCCGATGTTAAGTCCTATAGTGCTCAGAGCCATTTGAACCCAGTTAGTTTGGCTTAACGGGGCTCTACAGTATGGTGTCCTTTCGGACATGTCCGAAGGAACAGACCCCATATATATAACTGCATTTATGTCCAAGCAATACGAGTATCAACGTCAAATGCTTTGTATACGCATGTACACGGACAAGTGCTACTGATGATCTGAGAGTGTTGTACACTTAACGAGTTATATACAGTACAGAGCACTAGTGATGACGCATGCTAAGTGTCCGGCTTCACAGATTCAAGTGTTTAGAATAGGATATTCGTGTTTATCAGCTAAAAATATTCATATGGGCAAGTTGTGTGTCTAACAGTAAAACATAAGCAATGCTACAAGATACGTAAATGAAATCAGAATAGAATTTTAGAAAGTAGTGTACAACCTACTTATAGAAATCCTTTTGGCATCATACAGTATATAAAGCGAGTCTTCGGAAGAAAAGTGATTTACAGGGCTATCACCAAACTTTGTCTGATGAAGGTCTTGCAAGCTGAAAACGGGTAAACTCAGTAAACTATCCTGTAGGACGTAAGCAATGTAGAGCTTTTCATTTATTGTAATGTTGTTCTGCCAAGGACCAACGGAATAATCACACAAGATGAAAGTGATTGAATGAAACAAAGTCTCGTTGATGGCAAGAACACTGAAACTAGTAATATTTTAAATTAAATAATAAGTGGACAGTTGTTTACAATGAACAAAACACGATCGCAGACTTCAACTGATAAACTTCTAGAGTTCCTTGACGTTAAGAGACCTTTAGTTTTCGTGCTTCTTTATTCCGCAAAAGATAACTGGGCGGGATTTAGAAACAGATATATGCAAAAAAGAAAGAACTTCTATAAAATGCCCTTTTAGGGGGAGAGGCAGGGCTCATGAAGCCAACTGTCCATGACCACTTCCCCTCTTTCCACCCCTCTACCCCCACCCTCCCCCCTGTATCTGTTCCTGTTCCCTATTCGGCGCTTGTGCTCCGTCTGTAACGATCTCTCCGTCGAGGAAACTCAAACCATGCTCTTCTTCCTTTATTGTGTCGAAACAGAACAAAGAGAGAGAGGTTTGTCAGGGGCTGGAGTGTATACGGCAAGATTTTCTCCGTGAAGGCGCGAACTGTTGGTTGCAGCAGACTCCGCTCTGGCCGCCCCGTGCGGCAGCAGTGTCGTGTACACACGCGGTTTTCCTTTAAGGCCGGCGAGGTCGCCACTCGCGGCGGCTGCGCTGGCTCGTCTGCGGTAATGGCATTCCCGGGTAGGCGCCGAGGCGCAAGCACAGCTAATGACCTACCCAGGCCGGCACGCTTCTGCCGACTCGGGCGCTCGCCGCAGACGCCTTCAGATTCCGCCGCCACTCCCCGTCACTCTATCTAGATCTACACCAGCATCTAAGTAGCCGATCCGCGCCATTTGAAGCACCCTTCATGGTGTCTTATGTATGTGTCATGAGGATCTACACATCTCCCCTTAGTGACAGCTTAACATAGCAGCATTACCGAAACCCCCTTCCACGGCCTTCACGTCATGAATATCCGAACGATACAAATGTATAAATTCATACATACTATAAAAAGCATGCGTGTGTGTGTGTGTGTCTGTGTGTGTGTGTGTGTGTGTGTGTCAGACAACAATCGCTGTTGGGGTAAAGACCACCTGCCTATCACAAACCCCGAGATGCATGAAATACTGCCGTGTTATGCATGTCGTATAAATTATGGTATGTATATTAAAGGTGGAGGGGAGGGGGCGGGGGGGGGGAGACAGAAAAGGAAAATATTATATCGGAACTTTACGCGGAAGCAGCGGACACGAGTAAAAATGTATGCCAAAGCGGGACTCGAACTCTGAACGTCATGCTTATTAGGTAGCTGTGTTAACCACTACACTATTCGGCCGCCGACTTATCTCGGCACTCTCCCCGGCTGGATCACATTCTCTCCTAGCCCCACATATCCACACTCTATATTTACATCTACATCTACATCCATACTTCGCAAGCCACCTGACGGTGTGTGGCGGAGGGTACCTTGAGTACCTCTATCGGTTCTCCCTTCTATTCCAGTCTCGTATTGTTCGTGGAAAGAAGGACTGTCGGTATGCCTCTGTGTGGGCTCTAAACTCTCTGATTTTATCCTCATGGTCTCTTCGCGAGATATACGTAGGTGGGAGCAATATACTGGTTGACTCCTCGGTGAAGGTATGTTCTCGAAACTTCAACAAAAGCCCGTACGAAATGATCCTGTAACGAAGCGCGCTGCTCTCCGTTGGATCTTCTCTATCTCTTCTATCAACCGTATCTGGTACGGATCCCACACTGCTGAGCAGTATTCAAGCAGTGGGCGAACAAGCGTACTGTAACCTACTTCCTTTGTTTTCGGATTGCATTTCCTTAGGACTCTTCCAATGAATCTCAGTCTGTCATCTGCTTTACCGACGATCAACTTTATATGATCATTCCATTTTATATCACTCCTAATGCGTACTCCCAGATAATGTATGAAATTAACTGCTTCCAGTTGCTGACCTGCTATATTGTAGCTAAATGATAAGGGACCTTTCTTTCTTTGTATTCGTAGCACATTATACTTGTCTACATTGAGATTCGATGGCCATTCCCTGCACCAGGCGTCAATTCGCTGCAGATCCTCCTGTATTTCAGTACAATTCTCCATTGTTACAACCTCTCGATATACCACAGCATCATCCGCAAAAAGCTTGTGAACTTCCGATGTGCCTGCCGTTGGTGGCCGAGCAGTTCTAGGCGCTTCAGTCTGGAACCGCGCGACCGCTACGGTCGCAGGTTAGAATCATGCCTCGGGCATGGATGTGTGTGATGTCCTTAGGCTAGTTAGGTTTAAGTAGTTATAAGTTCTAGGGGACCTGAGATGTTAAGTCCCATAGTGCTCAGAGCCATTTTGAACTTCCGATGTCATCCCCGTCAATGTACTCCATGCTTGCTAATTTTAGATTGCCGCTGGTAGGACGAAGTGTGCATTCACACTGAAGATACTGAACTCGTTGCCCATCGAGGCAAGTGAGTTATATGAATGCGTGGTGCCTGTTCTTTCTGACATGTCCAAAGTAGCATACAATTCATATAAAGTATAAAATTATTACTTCTTTGCTGCTGACTTTATTCGCATCATAGTTCCCAATAATCAGTACCCACAAATTCCACCGAATGGACGTGCACAAATATATCGTTGTGCGATATGTCGTTCAATAGATTTGCATATAAACTCCGAGGTTTTTTTGTTCATACGAAATCACGTTGTAGATACGCGAAGCAGCTGCGTCCGGCGCACAGAAATTCGCTGGGGTCATATGGCATTGAGTGATCGAGTCTACAGCAAGAGTACGTATAAAGTTTTGCTTCTAAACTGACGCCTGTGGGCTGAGAATGTCACTGCGGCCGATCGGTACCGCTGGGCCTCCGTAACCTGTTCGGGAGGAGTTTAATTTATAATTTTAGTTTAGGTAACTGCACCATCTGCAAAAATACTGAAGTTTCTACGCGCTAGGACACGCCTGAAGATGCTTCTATACTCTTATTTGTCGATGACTCCTCATATATACTCGCGCGGAGATTGTACCTAGAGCGACAGCTTCATAGTGTCTTCTGTAACTGACGACAGGCTCTCTAGTGGCTTCACTAAAATCAGAAATTTTGGTCTCAAGCAAAGAAGAAATGCGAAGTGTGTGCTCAACGTTTTCAGTTAACTCAGAGTCTTATGTCGTTATACATATATATTATCTCGGTTGACTGAAGACGTATATAATGTATTTATAGGGAAGACCATGTTCAGAACCCACCAATTTAGTCGCCCAGAGGAGCATGACTGCAATGATGGTCGAAACGTCGGCTCTATAGTAGGTTTAATGGTTGTTGATGACGTGGCCTAACGCCGGGAAGGATTTTATTCACCCTTCAATTTATTGGACTATTTTCAGTAGCATGAAACACAGGCACATTTCACTTACAAATGGTTCAATTGGTTCTGAGCACTATGGGACTTAACTTCTTAGGTCATCAGTCCCCTAGAACTTAGAACTACTTAAACCTAACTAACCTAAGGACATCACACACATCCATGCCCGAGGCAGGATTCGAACCCGCGACCGTAGCAGTCCCACGGTTCCGGACTGCAGCGCCTAGAACTGCACGGCCACCGCGGCTGGCTTCACTTACATGCAGCACTTTTAATTTAGATTTTCGTTATTGTACGTGTAGGTTATAGACAATTCTGTCCCTGACACTTTTTTTCGTGAGTCAACGTTGTTATCTCTGCACCACGGTGACTGATTTCGACCTGCATGTATATAACACAAATCTAAACATGTCACTCATAACAATTATTGATTCTCCTACCATCAATAGTGAAACATCCGTACAATAACTTTGTTTTTAACCTGCTTATATGCCATAACATGATATCAAATCTTTACGTTGTATTATGATTTTGTGGATGCTTGACAATGGCACAAAAGCCGAAACTGCTACAGCACAATAAAAACATTTTAGGTGAAATATAAGATGACGTAACTTAAACAAATTGCGGAGCATCCTACACAGCGCTTCGTAGTAGTGTCACTGCAAATTTGTGTAAAACAGCCATTTTACGATAATTTAATGTGATATCTGTGCATCAGACGGACATCAGCTAAGCAAAAAATTGCTGAGTGGACATCTGTGTTAACTCATCGTTCCTTCCATCCACCAACTTTTCTAAATCTCTTTTTTTTCTCCTGTTTTTGTTATTGTTTTTATGAGCATTGCGAAATTTTAACGAAGGTTAATACCTTGTAATATTCTCCTCAGTAACCAACCACGGGGTCAGAGCAAAACAGTTGTTTATACTGTTGTGGAGCTTTTAGTGAAACGAGTGTGTACATTTCGTATGTATCTTTTTTTCTGTGTGCTTTAATTTCGCCAGCGTGGCTAACAAATATTTTCGGCGGAAGCGGAAAGAGGCGGAATTAAAAATAAGCGAGTGTCGGTGACCCCGGCGTCTGGAGTGTCGCATTCCCGCGGGCCGTGAATTTTCTGCGTTTGTAGACGACAGGCGGCAATTAAATGCGAGCGCTCGCCGACATTTGGCAGTTGTTCTAATTTTTATGCCGTGGCTGCGTTCCAGCATTGGGCCCTGCATACAGCTTCCGGTGTCGACAAAGGGGAGTGGAAAGAGAAAGAGGGGGAAACAGAAAGAGAGTGAGAGAGAGAGAGAGAGAGAGAGCTAATTTTGCTGGCTCGCATCGCGTCCTACCGACACAGTAACCGCACGTTCTAGGACCACGGACCTCCACGAGTTATACAGGATTACTGATGAGTGCCTCCAGGGTTTCAGAAGACGACTGCGCGACAACTACAAGACGTACGAAAAACAGACACACATCAGTGGGCAGAGCATTTCTTGAAATTTTGGACTCACATACATTACGGATGTTCAGTATGGGCATTAATTGTGTCCTAGCAATGCTAGAATGCAACACGCGAGCCTGCCTAACAACAGCAGCTCGTTTTGGAAATTTGTGCATTTGGTTGCCCGAGTGTAGGCGCGAACTACGAGCAATTCGATATGACAATATGGGGAGACTGACTCGCTTGCCTGCTAGTGTTGTGCCACGACACGTATTGCGAATCGAAACTCAAGAGATCTGCTATATTGCTGATATGTGCTGGACCAGTTTGGATTTAGAAAAGGAAAAGAGAACCAGGGGCGACATCGGCACGGTGAAGATTTTGTTGGAGAGAGTTTTGGCTGTTACCGAAGAAATTTGCACTTCTTTTATAGACTGCCAAATGCTACCGACAGAGTCAACTGGACAACATTGATGAACGTTGTTAAGCAGACAGGAATGGACTGGAGAGACCAGAGACTAATTTTCAGCTTGTACCTGGGATTAAGAGTAAAAGTGCTGAACTATGGAGAAAGAAACGCTTTGGAAATCGGAAGAGCAGTCAGACAAGGATGTTGTCTCTCACCGAGGCTTTTCAGACTATATGGAGAATGGCTGGCGAAAGAAGCTTTGAAAGAATTCGGAAGCTTCTGGATAGGAGGACGACTCATCAGCATCATCAAGCATGCAGATGACCTGGTAGTGCTCGCCAAAAATCAAAGACAGCTATAACGCATGATGGAATGGTTGGTGGAAATTGGAAGTAAATGTGGCATGGAAATCCACATCGAAAAATGAAAAGTGATGTGGATATCAAAACGGTAGAAACCTCTGAGGTTAACTATCAGTAATCGATAACTGGAGGAAGTGATGCAGTTCAAGTACCTGACAAACTTACTGATGCCCACGGCACAAATGAAACTCGAGCAAGAATTGACACAGCCAAAGCCCCGTTCTACAAGAAGAGGACTCAGCTCTCCAGCAAGCTGAGCTTGAAATTAAGGATGAAACTGGCGAAGGGCTACGTCTCGAGCATTGCACTCGTACGTAGCAGAGATGTGGACCAAGAAAAGGAATGGAGCAAAAAATACGTGGAAAGTTTTGAATTGTGATGCTGGAGAATAGAGACGACCAGACCTTTAACAAAAAACAGAACATGTATAATTGAAAATAATTGAAAATTACAAATTTGCACAGGCAATACAAAAAGTGACAAATTCCTCATTGGCGACTGTCCCGGGTTCTTCGACCGACGTTTGTTTGATATTTTTCTGACGTTTCGCTAGCACGAGTGACTGGCATTGTCAAAGCTTCACCTTCAGTTGATGATGATGGACTGGAGTCGACCTCGTGGCATCATATTATATGCACCTGGCGCACCAGTGATGAAGGTCGTTTCCGTGGTCATTAACCACTGCCGTTTTCGCCTTACTACTTTCAACGGCCATTCTTCGCAGCACGGGAATCCAGGATCCGTTTGCCATGGGGCTTTCTTCTTTCTTGCTGAAGTTGATGTCATGTTTGTGTGTTTGTATAGCTTCCCTGAGCAAGAGAGTGCAACAGCGAATTTAACTATGTGGCCGGTCTCATAGCACGTGCTCCGCCACAGCCAATTTCCCTACCTGCCCCACCCTGTAATGCCGCTTTTGTTCGGTGATCCTGGTGTTGATTGATCGTCATTCCATCGTAGACTTCCCAACACGTACATGGTGGACGCTATATCTGCGACGTTGCAAATGGGTCTCTTTTCTCCTCTGCTGATATGAGACATTCTTTGAGCTTCTTCGTAATTTTATAAATAGTATTTTCGCCGTGTTTGCTCACAAGCCAACGCGCGATTTTGCAACAAGTGGCCACGAAACCCTTAACAATTTTGGAGTACAAAAACTGAAAATCTTGCACATGCCAATAACAAGTGTCAGAAATGTAGGTGATATGGCATCAGAAGACCATTTTCTGGCACCAAATTTGTATGAGCCCACCAGATATAGCCTCCTGTGGGTGTAGCATAGGCGAGCGGATGGTAGGGTCGTGAACAGGTCCGGGGCGCCCTTGAGACAATTTTGTTTCCGAGAGTTTTACAATCACTCTGTCTTCTTTCCAGTGCTGTCTATCAACGGCCGTGCTGAGCCCGCGCGAAGGTGGTGGCAGCCATAGACACTTTGTTATATTCACCGGGGCATCCTGCGACTAGTAGAGCTGTCCTTCCGTCGGTAACAGTGATGCAGATGCAGTGGCCTATCTCTGAGAGCGAATGGAAGTAATTCAAGGTTTTTATAGCAGTCGATGATGTGATTCCCCTCGTATGCGTGACAAAATGTGCCCCCATTTTCTGTGCCTGGCAGCATTATTGGTTGGCCTAATGTTTAACTTCAGGGCTTCAGAGCGTTCCTTTATGCAAAGTTCGCTGAAAGGCGTTCTTGTGTCATCCTCAGGTGAAGTTACTAGACGTAGCCCTGTTACAGAAGAGTATTGTGTCTGCTCTACGCTGTTGTCTTAAGTGCTGAGTTAGATGCTCCTGACGTTTTCCTTCGCACACTACGATGCAGTAACCTTCTTGTATGTTTGTGCTTCAGTTCTTCCGCGTGCTGACACCGGTTGCGTCACTGTTACCTACTCAGGAGGTCAAATGTGGGAAACAATTCGTGCAGTCGCAAATTTTTGTGCATTGGTGGGAGGAAGTGCCACGAACAACATATTAGAAATTCTGACAGGTGGGGGCTGAGTGTCGGAGGGGAGGGGGTTGCGTTTGAAGGTCACATTTGAATGTTTTTCTTGTATAATTCGGTAATTACGGCTTCTACCAAAAACGTATCCCAGTACAAAATTTAGCTACATTAAGATTCCTACGAAAAAGTCCCGTTCGTTTCTCCTGTAGCACTAATAGTTTGCGAGCGAGAGAATGTGAAAATCTCGCGCACGGTTTTTGAAGGCCAGATACAGCAGTGCAGGTTGCATTAAATGACATCGGTAGGGGCAATTGAGTCACCCTGTAGAATAAATTTCATTGCAGTATGTCCTCTTCTTGGGAATTTAGTTTTCACGAAGAATAGTGCATATGTACTCTGGTAGTGGTAGGAGGCCCTTCATTTCCCCACCGAACCAGCGCTGAAGACGGCAATGAGGCATTTTCACCTCCGACGCGGTTCCAGCCTGTCGCTGAGGCGGCTCGCCTAGTGCGAGGAAGGCGCGCCTGCTCGGGCCGTCCACGGGCCCGCGGCTTAGTCCCGCAGGCGGACGGCTGCAGCCCCGACACTGACAGTCGCAGGCAGTGCGCAGCCGCCGTGGGCCGACACACGCCGCCCGCCTCTCCTCTCGTAATCCGCTTAAAACTTCCGGCCCGCCTACCTGCCCGCCGCGCGCCTGCAAGTCACAAGTCAGGCAACCCGCCAGGCACCGCACGGCGCGCCGGGATTACGCTCGCGACGCGACGAGACGGGCGACAACGCCTACCGACGACGACCCGTCGTGCCGCCGTGCGTGTTGCGTCGTCACCTTGAACCCTCCTCTAACGGACAAGCAAGCAGTGCGTAGCGTCTCAGCCATTGTCAAGACAGCGTGGCGTGGAGCTACTTTGTCTCGGATGCAACGTGAGCAGCTCTTCGTCTGTATCTGCACCACATGTACGTCTGCGTACATGCTTTGCAAGCCAGTGTACACGGCACAGCAAAATCACACGGCGCAGATAAAAAGGAAATTACGATACTGGAAGTCGGCTTCGACCAGCGGCGTAAAGAACATACATCAAACGATGGCGACTATAGCGTCGTATTACATTTTGAAACATTATCATCACCACCATCATCATCATCATTTAAGACTGATTATGCCTTTCAGCGTGTAATGTCTCTTGCAGCGGTCTCTCCGCGATATTTTCAGAAATTTCATAAATTATATAACTCAGTACATACCTCGAAATATCTCTTCTTATCTTACCGATTCCTAAATTTTAATATACGATGATTATCAATGCAAAGTAGTTTCAATCCCTATTATTCCTTGGAGCGTGCATTTACTCCGTGGAATAGCTTCTCTGCTATCTATGTATTCTCTTATGAATAGAACGATTCAGATCTTGCCGATTAGCCGTGAAAGAACGAAGATGTATATGTATGTATTGCTGAGCTAGTCGCCATGTTGATGAGATTCTGTATGAGAAGGAATTTAATACATGAACTAAACTAAAGTAAGTGTGTTCGCGTATTATTTAACTGATTATTATTGACAGTGTCTGCTTCCTACGCTGTGTTGCACGGGATCAGTGGGGAACGTCTGATTTACACTGGACGAACCTGCCGTTTTGTGCGCTCAAGATATCCAGTTTATTGCTTTCAATAAATTGGCTAACACGGTCTTACCAGCAGATCTCCGGTCTTCCCCACGTGATCACCGAAAGTTAATAATTATTACAAATGTTTTCAGGAGATCGTCTGACAATTTTCGTGGCACCGAGACTTCGAAATTGCTTCACTGCCTTATGGAATTTAAGCTAAGCTCAATTTAATCAGGATAGAACAGTATTGAACTGTGTGAATGTGATAAGCCTGCTTTGTGGACGAAAATTCCCTTAATATACGCATGGTTTGTACTATCCTGATCAGTGAAGCTAAATCAGGCCGGTGTGAGAGAGGTTTTTGAATTTCAGATCCCACAAAAATATTAAAAGCGTTCAGTCTGGAGCATAGTCCTCCTTATAAAATTCCTGCTGGCCGGAGTGACCGAGCGGTTCTAGGCGCTACAGTCTGGAACCGGGCGACCGCTACGGTCGCAGGTTCGAATCCTGCCTCGGGCATGGATGTATTTGATATCCTTAGGTTAGTTAGGTTAAAGTAGTTCTAAGTTCTAGGGGACTGATGACCTCAGAAGTTAAGTCCCATAGTGCTCAGAGCTATTTGAACCATTTGAAAAAATTCCTCCATGATCCCCTATTCAGTGCTAACGTTGGTGCCTCTTCTGATGTTAAGCCTATTACTTCAAAATCATTCTTAACCGAATCCAAGTACCTTCTCCTTGGTCTACCCCGACTCCTCCTACCCTCTACTGCTGAACCCATGAGTCCCCTGGGTAACCTTGCTTCTCCCATGCTTGTAACATGACCCCACCATCTAAGCCTGTTCGCCCTGACCGCTACATCTATAGAGTTCATTCCCAGTTTTTCTTTGATTTCCTCATTGTGGACACCCTCCTGCCACTGTTCCCATCTACTAGTACCTGCAATCATCCTAGCTACTTTCATATCCGTAACCTCAACCTTATTGATAAGGTAACCTGAATCCACCCAGCTTTCGCTCCCATACAACAAAGTTGGTCGAAAGATTGAACGGTGCAGAGATAACTTAGTCTTGGTACTGACTTCCTTCTTGCAGAAGAGAGTAGATAGTAGCTGAGCGCTCACTGCATTAGCTTTGCTACACCTCGCTTCCAGTTCTTTCACTATGTCGCCATCCTGTGAGGATATGCATCCTCAGTACTTGAAACCGTCCACCTGTTCTAACTTTGTTCCTCCTATTTGGGCCGGCCGAAGTGGCTGCGCGGTTCTGGCGGTGCAGTCTGGAACCGCGAGACCGCTACGGTCGCAGGTTCGAATCCTGCCTCGGGCATGGATGTGTGTGATGTCCTTAGGTTAGTTAGGTTTAACTAGTTCTAAGTTCTAGGGGACTAATGACCTCAGCAGTTGAGTCCCATAGTGCTCAGAGCCATTTGAACCATTTGAACCTCCTATTTGGCACTCAATCCGACACATTAACAAAACAAACAAATTTCATTACTAGAATTTACTACATCGGGATAAAGATCGATTTAAAACAATTATTATCAATGGCTTAGAAATAAGAGAAACATTTCTTGAAAAGAAAGCTGCTGTAAAACCAAGTTCTACAGCTACGAAGACCCTCACGACACACAGTACGAACTGAAACAATATTTATCTAAGTAAATCGAAGCCAGCATCAGAAAATACGCATTAGCTGTACAGCTTAAGTGGAGACTGCGATACGGAATTACGATATACACGATGTTTCAGCTGTCCCTGCCGATTCGTTTCATGCAGTCCACACTACGGCTGTATCAGTAAAAGTATCGAGGCAGGCGACATTGACGTAATCGATACAAATTTCCTCTCAGAGCTTTGGGTGACTGTTAGCTAACTGAATCATTCTGTAAAACATATAATTGAGCATTGGCCATGAGTTACCCGGTATTTTCGGACCAACATCTATCTTACTTCCACCAGTCTTTCTTTGAGTAATTAGCGGTGTAGACATACAGGTTTTGAACGTCTCCGTAACTTTATTCCATTTGTAGTACTTAATGTTTCGTAAGTAGTTTAGAGATTATATACCGGGAAGTTGTTATTTCCACACTTACCATTTTGTATCTCTTTTTTTTTTGTTGTTTCCGATGGTGAAACACACTTCATAAGGCATCGTTTGTGAACCGTTCACGAACGATTATGTACTATAAACGCAATAAACTTATAGAGAAATCGGAAACCTGTCTGACTACGACGCTAATTACACACAGAAGGATTGGATGATAAGTTGGCAGAAGTAAGGTATATCTTGATCCAAAAACACCAACTCACGAAGAATCCTCGATTGCATTTTTTACAGTGAGATTCCATTTGCTAACAATCGGCCGAAGCTTTGAGAAGGAACCTGTATCAACTACATGACTGTCGCCTTTCTGGATACCGTTCCCCATACAGACGTAGTGCAAGTTGCATAAACTGAATCCGTAGGGACATCTAAATCACACTGTATATACTGTACTTATTGGAATGATAATCAAAAGATCTTTATTTATTTGAAAGAACACACATCGGATACCAGAAAAAAGTCCTACAGTTGTAGAGGGAATCATGATTGTACGAATTAAAAAACATATGTATTTAAAGAAAAGAAGGTTGATAAATCGGCTAAATATCGTAAATCACTCCGGGACAGAAGAGACCGTACACACTAAGTTATATGTGTATGCACGTAACAGATATACCCCTGTAAAATCGGATGGCTCTTTTGAAAAGGAAAACCTTATACTTCCGTTCAAATGGCTCTGAGCACTAGGCGACTTAACTTCTGAGGTCATCAGTCGCCTAGAACTTAGAACTAATTAAACCTAACTAACCTAAGGACATTACACACATCCATACCCGAGGCAGGATTCGAACCTGCGACCGTAGCGGTCGCTCGTCTCCAGACTGCAGCGCGTAGAACCGCACGGCCACTCCGTCCGGCTTTATACTCCCGTGCGCAAGTTAAAATATACGTCAAATTTCTATCCTCACGTAGTAGAAGGTGAATCTTTTTTTAACAACCTTTACTTTGTATTGTAACTAGCAATTCCCTTTCCTGTCCACCCCCAAGCGCAGCTAGGGAATAGTGATTTGCTTGTAGGCCTATCCCCTATAAGACACCTAATCCCCCATATTTTTACCTTTATGCATACTGGAGGCAGTAGAATATTTCTGCATTCTGTCGCAAATGTTCGTTCTCTAAAATTCCTCAACAACGTTTTGCGGAAAGATCGTCTTCCTTCCTAAAATGATTCCTGTCTCACGAGGCATTTCCATAGCACTCCTGTATTGATCAAAGCGACTGTAACAAATGTAGTAAGGAAACCTCTTCTTTTAATCCCACC
Organism: Schistocerca piceifrons; assembly: GCF_021461385.2. Lineage (NCBI taxonomy): Eukaryota > Metazoa > Arthropoda > Insecta > Orthoptera > Acrididae > Schistocerca > Schistocerca piceifrons. The sequence goes on along the minus strand of NC_060141.1, from coordinate 398,504,697 downwards.
TGATGTTAGAGCCCATACACTCGAGGATTATTTAAGCATTTATCGCACAGTGACTCTGCACGCGGTCACCTTTGCATTCATATTTGCAGGAAGCAGCCATTTATTTACACAGGGTGCAGTTTTAGGTTACATATTGTGCGCTGTCATCCCCCCCCCCCCTCTCCATCTCCTCGTACTGTTCATGGAAGGTCTCTTACAGATGCACATATCAGTAATTTACTGATATGTGTTATGTCTTCTTGCTACCCGTGACCGTAACGAAATATTAAGATTTACAACAAACTGATGAACCCAGTCACCTGGTGATCATACGTTCAGTGCTGTACTACAAGTTTGGTACTTGGATCTGTCATCAGGCAAAGTTACGAATGAAAGATATATATTAACGCTAGCAAACGTAAGGTTAGATTCTCGAGGAAGATTTGCTTCTTCACACGCGTAGTGCCCTGTCGTCCCACTGTTTATACCGCGAGACATATAAGCGCGCATAAAGTATGAGGGGCACAGTGGACTCCTCGACGACACGCGGGCAAAATACTTTGCTGGAACGCAGGTGTCTTTGTGCCGGAAGCCATAGCCGCGCTACCGCTGTAAACTTCGCCAGTGTTTCAGCGTTTCACCGTAACAGCCGTATATTCGTACATTTTTTTCTCATCCCTTTTTTTTGCGTCCACGGTGCGTCATAATCCTACGTAAAAAAGTTCCGCAGGAATTATTTCAACTCTGCAGAGCACTTGAAGGAATGTGCATTATTAAGAACTTCCGCGGGGGCAAAAAGTCTGAGGAGCTTAGGAAATTTATTATTATTATTATTATTTTCTGTCTGCCTCTGTTGAGGAACAGATACAGAAGTTTCTCTCGCGAGGGAAGTTTAAAAGTCGTTACGGAACATTAGATCATTCCTGTGCCGGAGCAGAGCAGCGGAGAGACGAGACGGGGGGCACAGGGAGTCGCGGAGCGGGAACAAAGGGAAATACTAAATCCCGACACTCGCCCCCGCCCTGCGGCCGCTATCTTCGCAGGGCGAGAGCGGCGAATTCCGACGCAAATGTCAAAGCGGTGCTTGCCGCTCAGCCCGCTTAAGGGGCACTTTCTAGGTCTCGTAGCTTCATCCGAGACGCGAGAGCCATATCGGACAATTAGTATCTCATCTTCTTTCTTCCATTGTGCAGCAAAGGCGGCCGCAGTTTCTGTAATAATATGTTGTTATAAATATGCGGTGAGTATGATACCTTTCCCTGATTACAAAATTTTTTTTTTAGGAACTACGCTAGATACAGCTATGCACTTTGTTGCAAATGATAGCTTAGATAAAATACAGTTTTATGCATACACTCCCAGGTGTGCTCCGTTTCTTCACCGTAAAACGTCTAAGCCTGGCTTGCACATCGGCGTGCCTGATTCACACCGTCTTGTCACATGACGCGACAGCAGCGTTCGTAACGCATTAAGTCAAAACTATAGCGTGTATAACGTTAGTGTTTATAGGACAACGCACCGATATGAATGGCACACCTTTTACAACTGGCCACGTCAATGAATTATGCCTCAAAACACGCGTTTTCGAGACCAAATTCATTCTTCAGTGACGGAAGATGTCGTAACATCAAGGAGTCGTGCGGCATAAATGGAAGTTGGTAAGCGAGTTTCTACGTCTGAAATACGATGGCTGTTCAAATTTCGCGCCAGTCGCATAAGAGTGGTCCTAGTAGCCCTGCCATCAGGATGCAAATAAGGGTTTCTTTAAATTCACGCTGTAACGGTTGTGTATGGTAGTCACCTTTGAAATCGGACGTGTTGAGTTGATGTCAGTCAGGAGTGTCTTTGAGGCGATGAAGACTCCGTTATCAACACCTCACGGAGTTTGAATAGGGTCGTGTAATAGGACTACGAGAAACTGGATGTTCCTTCTGCAATATTGCAGAGAGACTTGGCAGGAATGTAGCCACTGTACATGATTGCTACCAGCAGTGCTCACGGGATGGTACGGTCACGTTCCGGACGACCACGTGGTACTGCTGGAAGGGAAGTTTATCGTGTTCGGCGTATGGCTCTGGCGCATCGTATTGCATCTGGAGCAGCAATCTGAACAGCATTTGGCACCACAGTGACACAACGGTTACAAATCGTGTACTTCAAGGCCAGCTCAGAACCAGACGTCCTGTAGCATGCATGCCTCTGAACCAAAACCACCGCCATTTGCGACTCCAGTGATGTCAAGCGAGAGCACATTGGAGGGCAGAGTGGTGGTTTCTTATGTTTTCTGATGAAAACTGGTTTTGCTTCTGTGCCAGTGATGAACGTGTGTTGGTTATGAGGTTGCCAACTGAGGGCCTGCAATCAATCTGGATGCGTGCTAGACACACTGGACCTGCAGCTGGCGTTATAGTCTGGGGTGCGATTTCGTATGACAGCAGGAGCTCTATTGTGGTTATCCGACGCATCCTGATTGCAAGTTTGTACTTCAGTCTTGTGATTCGACCTGTGGTGCTGCCAGTCATAAAAAGTATTACAGGAGGTGTTTTCCAAAAGGATAACTCTCGTCCACATACAGCTATTGTAACCCAACGTGCTCTACAGAGTGTTAACTCGGACGACAACACCAGCGTCATCTGCAAACAGCATTAACCGTACCTGTATTGACCGACCAAGTGCCACTGACATGGAATTCCAACTCACAAACTGACATCCGGGACCTGTACAATACGTGCATGTACGTTTGCATCGTTGCGGTGCGTCCCTCCCATGCGTTCTCTTGCAATAATAAATTTGTCATCGATGTGGCAACATTTCAAGTCTTCAGTTGATTATTCCAGTTGTGGAATGCTCAGTTAAAAACGTCTTTTGTATATTGTTGTACAGTTCAGTATAATTTATGTATAATGTATGTATAATCTATGTCTACTCGATGATATATGTTTCATGAGGCATTATCAACAGTTGTTATAAACACTTGATATTCAGTTGTTCTCCTTTGATACAGAGAGCCCGAGGATGGTCAGATAGTGAGAAATCGATGGTGAAAATAACAGTAGTCATATCTGTGTATTGCAGTTTCCAACCAATATTTTATCAATTCAGGTACAATCTACTCAGTTACCGAATTGCACATCATCGCCACCACACGCTTGTTCTTTATAGAACAGAAACTTCATCACTGGCCTGAAAATTACCCGTTGTTCGTAATTTTATTTTGCAGCGGTCCAAAAAAGTTAGTTTATTAGATTAATGAGGTGATTTTTTGTTGTACCAATAGTCTAATAACCTAATTCCTTCTAGACCCCACCAGTGGAAAATTTTGAACGATTTTTTAATTTCCAGAACACTGATGATGTTTTTACTCAGTAACTGGATACGAGTGCGGCGATGGAGAAACGCATTTTGGTACTACCATAGGCTGTTCTTACAGTAACAAACAGTTACTGTTTCTATCTGCTATACGTATTTTTGCGCTTGTTAGGTGGATGTTCCTCCTACAGTTGTTTAACAAATCGTAACACTATTAAATTCTAATGTTTGCGGAGTGCTGAGCACTCGTATTAGTTAGCAGTTAAAAAATAGCTGTCATCTTGACTCCTGTGTTTACCATTATTGGCTGTAGTAGCGATTGAAAGTTAACAATCGATACAGTTTGCTCACGAAGGTGTAAAAAAGATGCTCAGATATGTACGTCCTGTTAACGAATTTTTTTGTGTATATAGAAAAACAGATTTTGTTAAACTTAACTTGTATTGATGGCGTGTATTCCTCACTTCAAAACCGCAGTATTCTGATCTATAGTTCCATATGGACGCGACGGGTTACTTACGTAACTACATAGATAAAGGAAATTATTACGTGTAATGGAAAATTGTTGCTTTTTTATACTTTTTTTGTATTTTGACTCGAAGGAGGTGAACTTTGTCATATCACAACCACACACTGCTGGCGTCTTACCATCACACCTTCTGCACTAGCCGAGCGCCGCAAAGTTTCTCTTTGTGGGAAAACCCTTGTTAATTTCATTGTTTGCCTATTATCGAAAGTCAAAGACGCACACAATTCTTAGCTGGCGCTAATTCTCTCTCTAGAGGGCTGGCTCAGCAAGAGGATCCGAATGTTCTCTTCTTAATTTGAAGGCAGTGACATGTAGAAACAAGGCTTAGTGTGCCGTAAATTGCACAACCTGAACTGTGAACGCCATCTGTTCGCACATGGCTCCTATTCCTTTATTTTCTAATGTGTACTCAATTACAGCTGCAACACTGCGAAGGCGGTATGCAGCAAAGGACAAATTGTCATAAATTAATTTCATGTTTGGACATACAAATATTTAGCATTGCAACTCAGCCACACGAAATTGGTAGGATTAACACCATATTCATTCTGTACATAAAGAATGTTTACACACCGAATTTCTCATTCAGAAATGGCATTTGAGTGTTGCTTGTCAGTGAGAATATCGTGTTGTACCTCATGTAAGACAAAACATCTTCAAGGCTCTTCACAGCGGATATGAGAATATCTGCTTACAGTTTACTGAGTATCTGGCTCGCCACCAGTCGTTAGGCACTACCAATGGTGAAGTCTGGCATATAGTTGGAGCAGCATGGAATGGCATACATAATACTGTCATCCAAGTACAGTTTGACTCGATGCACAGACGACTTAGAGTCGTTGTCACTGCCAAAGATGGTAGCTCTTTGTACTACATTTCACACTCTGTAGTCATCCATAAACCTGGAAACTTCGAGTGGTTGCAGGAGGTTACTTTGGGAACAAATCGAGGATTGGAACCCATGTTCGGAAACGTCATCCAACGACGCTACAGAGAGCAGAAGTTACAGGCGCCAGCTCCTGACACTAGGCCACCATGCGGCAGCAAACGTGACTTTTTAAGCTGACAGATCTTAGGCGGAGCTTCTCGCAGTGTCGTTTGTTATCCAGTGATCGCTACTGATTGCCACGGTCGCCAGTGGAGAATATGGAGCTAGCTGCTGCGTAGAAGAGAATTGTCTCCTATGAACTCGATGTTCCGTTGCCTCACTAGATGACCGTGTCTGACATGGGTTTGCCGGCCGGTGTGGCCGTGCGGTTCTAGGCACTTCAGTCTGGAACCGCGTGACCGCTAAGGTCGCAGGTTCGAATCCTGCCTCGGGCATGGATGTGTGTGATGTCCTTAGGTTAGTTAGGTTTAAGTAGTTCTAAGTTCTAGGGGACTGATGACCTTAGATGTTAAGTCCCATAGTGCTCAGAGCCAATCTGACATGGGTTTCCATCCACATTTTATTTTTCTCCTGGAACCCCCTAAAACCTCCGTTGTTTTTCGGTATGCAGGAGAAAAATAAACAGCAGATGTAGTCCTGTGTCCGAAGCCGTCACCTACCAAGACAACAGAGCATCACATTCAAAGGAGACAATATCTGTATACGCAACAGCTAGCATCATCTTCTCCATTGGAAATCGTGGCATTCAGTCACGATCACTGAATAACAAACAACATTGCTAGATGTTCCGCCTACCGCCTGTCGGCTTACAAAGTCACGTTTGCTGCCGAAGGGGTGGCCTACTGGCCTGTAACATCGACGCTCTGTAGTGCCGTTGGATGACGATTCCGGACACGGGTTCTCATCCTCGATTTGTTCCTCAACAAACCGTCTAGGTGTGTTGCTACATTTCTGGGGCACCTTGCATAAATTTTCGTTATTTCTATCCTTCCTAGTGTTGCAATTTTAATGGCCGGATGAGTATTTCAGTCTAATGAAAGATGCTGCTGTTCTTGCCGTTCCGTAGTCCAGATCTCATCTGGGACTTTCACCAGCAAACACACATGCGTGTGGCGGTCAGCCGACACGAAGGGCGAGACGGCAGCAAGTTGACGGCAGCTCGCGACGAGTTACGGGAGAGACATCTGGAGCGCGAGCCCCCCACTCGTTTCCCGCCGTCCTGTTTCGCCAGTGAGGGCGGAACTGCGGGCGACCAAGTTGTCGCCGCCCGGAGCTGTCCCGCTTGTCGCCGTCAGCCCGCCGCCGCTGCGTGCCCGATTGATCGGCCTCCGCCGTCATAAAAAGGACCGGCGCTGGCTGCCCGCCACTCGGGCTCGCCGAAGAAACTTGGCCGGACATCCATCAATCCTGTCCCTCGCCAGCTCCGGACCGCCAAGCTTTCCCAGTGCGTTCCCAGCGCTAGGCTCGTGTTATTCCGAGCGCGCCCCTTGTGGCGTTCAGATTTCGATAGCACAGCTCGTGTTCAACTGTAAACATGACATTTCTTAAGCTCAACTTGCTTTTTGCCCACGGCTTCGCCAGCTTACGAATATTGAAAGGTGGCTACACTGAGTCACAGCGCCAGAGATTGCGCCAAAGAGTATTATTCCGCCGCCTCCACTGGCGCAGTAGTTGTTCAGAGAATGTCGAGGGCAGTTGTAGTTCAGAGGTTGCCGTGGGCAGTGCTTGTTGAGAGGATGTCGAGAGCTATACTAGTTGAGAGCATGTCGTGTGGAGTTATTGTTCTGCTGGGCGAGAGAGTAGATGCTGTTCGGTTTGCGTAATGTATATGTGGCAGATGTTGCAATGGTCACAGTGTATTTTTCGTCAATATATATGGAGGTAGCAAAATTTTTTTATATTTCAAATCTCCTTAATAGTAATGCCTCTTGGTCACAGGTTCAGTCAACAAAGCATCTGGCTCGTGTTCATGTATTAGACTTGCAATTCTGGTTTCTATGGGCAATTATAGTATTTCTGGTTTTTCAATTAGTTCGTTGTAAATGGTGTTTAAAATTACTCGTCGTATTGAGGAAGAACCGTGCCAGATACGTGTACGTTGAACCACACTTCCACACACAGAACAGTTACATTTGTGCTTTGTTGATTCGTAGCTTTTATAGTTGCTGGGGACTTAATTAATCAGTTGTGTTAACGGAAATTTCCTTTCATTCTTTATTGTTATTTTATGCAGTTAGATTGCGTACTAATACTACTCAGGGCCAACCGGTTGCGAGACTTCGTAACCGGATACACAGCTACTAAAATTAAAATTATTTTCATTTAATAATTAGGCCCCCATGCAATATATTCGATGACAAAATTATTGGCCTCGTTCTGGTGCCCATTTTCTTAGCCTGGGTAGTGCAATGAACAACACGAAAGAGACAGATTGCCTTTCGTACTTTTAAAGTGCTTCAGATCGACTAAATACGGAAAAGAAATACCAATAGTGAGTTCCTGCATATTTTAAAATTTCACATTTTCTCATCCCTCCCCCACCCCTAGGGGATAACCCAACAGCTTTTCTGTACAAATAAAGAGTCATGTGTGTACCAAATTTGGATGACATTACTCCAGGTTTTCTTGAGGTATGTGTCTAAGTCAATCCATTTTCACTTCCCAACCGTATGGGAGGCATGTGCATAAATCACCAAAGTTTCATCACATGAATGAATGCATAGAAGACCAACAAACAAATATTCGTATTTTTTTATACTACCTGGAAACAGCGCATCGATAGCAAGTCTTCCAGTCCTTAGTACCGTTTACGTAATTAACATATTACTCTTATGCTTGTGAAGTACGTCGTGCACCAAACTTTAAGGGTCATTCCTGTTCTTAAGAAGGATCGTCGAACTGATGGCACATAATTAAAGGCCTATATCGCTGACGTCAATCTGTTTTAGAATTGTGGGACGTACTCTGCTCTTACGCATTATGACGCTCCTGGAGAACACAAATCTCTTCTGTATAAACGAACATGGATTCCGTAAACACAGATCTTGTGACATACAAATCGCTCTATTCGCCCATGGTTAACGAGGTGTTCCCTGACTTCAGGAAAGCAATCGTCACAGTTCGGCACAGTCGTTCAGTGAACAAAATACGAGCGCATCGAGTATCGGACCAGATCTCTGATTGTATACAGAACTCCCTGAGAGACAGAATTCAGTACGTCATTCTTAACTGGTGTACCCCAAAGAAGTGTTAAGTACCATTAGTGTTTACAGTGACGGTAAATCATCTAGTGCGTAACGTTGGAAACTCTGTGAGACTCTATGCAAACGATAATGTTGCCTATAGAAATACTGCATCGCCAGAACACTGTGACGAAATGCTGAAAGGCCTGCGAAGGTAGGGACTGGCAGGTGACCCACTATGCAAACAGATATAAAGTACTGCTTGTAAATAGACAAAGAGATCTGTTATCGTTGGATTACGCAATTCGTGGAAAATTACTGAAAACAGTTACAACCGTAAAATACATAACAATAAACGTCCCAAGCGACCTAACTTTGAGCAACAACGTAAAGTTAACAATGGAAAAACCAAATGCCAGCTGAGATTCATTCGAAGAATCTTCAAGAAATTTGATTCATCCACGAGACAGTTGGCTTACAAAACAATTGTTCGACCGAGTCTTGTGTATTGTTCGTCTGTCATGAACGCTTACGAAGTAGGATTAACAGAAGAGATAGCCGCGCGGGATTAGCTGAGCGGTCTAAGGGCGCCGCAGTCATGGACTGTGCGGCTGGTCCCGGCGGAGGTTCGAGTCCTCCCTCGGGCGTGGGTGTGTGTGTTTGTCCTTAGGATGATTTAGGTTAAGTAGTGTGTAAGCTTAGGGACTGATGACCTCAGCAGTTAAGTCCCATAAGATTTCACACACATTTGAACATTTTTTTGAACAGAAGAGATAGAGAAGATCCAACAAAGAACGGCAAGTTTCGTCACGGGATCATAGAGGGAGTTACGGTGATGCTCAAGAAACCCCAGTGGCAGTCGCTTACAAGTGAGGGGTGGTGTATCACGGAGAAGGTTACTGTTGAAATTCCGAAGAATAGCCGGGCAACATATTGCTTCGACGCACGTGTCTCTCGCGAAATGACCGCCACCAGAAAGTCAGAGAAATCGGAGCTCATACGCAAGTTTATAAGCAGTCGTCATCGCCACGTGCCATTCGCGAATGGAACGGAGAATGGGGGAAATAACAGTCGTACCCGAAGTACCCTCCGCCATACCCCATAGGATGACTTGCGGAGTACAGATGTAGATCTAAAATTATGCGAAGGGGAATCGTGAAGTTTTGAAAATTTTGAAATTAAAATAGTGCTTAACACTGGCGTTCGAAACTGAGACCTTTGCCTTTCGTGGCAGTTGTTCTGCTGACTGACTTTCCAAACCTCCTCCCCCTCACAGCTTTCCAAAAAGTTTTAATTGTCACCTCGCAAAAATTACGCAAATTATTCCGAGTAGATAATTTAGTCTCTATGACTACCTTTTGCACGTGCTTCACTTTATCAGTGGGCTGCGTCTTAAAAAAAAAAATCACTTCCAAACCTGAGATTCACATGTAAGAAAGATGCCTTTCGAGTTTCTAAACATACCAAAAAAAATTAACACTAATTCGAGCCAGAGCAGGACTACGTTAGTTTTTTGGTAACAGGTATAATTTTCTCGTTCATGACACAGCTTAAATACCTTTCTCGACATACGTCAAAACTATTGAGCTCGTAAAATACTCTTTTCTCTTGTTCATTAACAAAGTGTTTCGTTCTGCAATATATCTTCCCAAATTTCAATACCGCGTGGCGTTTGTTTTGTGTAAGTAAGAAGTATGAAGTTTAAAGTCTCTATATCGTACAAAATCGGGCGCAAAAAAACCATGCTGTCGTGTGCCCTCAAAACCTAATCATCATCTTCCTACAAAAATGACGTAGAAATTCGGTGTCTCTAAACCTATCAAAAATCTGTTCTTAATTTATTTTAATTAGGGCTGGAGACACGTTTTTTGCTTGAAATAGGCGAAAAGTTTCCTGCTGGCATGCGCCATGCTTTTGCGCAGGGGAAGTGAGCGCCGGCAATTCCGGTCTGCCATTAGGATAGTGGTGTTGTAGCACTCGGCATTCGAATGCCAACTATTTTATATCGGAATATAGGAACTGGGTGGGCAATTCTTTCTTAACGACAACTGCCCCATGTGCCACTAGTTCATCCGATGTAGTTCGTAATGTGTAGTTGAAACAGAAAAATTGTTAGTCTGTTAGCAAGTTCCATTTAGGAGGCACATTTGACGGTTCCACTAACGGTGCACCCGTACTCTGTTAGACAGCAACCGCTTGCTGTTGGGCAACCCTGTCGTGAAGTGTGTTAACCTCATGAGGGCCACCCCGCGCTGGCCACCCTCGAACCGACGAGTGGGAGCAAACGGCCGCGACAATGGAACTCTGTGTGTTTCGGCCTGTTAGACCCTCGCCTCTGGTTTTATCAATGGCTCGTCGAGGGCTCCCGGCGCTACTTAACTCCCCTGACACACTGGCTCGCCACCGTACTCTCAGCCCTCCGCCGCCGCTGTCGAGATAAATACGCCATTGTACGGACCGAGGCCTCCTTAATGTACTCGAGGAGAGGTCGAGGAATCCGACTTCCTCTTCCGCTTTATCAGCTTATTGTGGAGTACGCCGAAAATAACAGATGGGTCACCATCCTTATTCAGACTGAGCTTAACCGTTGTTTGTTTCTGAAAACCCTGGGAAGTGTTCTACGAGTTCAAAAAATTTAAGTGGCGGGGACAGTTGCGTCTCTTCTCAGCGATGAGGTGCACTTACTGCTAATTGCTGTTTATGAATATCCTCTCTTACACCATTCGCATTGTTAGCAGCACTCCATAGTACGCTGTCGTTTATGATCTGTACACTGAAGGGAGGAAGAGACGATGGTACACTGACTTGGATATGGGTCCCCTAAAGTTCTTCGTGTAAAACCAAGTGCGATAGTGGTGTTTTATATATATATATATATATATATATATATATATATATATATATATAAGTGTGAGCCCCTCAACGCTCGCACAAGCATGGCGACCAACTCAAAAGGTCTACTGCCACCTCCGCATTGTTAGTATTTTGAATCGAGGAGATCGCAGGAGCGAGGAACTGCGATGTTATCCGTACATCTGGGCAGGATTACCCATTAATACGGGCGCATCTGGGTGATAGAAGTGGTCGAAAAAGCTCGACAGAATCAAGCTTGAAAGAAGAGCGGTTTGAAGGACAGAGGGAAAAACGTGTCAAGGCAAGTGTCAAGGGAAAAAAACCTCTGCGACAGTGTCAGTAAGGGCAGTAGCGGTTTCTTGCTGTCTGCGACAGATCGTGCAAGGTAAGGTTATGTTAGCGGTTGGGTATCATGCATCAGTACCATAAAAGCAACGCCAGATTGTCATGGAATGATCAGTCCTGTCGATGAGGCGAGCGCTGCTGCTGCTGGCACCGACGATGTCTCGTGGGCCACCTGCTGCTGCTGCTCCTGTAACATAGCCATGTCGTTGTAGGTTTGTCAGTTCGATGGTCCTCGAAGGAACTGGCAGTGTGATATGTGTTGGGGGTTTATTTGAGAGTCGTTTATGGCTTCTCTGTGATGCCAGTTCTCTTGGCAGAGGCTCAGCTAGTAAGCTAGTCAGTGGCTGATGTGCAGGTGCTCGCCTAATTGTGTTGTTTGCGTTGTTACGAAGTTACAAAAATGGCTCTGAGCACTATGGGACTTAACATCTGTGGTCATCAGTCCCCTAGAACTTAGAACCACTTAAACCTAACTAACCTAAGGACATCACATACATCCATGCCCGGCAGGATTCGAACCTGCGACCGTAGCGGTCACGCGGTTCCAGACTTAAGTGCCTAGAACCGCACGGCCACACCGGCCGGCAGTTACGAAGTTACCATAGATGGTTAGTCCCTAAGGAGTGTCTTCGGGCGCTTGTGTTACCATCTATGGTTGTGATCGTAGTTGCCCAGGTGTAGGATGTGAGGATTGTTCGAGTGACTTGATTTCTTGTACAGTCGTGTGGCGAGTTTTTTGAATACCTCCTGGAGAGTCTCCAGTCGGTATTCTCGGTGAAGGTGCGGTAAGACATTGGACCTACGAGAAGGCGTCGTGCCCATACAGCCGTCGCAAAAGTGGAATGTCAGAATGAGATCAAGACAACACTCAGTCCTCCAGCGAAGAAAATCTCCAGTCCGGCCGGAAACCACACCCGCGACCCTTTGGTTTGTAATCGGCTGTGCTGGCGCACAGCTATCAAAGCGGACACGGAGACGGTTCAAATCCCTGTCCTGCTACCCGGAACTAGGTTTTATTTTCTTTCCATAAATTGCGTAACGCAAATGTCGGTATGATTCATTTAAGAACGACGCAGTCCGTTTTGTTCCCTATCCTTCATCAATCCGAGACTGTGTCCGAGTAATCCCGAATCAGGTGCCGGCCTGGCTAGCCGCGCGGTCTAACGCGCTGCTTCCCGAGCGGGAAGGCGTGCCGGTCCCCGGTGCGAATCTGTTCGGCGGATTAGTGTCGAGTTCCGTTGTGCTGGACAGTGTGTGGATGGTTTTTAAGGCGGTTTTCCATCTGTCTCGGCAAATGCCGGCTGGTTCCCCTTATTCCACATCAGTTATACTATGTCGGCGATTGCTGCACAAACACTGTCTCCGCGTACGCACGCACGATACTTACTCTATCACGCAAACATCTGGTATGAGACGTTCAAGGGAGGGGGTTCCACTGGGGGCCGAACCGCACAATAACCCTGGGTTCCGTCTGGGGCGGCGGTGGGGTGGGTGGACTGCTGTAGGCTGTTGTGGGCTTTTGCACCACTGAGAGCTACGGCGGGACGAAGCCTCTCCGTCGTTTCTAGGTCCCCAGTGTACTGCAATACACACAATCCCGAATCATATTCTTTTTCTTTTTCTTCTGGTGAAAACAGGGATGCTTTTCTTAAAAATTTCATAGCTGATTCCTCATTCACCTCTGCATCGCTTGTAAACATTGTGTAGGCTGATCAACTGTAGTAATACTCCATATCTAAACACCGTTAAGTGCCCCGATATTAACAAGACGGTAAACTTCTTTTCTGTACTGTGATTTCAGTTGATGAAGTAAACTTTAAAATTCTTTCAGTTCAGAACTAGTTTCATGAATACGAATGTAAGCCAGATCTACACTTGCATTATATAATATCATCATAATCGAGCGACGATTGTTTCTTGTGAAGAGATATATACTTTTCCATAAGGATATATAAAAGATGTAATGAGTATAGGTACAGATGCTTTTATATGTGGACCTTAATACTTACACACGTCAGCGTGTTTCTCTCTTCTTCTCTGCGTCGAACAGTTGTCCCTCAGACACTTAACACAATTTACTACCTGATGCTCTGCTAACTGCACTGCTAGGCGGACTACACCTGTCACTATAGGCTAACCGCTTTGCGTCTATGCGTCCACACTTGAGTACCTGAACTGCTGCGCAGGACAAAGTTAGCATGCTCTCGCCACATGTACTTGGCGGTAATAACCAACCTAAACACATAAGACTTGTAATAGCTATAGCTATTAGTCTGCAAATGACGTAAATATTGCGGTAGTGTTGTTTAGCAGACAGCCCTCATTCACCAATAGAAGTATCTGCTCTTATAGCCGTTACACTCTGTATATATATTTTTCCAGTAACTATTCAGTAATACACATCGATGAGGCATGACATTATGTGACCACCTGTTTAATAGCGTTTTGTCCCATCTTTGTAACGCAATGCGATAGCGATCCTTCGTATCATGGATTTAAGAAGTCATTGTTTGGCTTGCAGGGGTATGTGGAAGCAGATGTCTATGCACAGGTCACGCAGTTCCTGTAAATTAGTGGGCGGTCGATTGCGGGCGCAGAGCTGGCATCCGATAGTACCCAAGTGTGTTCCATCAGGTTCTGTTCAGCCATATTTGGTGCTCAAGGCGTCAATGTTAGTTCACTGTCATGAATCCCAAACCACTGTAGCGCGTTTCTGGTCTACGGACATGGTCTGTTATCCTGTTGGAAGATATCCTCGCTGCTGTGAAAGTCATCAATATAGAACGGGTGCAGGTGCTTTGCAGTAATATTCACATCATCCACAGTCGTCATGGTGCCTTCAGTTACATTCTGCAGGTCCCATGTAAGTTCAGGTGAAACTAAGTCGCCCCAGGCAAATGCTTGGGTGGTTCCTCTGAAAGGGCACGGCCGACTTCCTTCCCCATCCTTCCCTAATCCGATGGGACCGATGACCTAGCTGTTTGGTCCCCTCCCCCAAATCAAACAACCAGCTCAGGTAAATGATTCCAGCACCAAGTTCTGCCTCCACCAGCCTGTGTCTGTGGCACGATCTGTATTTCGAGCACATGTTCGCCTGGATGACGGCTTGTATGGACACAGCCATCGACGTATTGTAATTAGAAACGTAATTCATCCGACCAGACGACACGTTTCCGTTGATGCACGCTCCAATGTCTCTGACCACGTGCCCAAAGCAGTCGTAATCGACTATGTCGTTGGGTGAACATGTGAGCAGGTTATAGCCCAATGTTCAATAAAGTACGTTGAACAATGTGCTCCGAAACATTTGTGCCTGCTCAGGTACTGTGCTCTGTCGTCAGATCTGGCACAGATCGCCGCCTATTTTGTTTTGCATAGTGGACGCACTTCCGACCTCCACGTTCTATGATGGGATGTTGACGTACATGTTGTCACCTACTCGTGGTTTCAGCGTCCTCCAAACACTTTCCATTTATGCTCACGACAGCGAAACGTGAAGAGCCGATTACCTTCATCGTTTGCGTGATCCACGTTCCTAGACGCTGGACCATAACTATCTGCCCTGTGTCATAGTTGCTTATATCAGTGGATTAAGCTTTTTGGATACCGTATCGTTGCTGGAATGACTCCTGAACGTTTTGGCCCAGCAGTAAACACAGGGTGATACTTACTAACGTGACTTTGTACGCTCACCGACAGTAGGCGGAACGTCTCGCAATGTTGTTTGTTATTCAGTGATCTCAACTGATTGCCACGATTGTCAGTGGAGAAGATGGAGATAGCTGTTGCCTTGTCTTCTATGAACGTGATGCTCTGTTGCTTAGATAGATGACGGTTTCTGGCAGCGGTTTACATCCGCGCTTTATTTAACTCCTGTCTACGGAGGTTTTAGAGGTTTTCAGGAGAAAAATAATCTGCGTCCTAAACCGTCATACACCGAGGCAACAGACCGTCACATTCATAGGAGACAAGGCCTCTCTGTGCAGCGCTAGCACCGTGTTGTCACCCGTCGATCGTGCCAATCAGTTGCAATCACAGAATAAGAAAAAGCTGGCGTATATGGTCTGTCAGTGGTCAAAGTCATGTTTGTTGCCGAAGACGTTGCCTCGTGGCAGGTGCAGAGTCCTGTAACCTCAGTGCTCTGATCCGTCGTTGGATGATTTTTCCGGGCACGGGTTTCTATCCTCGATCTGTTACTCAAGACACGCTCCACAACGTGTCGAAGTCTGTCGAAACATTTCTGGGATACCTTGTACATATTATTGTCTGTTCTGTGAAGTATTATGAATATACGGCATCTTCACATTGAAGGGTACCAGCGGTTCATGCAGTAGTGAGTATACTTTATTTTCCAGTTAACGAGTCCCTTCAGTACCTTGACTTGACTTCAGAGATCAGTATTTCCTCATAAGATACAGCATAGAAACTATGGCGTAAGCCAACGTGGCACTAAAACTGTGTCCCGGGAAATGATATACATGCGTGCGTAGATCCCTACAGGGGAGCAATCTGTCACAACTGCGGTGTTCGGAGCGAAATAACAGAACCGCTGTCGTTGTACATACATATATGTGTGTTCGTGTGCGTTGGTTAGTGGGTGTGGAGCGTGCGGCAGGCGGAAGCGCCCAACTCTCCCGACTGCTGCTTGTTCACGGCGGCTGGCTTTTCATCGGCTTTGTCGCTGCCTTGTTTATGCTCTCGGCGGTCGTATTACCGGACACACGCCCGCCGCCTGCACATTCATCCGCACCGCTTCGCGCGCCATTCCGTAATGGCTAGATATTTCATTAAAAATTTTCGCCCCTGCAGCAGCGGAACACATCGGTCCGAGCAGCAGTAGCTGCTAATTTAATTTGTTTCCTGTCCAGCGAGTTAAAAGGAAACGGTTTTTTATCTGCGCTACCTGCAGAATCGAGATCTATTAGATTTTTTTGTAAGCGGTGTAAGACCTCCCTTTGCAGGAGGTTCCGCGTGACATTGTTTCATCAGAATATGAACGTTAATTTGAACAAAGTGGTCCGCAAAAACAGATGCGAAATACAACCAGTTGGTATTGTCTGTGAAGTTTCTGCTGCCGGCCAGTGTGGCCGAGCGGTTCTAGGCGCCTCAGTCTGGAACCGCGTGACAGCTACGATCGCAGGTTCGAATCCTGCCTCGGGCATGGATGTGTGTGATGTCCTTAGGTTAGTTAGGTCTGATGACCTCAGATGTTAAGTTCCATAGTGCTCAGAGCCTTTTTTGAAATTTCTGCCTTCTCAGCAGAAGCTAATAATTCTTGCCGCTTTTGGAACATCACGAAGGTTAACCGATCTATATCGACGAGTTCCTATACGGGGTGGTTAGAAAATGTCTAGAAATCTTGTAAGGGTGTCGCAGTGGAGGTTGCGCTGGAAACAATTGATAACAAAAAATATTGGATACATTGCACCGTTTCCGTATTTTTCTAGCATTGAAGTTAGCAATGAGGTCGTCGCACGTGCGCACGTGTGAAACTACACACTGCAGCTAAATCACACTTTCTTCGCTTTTCCGTGCTTTGTTAAGAAAGAAAAATTTGAGACGATTCTTTCGTTTATCATCCATCTGTTGACGTATTGCTACATATCTAGTGGCTACTCATGATGACGTAAACTTTGCATGTGATGATAGTCGATCAAATATGTATCGACCATCACGGCTGCTACTTGTTAACATTTCAAATTGTTGAGCTGAATTTAAGTAGCTCATTTCTTTTCTTGCAGGTAATGTCAACACTAACGTCATTTCTGCACGGCCAGCAGAAGGCAGCTCACTTCGATTGCGGACGGTGGCAGTAACAGTTAGCAATACGATGGTATGTTTCGTGTGAAGTATGCGAGGTATTTTTTTCTTCTTTTCTCTTTTTTCGTTGGCTTTTATCTGAGCTCCTAGCAACTGTACAAGTCCGAGGGTGCAACATTTACTGAAACTAGAATATCAATTAACACAACACTTTTCCCTGTACCAGCCGCGGCAGAACGAGAGGTGAGTTAGTGTTTCATTACTGCATGACCTGAAAACGCAGATCCGATATTGGTTCTACAAGGTTATAGAGGGCTTCCTCTAAGTTTGAACTTCTGGAGCTCCTGTTATTGACGCCTCATGTGCGCCTAGGTTTACAAAAAGTGGTTCAAATGGCTCTGAGCACTATGCGACTTAACTTCTGAGGTCATTAGTCGCCTAGAACTTAGAACTAATTAAACCTAACTAACCTAAGGATATCACACACATCCATGCCCGAGGCAGGATTCGAACCTGCGACCGCAGCGGTCGCTCGGTTCCAGACTGTAGCGCCTAGAACCGCATGGCCACTCCGGCCGGCCTAGGTTTACACTGTACTGCACCAGACAGCTGCGAAGTGCGGCTGTCTTTGACGATTCTCGTGACAGCCTCACGTGTTTTATGGGGAACTGCGCAGTCGAAGCCAATCTGAGGTGCCCGCGGCCGGAGTGTAGGGATAGCTGTTGGTTGGTTGGTTGTTTGGGGGAAGAGACCAAACTGCGAGGTCATCGGTCTCATCGGATTAGGGAAGGATGGGCAAGGAAGTCGGCCGTGCCCTTTCACGGAACCATCCCGGCATTTGCCTGGAGTGATTTAGGGAAATCACGGAAAACCTAAATTAGAATGGCCGGACGCAGGATTGAACCGTCGTCCTCCCGAATGCGAGTCCAGTGTGCTAACCACTGCGCCACCTCGCTCGGTAGGGATAGCTGTATACGGGATGCGAGTCACGCGCAAGGGGGCACAGCCGCGCTTGCGCAGTCGGGCCGCTCGAGGCAGAAGCCGCCCCGTGTCTCGTCGCGTTGCCTCGCCGTGCTCCACGTCCGCCTCGCAGCGCGTTGGCAGCTATTGTCACCGCAAGCTGGCAGCCGGGATCGAAACACCACTGCCGTCATGGGCACACTACCTCCCACGCCGTCCTCAGTGCTCCAACACTGTTGGAGTCCAAGCTACAGCAGGACAAAAATGTCCAGTCGAGACACTTCTATTTCACTCGTTTGCGTACAGTAACTGAATAAAAAACTAAAAACTAAACTCCGTCTGAACAGGCCATGAAGGTCCAACGGTAACGACCGGCCGCCGTCTCATCCTCAGCTCGCGCCACTGGATGCGGGTATGGAGCGGCATGCGGTCAGCACACCACTCTCCCGGCCCCATGTCAGTTTACCAGACCGGAGACGCTGCTCCTCAGTCTAGTAGCTTCTCACTAGGGCTGAGTGCACCTCGCCTACCAACAGCGCTCGGCAGAGCGGATGGTAACCCATCCAAGTGCTAGCCCAGTCCAACAGCGCTTAACTTCGGTTAACTGACGGGAACCGGTGTTACCACTGCGGCAAGACCGTTTACCACAGTATCTGAATAAGGCCGGTTCAAACCACTTTGGTTGAATCTTCAGATTGATTTCCATAACAGTCCTGTATGTAGCAGCAAGAATATTCGAGGGTGTACCCATACCGACCTTATTTTTTTAAATTTATATCATCTGGTTTCGAATTAAATCGGGTGATGCTGAGGGTATTAGATTAGGAAATGAGACGCTTGAAGTAGTAAATGAGTTTTGATATTTGGGGAGCAAAATAACTGATGATGGTCGAAGCAGAGAGGATATAAAATGTAGACTGGCAATGGCAAGGAAGGCGTTTCTGAAGAAGAGAAATTTGTTAACATCGAGTGTAGATTTAGGTGTCAGGAAGTCTTTCCTGAAGGTATTTGTATGGAGTGTAGTCATGTAGGGAAGTGAAACGTGGACGATAAATAGTTTAGACAAAAAGGGAATAGAAGCTTTCGAAATGTGGTGCTACAGAAGGATGCTGAAGATTAGATGGGTAGATCACATAACTAATGAGGAGGTATTGAATAGAATTGGGGAGAAGATAAATTTATGGCACAACTTGATTAGAAGAAGGGATCGGTTGGTAGGACATATTCTGAGGCATCAAGGGATCTCCAATTTAGTATTGGAGGGCAGCACTGAGGTAAATATCGTAGAGGGAGACCAAGAGATGAATACACTAAGGAGATTCAGAAGGATGTAGGTTGCAGTAGGTACTGGGAGATGAAGAAGCTTGCACAGAACAGAGTAGCATGGAGAGCTGTATCAGACCAGACTCTGCACTGAAGACCACAACAACAACATCATCTGGTTGGGTACTCTGGCGGCGTGCTGCGGTACTGTGGCGCGAGGATTTCAGCGTGCTAGAGAGCTTCAGACACGTGTCTGCAAACAAACAAACAAAAATTAATTTCGTAACTTCCCATTTTTGAAGTCTCATGAAGTCTCATCTTCGTAGTGTCCTGTAGATCGGCACAGGCTCATGTTGGAAAAGTATGGGGAATAAAAACACTCTAAGACGAAAGAAAGCGAAGCATCACGAAAGAGTGGGATGGAAATCCGTAGATGGTATGCACATGTATAGGCAAAAGAACATGTTTACAATTTCAGAAAAATATGTATAGGCAAAAGAACATGTTTACAATTTCAGAAAAATAGGATGACTGATTCAAGTAAAAGCGCTCCACACATTGAGCAAGTCAGTAACCCGTTGGTCCATCTCCGTCCCTTATGCAAGCAGTTATTCGTTTGAAATTGATTGATACAGTTGTTGAATGTTCTCCTGAGAGATGTCGTTCCAAATTTGGTCAAATTGGTGCGTTAAGTCGTCAAAACCCCAAGCTGGTTGAAGAGCACTGCCCATAATGCTCCAAACGTTCTCAGCTTGGGAAAGATCCGACGATCTTGCTGGCCAAGATAGCGTTTGGCAAACACGAAGACATGCAATAGAAACTCTCGCCGAATGCGTGAGGGAATTGTCGTGCTGAAATACAAACCGGTCGCTTGCCATGAAGGGCAACAAAATGGGGCGTAGATATCGTAGCTACACTGCTGTGCTGCAAGGATGTCTCGGATGACAACCAACCCGGTCCTGCTATAAGAGGAATGGCAGCCCAGAGCATACGGTTGTCAGGCCTTATGGAGGGCGACAGTCAGGTTGATATCCCACCTTGTTCAGGGAGTCTACAGACACGCCTTCCTTCAGAAATCTCATTGACTGGAGCAGAATTGTGTTCAGTGATTAATCCCGCTTAGAACTGAGCACCGATCACCAGTGAAGACGTGTCTGAAGATGCCAGACAGCGGTGGGGTACCAACCTGGCTGTCACCCGTCATATGGCCCGACAGCCAGGATTGATCGTCTGGGGCGCATATTGTTTTCATAGCAGGACTTCTTTTGCTGTCGTCTGTGGCGCCCATACATCACAGCAGTACGTCGACGATAGCCTGCGCCCCGTTTTGGTGCCGTGCATGGCAAGTCATCCTGGATTCACATGTCAACAAGATAATGGCCGCTCGCACACGACGAGAGTTTCTGTCACGTTTCTTCGTGCTTGCCGAACGCTACCTCGGTCTGCAACGTCGTCGGATGTCTCGCCAATTCAGAACGTTTGGAGCAGTTCGGTCAGGGTCCTCCATCCAGCTCGGTATTTTGGCAAGCTAACGCGCCAGTTGCACAGATTTTGGCAAGCTAACGCGCCAGCTGCACAGATTTTGGCAAGATAACTATCAGGAGGACATCCAACAACTCCGCCAATGCCAAGCCGAACAACTGGTTGCTTAAGGGCAAGAAGTGGACGAACGCGTTATTGACTTGCACAGTTTGTGAAACTCTTTCTCTTGAATGTTCTTCTTTCTTGGCTCTACAGCTCATGATGAGCCTTGGCCTCTTCTACAATTTCCTTCCATTCCTCTCGGTCCTTTGACAATACTCTCCAGTTTCTGTAGCTCATCTTCCTGAGATCTTCTATTACTCCATCTTGCCATCTGGCTCTTGGTCGGCCACGTCCTCTATACCCTCCTGGCTTTCTTTGTAATATTCTTTTTGGTACTTCTGTATCATTCATGCGAGCCACATGTCCCGCCCACCTCAGTCTGGATGATTTCACTATCCTTCTGATGGGTTGGTCTTTGTATATGATATACAACTCATGGTTGTGTCTCCTCCTCCATCTTCCTCTTTCACAGATTGGGCCGATAATTCGTCTAAGTACCTTTCATTCAAATGCTTCTAGTATTTCAATATCTCTGTTAATGTCCAGGCTTCAGAATCATTTGTAAGCACTGGTCGTATAAGTGATTTCAGAAATGGTTCAAATGGCTCTGAGCACTATGGGACTTAACATCTGCGGTCATCAGTCCCCTAGAACTTAGAACTACTTAAACCTAACTAACCTAAGGACATCACACACATCCATGCCCGAGGCAGGATTAGAACCTGCGTCCGTAGCGGTCACGCGGTTCCAAACTGCAGCGCCTAGAACCGCACGGCCACACCGGCCGGCTATAAGTGATTTACACATAGTTAATTTCGTGGTACAAGTCAGGGGCCTTGAGATAGAAGTCTTGTTCGGGCAAAATAGGCTATGTTGGCTAGTATTAATCTATGCTTAATTTCATAGGCAGTATCATTTAGATGTGTAACTGTCGAGCCCAGGTACTTGAAATGTTCAACTCTCTCAAATGTATAATTGCCTATTGTTATTGCATTTGGCATATTTTCTCTATGTGCTTTTCCAGCTGCCATATATTCTGTTTTTTGTTCATTAATAATTAACTGGCCTGTTCAAGAGCTGTAAATGCCTCTTCCATTGCTGTTTGGGTTCTTGCTATTACATCTATGTCATCTGCGTAGGCCAGTATCTGCACTGATTTATAGAAGATCGTTCCCCTATTCAGAAGGGTTGCGTTTCTCACCACCTTCTCCAGGGCGGCATTAAAGAGAAGGCATGCCCCTTGTCGCACTCAATTTTTAATACTCAATGTGTTGGACACCATTCCTCCTATTCTTACACTACCTTGTGTTTCGCTCATTGTCATTCTCACCAGCCTCTTGAATAAACCATCCAAATTTTCCGAAACTGTAATCATTTGATTGTCTGTAGCCTGTACATTCTGTACACGTACATCACATCTACCTGTTTCCGTCCCATTGGGATAATTCCTTCGTGGTGCAGCGTTTTCTTTCTCTTTGCTTTCTTTTGTCTTAGAGAGTATTACGTGTTCTTTACAGCTGAATAAAAAAAAGCCATATGCCTCAACTGACTAACAGAAACTGAAGAAAAACGTAATTCTGGATTTGAACAACTGTCCTCCAGAATGCGAGCCCATCGTTTTAATCAGCTGTGCCACCTCTCTCGGTGGGTGTTGAAGAGACAATAGTTCATCACTGTACCCAGTAATTGGCTGTAAGGACGGTACGACGCAGCTCGTCCGTGCTGGCAGCACCGCGTGAAGCGATCACGATTCCGGCGTGGCGTAGGCAAGCAGTCGGTATTCTGGTGGCGCAGGGTGACGCCAGAGGCAGGTGGCGCCGTGCGATTGTTCTGCGTTTCCTGTTGCTCACACACGCACACACACACAGCTTCTCCTCCGCCTCTTCCGCCGCCGCCGACGCGTCATGGACCGGCGATCGATGATGTCATCGTGCGTCGCCGGAAGGTGTTTCACGTGGAGGCAGTCCCAGCCGGAGCATGCGATGAGCTTCTCTGACGTTTACCTTGCCCTTTCTCTGTCAGCACCTTAGGACAGACAACAACGTCACGAGGAAAAATTGAGGCTACCTCCTCGTAACGGGGAAGTATTTTTCGAAAACCTGGCGGGTCATATTTATTACTGCTGTGTCCTAACTGTGCCTGTTTAGTGTAGATCACTGTGATAGAGTGCTTTTCTAAAATAGTGTTTCTAAGTACTGTGTAGATTTCGCAGTAAAACTTGCAAGGCCAGTACACTGGAAAGGTGACAGAAAATATTGTAGTACACAACTCTATTTCCCGATTAATCGGAACTGATGATAAGTATTGTTAAACGCCTAACCCTGTTCACGGATGTACAGGTTGCCTACCTAATGGGTTTGAGGGGCAACAGGTATTTGATTTTAAGCATCTACATCTACATCTACTCCGCAAGCCATTTAATGGTGTGTGGCGGAGGGTACTTTCGGTACCATTATCTGATCCCTCCGAATATGTTCCACTCGCGAATAGTGCGTGGGAAGAATGATTGTCGGTAAGCCTCTGTAATGGCTCTAATTTCTCGAATTTTCTCGTCGTGGTCGATATGCGAGAAGTATGTGGGGGGAAGTAATCTGTTGTTTGACTCTTCCTGAAAAGCGTTGTCCCTAAATTTTAATAGTAAACCTCTGCGTGATGCACAACGTCTCTCTTGTAACGTCTGCCAATGGAGCTTGTTTAGCATCTCCAGCTAAACGATCCCGTTCCGAAACGCGCCGCTCTTAGTTGGATCTTCTCTATCTCCTCTATCAGCCCTATCTGCACTCCGTTAGATGAACAATACTCAAGAATCGGGCGAACAAGTGCCTTATAAGCCACTTTTCTCGCGGAGGAGTTAAATTTCCTTAATTCTTTCGATGGATCAGAGTCTTGTGTCTGCTTTTCCCACTATCTGTTGTGTGTGGTCATTCTACTTAAGGTCGCTCTGGATAGTAACGCCTGATATTTTACGGCAGACGCTGTCTCCAGCTTTTTGTCACCAATAGTGTAGCTGTACAGTAGTGGATTTCTTTTCCTATCTCTTATGTAATTACTGACCGAATTTAAAACTTAAAAATTTTGTCATAATATACACACTTAGAGGTATAACTTTACGTTTAAGTTTTAACACAGTAAGACACGTATTACAGTTAGAAACTATGTATCCGTCGTGAGGCAGAGTAATTAACGACACGGAGATTACCGAGACTATATCATCTAGTATTTGAGAATGAGAGAACTCAGCGACTTCCAACAGGCTTTAAACTTAATTTGAAACGTTTCCTAAAATCTCTCCCGCTCACATGTTTAACGTCAAATATTTAGTACATTAACTAATTTCTAAAGTAATCACAAATTTGAAGCTGTTTTATTCTTGGGAACTAAAACTCTTTTTATCGATGCATCGGAATTAATTGTCCCTTAGATTAGCTGAAGGAAAAACAGAAAAATGTAAACTCGAAGCTGAATATTTACCTTTGAAAGTTGAAGTTAATTACACGGATAACTTTAAAAGTTACAAGCTTTTAATTATATAACTAGCTGCACTCCGCGGTGTTACCCGCAGTCAAACAGTTATTTACAACGAAATGTGAAAGCCGAAAGTCACTATCGCAAAAGTTGTACTTCCAGGTATTGAGGCGCGAGCCATTTGCGACAAAGCAAATCGTGTGACATAGGGAATAATACCAAATTCTGAGACGTTGAGAGAAGCTGAAAGAATACATACTGCTCGCATCTCACTCGCTTACGTAAGGGAAAAAAATTACGCGAGGTAGCAGCGAATTACACAATTTACAAGGAAATAATTTTACGACTATTTGCGGCATGCCTAGCACGCAATAGATCGTAACTGTCTTGGTGTGTGTATTTATCATAATCAAATCCATACTAAGTAAAATTCTACCACGTTCTACATGTAAAGGCGTGTCGTCTCTCTGTCGTACAACATTTAAACGTCACCGTCGTTATGAGTCTTCAAACGTTTCAGGAACTATAAGGTACGCCTTCAAGCTCAGCGGCTACAATGCAAAGGACTTGTATCGAAGTATGGATTAATTCTTTGAGGGTTGTATAAACAATGCATTTGTTACACTGAATCGTATTATTTAGGACATGAACCTATTAAACAGTGAAAGCATTTTCGAAAATACCATTCAGTTCGCAAATAAAAGAGTAAATAGCTCTTTCTAAGAGTAATCATTGTACGCGTTATATTCCCCAAATCAATAAATATCTTGTACTACCCATTTGTAAAAGTAGCCTATGTTTTAATTCCGAGTATAAGCTAACATCATTCCAAATTTCTTCCAAATCGTACCAACTGTTTCAGCGCGAAAGAGCAACAAACATACTTAACAAACATATTCACATACAAACGTTCGCATTTACACTGAAGCGCCAAAGAAACTGGTATAGCAATGCGTATTCAAATACAGAGATATGTAAAACGGCATAAGATGGCACTGCGGTCGGCAACACCTGTATAAGACAACAAGTGTCGGGCACAGTTGTTACATCGGTTCCTGCTACAATGGCAGTTTATCAAGATTTCAATGAATTTGAACGTGGTGTTATAGTCGACGTGCGTGTCATGGGACACAGCATCTCCTAGGTAGCGATGAAGTGGGGATTTTCACGTACGACGTAGCGATGAAGTGCAGATTTTCCAGTGCGAACATTTCACGAGTGTACCGTGAATATCAGGAATCCGGTAAAACATCGAATCTCCGACATCGGTGCGGCCGGAAAAAGATCCTGCTAGAACGGGGCCTTTGACGACTGAAGAGAATCGTTCAACGTGACAGAAGAGCAACCCTTCCGCAGTTTGCTACAGATTTCAATACTGGGCCATCAACAAGTGTCAGCGAGCGAATCATTCAACGAAACATCTTCGATGTAACAGTTCGACAGAAAGCTATACGCCTCGCCTGGGAGCCGGCCGCTGTGGCAGAGCGGTTCTTCACGCTTCAGTCCGGAACCGCGCAACCGCTACGGTCGCAGGTTCGAATCCTGCCTCGGGCATGGATGTGTGTGATATCCTTAGGTTAGTAAGGTTTAAGTATTTGTAAGTTCTAGGGAACTGATGACTTCAGATGTTAAGTCCCACAGTGCTCAGAGCCATTTGAACCATTTGAACCTCTCCTGGGCCCATCAACACTGATATTGAACGGTTGATGATTGGAAACATGTTACCTGGTGTGACGAATCTCGTTCCACAGTGTATCGAGTGGATGGACTTGTGCGGGTACGGAAACAGCCTCATAAATCCATAGACCCTGCATGTTAGCAGCGGACTGTTCAAGCTGGTGGAGGCTCTGTAATTGTGTGGGGCGTGTGAGTTGGAGTGACCTGGGACCCCTGATACGTCTAGATACGACTCTGACAGGTGGCACGTACGTAAGCATCCTGTCTGATCACCTGTATTCATTTATATCCTTTGTGCATTCCGACAGACTTGGGGAATTCCAGCAGGACAGTGCGACATCCCACACTCCAGAATTGCTACGGAGTGGTTCCAGGAACACTCTTCTGAGTTGAAACACTTCCAACGGCCACCAGACTTCCCAGACAAGAACATTATTGAGCATATATGGCATGCCTTCCAACGTGATGTTCAGAAGAGATCTCCACACGCTCGTACTCTTACGGATTTATGGACAGTACTGCACGAGTCACGCTGTCATTTCCCGCCAGCACTACTTCAGGCATTAGTTGAGTTTATGCCACGCCGTGTTGCGGCCTTTCTGCGTTCTCACGGGGGTCCTACACTATATTAGGCAGGTGTATCAGTTTCTTTAGCTCTTCAGTGTATAATGTATATGGGATTTCTTGGGTTACCGCGGCTCGAGTCAGTTAACACGAAACGTTTCTGAGTATGGAAGCGCGCCGCACTGTAAACAACTATAACTGAAGAAAGCAACTTTTCGATCACGGTTAGAGTGCCCTCCTTCTTGGTTTCCTTTTATTACATTAATTTTCTGCAATAAAAATCTTTTCTGATTATGAAGCTAAGCCATCCCTCTTTCATTGACGGGAAATATCAGGAAAAAATTGAAACGATTTGGCTGGATCTGTAGTTCATGTAGAGTCGCCACTGGGTCTGTGGACTGCTGCGCTTTAGATGCGAATATCGGGGGCACGTGTATGCAAAGCCTCGAAGCAGCATAACAAAGACACCAAAAGAATCTATTGTGAAATTTTCCCTCCTCTTGTTCCTCATTTATTCTTACGCAACACCAACTCTGGCCAACAAACTTGCTGAAAAACTGACGATGACCAGTTTCTGCTAGCACTATGAAAAAAAAGAAAGAAATAAAAAAGAGGGAGAGAACGAAAAACTGACAAAAACAAATTGCGAGCGATTTTTCGCACTTTGCACAGTCTGAATATGAATGCGAATACAGAGCAGTTGAGGGTTGTAGCGGACATTGAACGAGCGGAGCGATAGAGGGAAAGGGAGGGAGGTGTATGTGAAGAGAGGGGGGAGACGTGTGGGAGAAGCTCTGTGGTCGAGCGTCCTTTCACGCTCAATTACTGCCTATGCCGAAGCTACTGCTGCATGAGATGAAAGTTTAAAATTGAAATGTATTTCAAATAGTGAAATATTCACACGCGTATCTGTATGGAGGTGCAAGCGACGACAATATTAACCCAACGTGCTCTGCGGATTACATACGCTGATGGGGTACAGACGTGTTCTGTGAACATAGAGTCTAGGCTTGTAACAGGTACCACAGTTCTCAGTGGCGATTGTTAGGGAGGAGTAGTTACTCATGCAGAATACACGAAATGAATTTCAAGTAATCATCATCAGATACTGTCGATAGTTTTCTTCGACAGTTTATAGACGTCACGGTCGATCAAATAACGATGCTAGCAGGATAAATGTGTTGACAGTTACGAAAAATCGAAAAAACATTGCCTATAAAATGTTCAAATGTGTGTGAAATCTTATGGGTCTTAACTGCTGAGATCATCAGTCCCTAAGCTTACACACTACTTAACCTAAATTATCCTAGGGACAAACACACACACCCATGCCCGAGGGAGGACTCGAACCTCCGCAGGTACCAGCCGCACAGTCCATGACTGCAGCGCCTAAGACCGCTCGGCTAATCCCGCGCCATTGTCTATACTAACAAGGGAATCTCCCCATCGCAACCCCCTAAGATTTAGTGATAAGTTGGTCCACTGAATAGCCCGTTAAAAACTGAAAATGGATCAGGCACGAAAACAGCAAGAACGTGTACTGAACTGTGGAAAACAGGAGAGAAATAGAAGAAATATGTGCAATATCGAGCGCAGTTAACCGTCATCGTGTTGTGGTTATGTAGTCATGGTTCTGGACGGCGACGGGGGAGATCCGTGTTCAGAGCTCACTCGGTCCTATTTTTTTTTTCCACAAAATTCCGATCATTGACGTGTCTTTTCGCTGAATTCAAATCTGTGTACGTGTGGTGACGAAGTGTTATTTTGCAACAGCGACGTGTAATGAAGGGACCCACAGACGTACGTACCTCCTGTTTGTTCTGCACAGATCCCACATGTTATGCCTCTT
The DNA here is from genome assembly GCF_021461385.2 of Schistocerca piceifrons. Classification (NCBI taxonomy): domain Eukaryota; kingdom Metazoa; phylum Arthropoda; class Insecta; order Orthoptera; family Acrididae; genus Schistocerca; species Schistocerca piceifrons. The sequence goes on along the minus strand of NC_060141.1, from coordinate 398,476,489 downwards.
GCGTTCCGTTTTGGAAGTTTTGAGTCTCGAATTCCTTCGTTGTAACATAGTTCACAACCGTTTATTTGTTGTTTTCATTTCTGTGAGAGGTCTTTGTGGCATCGGGCCTGCGCTCACTATTCATCACATTTCCTTGTGACGGTATTCTTACCACATGATTCATATTCTGTGAACAATAGTGAGAGCAGGCGAGATGCCGCATTGACCTCTCACAAAGTGAAAAGAACTTCCGTTTTGGAAGTTTTGAGTCTCGAATTCCTTCGTTGTAACATAGTTCACAACCGTTTATTTGTTGTTTTCATTTCTGTGAGAGGTCTTTGTGGCATCGGGCCTGCGCTCACTATTCATCACATTTCCTTGTGACGGTATTCTTACCACATGATTCATATTCTGTGATGAATAGTGAGAGCAGGCGAGATGCCGCATTGACCTCTCACAAAGTGAAGACAACTTCCGTTTTGGAAGTTTTGAGTCTCGAATTCCTTCGTTGTAACATAGTTCACAACCGTTTATTTGTTTTCATTTCTGTGAGAGGTCTTTGTGGCATCGGGCCTGCGCTCACTATTCATCACATTTCCTTGTGACGGTATTCTTACCACATGATTCATATTCTGTGATGAATAGTGAGAGCAGGCGAGATGCCGCATTGACCTCTCACAAAGTGAAAACAACAAATGAACGTGTGTGCAATATGGTACAACGAAGAAATTCGAGAGTCAAAACTTCCAAACCGGAAGGCAAGAGGCATAACGTGTCATATCTGATTAGAACAAACAGGAGGTACGAACGTCTGGGGGTCCCTTCGTTACACGTCGCTCTTGCAAACTGACATTACGCCACGACACGTACATAAATCTGAATACAGCAAACAAACACGTTAATGACCGGAAAGAAAGTTCGCAATTCTGTGGAAAAGAAAAAAGAGACCGGGAGAGATTTGAACCGGGTCTTCCCCGTTGCAGTCCAACACCATGACCACACAACCAGGACACGACGAAGGTTAACCGTGCTCGATATTGCACATATTCAGTACAGGCTGTTCACTGTTTCTATTTTTCTTCTTTTTTCTACAGTTTTAATAAAACCTTCTTCCTATTTTCGTGCTTGACGCGTGTTCCGTTTTCCGCGGGCTATCCAATGTGCTAACGTACCATTAAATCTTAGGGGGGTACGACGGGGAGTTTCCCTTGTAAGTTTTATCGAATGGCTTGTTCAAAAATGGTTCAAATAGCTCTGAGCACTATGGGACTTAACTTCTGAGGTCATCAGTCCCCTAGAACTTAGAACTACTTAAACCTAACTAACCTAAGGACATCTCACACATCCATGCCGGAGGCAGGATTCGAACCTGCGACCGTAGCGGTCGCGCGGTTCCAGACTGAAGCGCCTAGAACCGCTCGGCCACTCCGGCCGGCGAATGGCTTGTCATTGGTGCTGTATTCTAAGAATGCCGAGAATTCTAGTTTGCCCTAAATTTGATTGCGTGTCTTTCACTGGTGATACAATTCATCACAACATAAATGTAGTAGATGAATTTGATACCGAGGTATTACGTGTGCATTCTGAGGGGTTACAGTGTTAGTGATTTATTTGTCACGGTCATCGACGATCAAATGGCACGCAGGAGTCCTTTTGTGCACCCTCTGTCTTAAACTCTGCAGCCAGTGATTGTGCTGAATTGGTTTGGAGGTGAACGGTGTTTGCAACATTCTTTCAAGCTAACAATCATGCACCGATGACGAGTACGTAATCTGTTGAACAGGTTCAGCATTTGAATGGGGCCGCATTCTGGGCCCGTGGGAAGTTGGATAGGCGCATCGATTGATTGCTGCACTCAATGGGTACAATGCATCAGTGATGCGTTGCTGCTTTCAGCAGTGGTCTGTGGAACATTCTCGCACCTGTAGGTCAGGTTTTGGACGTCCGCGCCAACATCGACGCAGTCTCCGGGCGGCGATGGCCGACGGAACATTATTCAGGGATGAAATCCGGGAACATGTTGCACCTAGCGTGCCATCAGGGACCATCGGGAACCGTCTGCTTGCAGCGGGTTTGAGATCACGAGTGCCTGTAGCCACTGACACCGCCAAGCACGGCTGCTGTGGTGTCGTGAAAGAGAAGACTGAAGAATGTAATGGCGCTCTGTTGTCTTCAGTGATGAGAGTAGGTTCAGTGTGTACGCGAGTGATGCACGTACACGTGCATGAAGTAGACTTCGTGATCTGCCTATTCCTGAGTGGATTCCCCCATGACACGCAGGTCCAACCGCATACCTCCTGGTGTGAGGGGCCATCAGTTACAACTGACCGTCACATTTGGTGTTTCTGCAGGGTAAAGTAACCAGTGTCATCTACATTGCACAGGCTATTATCCCCGTGCTATGGACATTTCTTCGACAGCAAGGTGATGTCATTTTTCAGCAAGACAATGCACGTCAACTTGTGGCTACTGCGACACAACATGTACGACTGCCCTGGCCAGAGAGAGCACCAGGTTTCTCGCGAGCTGAACATGTATGGGAGATGGTGAAGCTGTAACTTACTCGCCAACCAAGGCCTGCAAGAATCTACATCTACATCTACATCCATACTCCGCAACCCACCAGACGGTGTGTGGCGGAGGGTACGTATTGTTCGTGGAAAGAAGAATTGTCGGTATGCCTCTGTGTGGGCTCTAATCTCTCTGATTTTATCCTCATGGTCTCTTCGCGAGATGTACGTAGGAGGGAGCAATATACTGCTTGACTCCTCGGTGAAGATATGTTCTCGAAACTTCAACAAAAGCCCGTACCGAGCTACTGAGCGTCTCTCCTGCAGAGTCTTCCACTGAAGTTTATCTATCATCTCCGTAACGCTTTCGCGATTACTAAATGATCCTGTAACGAAGCGTGCTGCTCTCCGTTGGATCTTCTCTATCTCTTCTATCAACCCTATCTGGTACGGATCCCACACTGCTGAGCAGTATTCAAGCAGTGGGCGAACAAGCGTACTGTAACCTTCCTTTGTTTTCGGATTGCATTTCCTTAGGATTCTTCCTCTCTCTCTCTCTCTCTCTCTCTCTCTCTCTCTCTCTCTCTCTCTCTCTCCCCTCTCTCTTTCTCCACTTCTATCCTCGCTTTCATACACAGTCTAATTAGCACCAACGTGTATCGACCTATACGGACCTCAACGCTTCGGCGAGAACCGCGGTGTAAATATCTGATACACAAGCACATCAAGTGGTGAAATGAAAATGTCAGTTCCTGCGTATTTGCACGAAAAGTTCGGTTCTTTTTTTAAAAAAAAAAATCTTATGGGACTTAACTGCTAAGGTAATCAGTCCCTAACCTTACACACTGCAACAAATGGCACAAAATTCTTGGGATCGTCGATCGCAGAATGCACTTCGTCAACTTTATGATAGTTGGCATGCGAGAATACACGCCTGCGTTGGCGCCAGAGAGGGAAAACTGTGTATCAATGCTAAAGTTCGGACAATTTTTATTCTGACATGCGTGTTTAATTTGGTCTGAATTTGTTAGACAGCGGCAATGATCAATTACCTGACACTTCGTTTGTCAATAAAACTTTCTTGAGAGGGTCGCATTTTTTCCATGCAGTGTAGAGTTTTGTGTCGTTTCCCAAGGTTACAACTCGAACTGGAACCGAACTCGGCTGGTCCCGGCGGAGGTTCGAGTCCTCCCTCGGCCATGGGTCTGTGTGTTTGTCCGTAGGATAATTTTGGTTAAGTAGTGTGTAAGCTTAGGAACTGATTACCTTAGCAGTTAAGTCCCATAAGATTAAAAAAAAAAAAAGAACCGAACTTTCCGTGTAAATACATAGGAACTGACATTTTCATTTCACCACTTGATGTGCTTGTGTATCAGATATTTACACCGCGGTTCTCGCCGGAGCGTTGGGGTCCGTGTAGGTCGATATACGTTGGTGCTAGACTGCGTACGAAAGCGAGGATAGAAGTGTAGAGAGAGAGAGAGAGAGAGAGAGAGAGAGAGAGAGAGTCGTCGAAGGCAAAACCGCACTGGGTGCGCACAAACGGAATATCGTACGCGCGCCACTGATTCGCAGCGCAAATTGTGGCATGAATGATGGAGCAGGCGGCTCGCGTATCGCCTGCGTCAAGCCGCTCTCAGCCCTATCAGTCAGTCAGTCAGACGAAGGGCGGCCGAGCAAGCGGACCGGTAATGGCGCCTTCCGCGCCCGCAGCTGATTGGTTGCCAGCTCGCTCCTGGCGCGGCGGTTGGCGGAACGCCACTCCGCTCCGCCGAGGTTAGACACCACGCGCGCGGGAACACTCGTGTGTAAACTGGCACCCGTTGCCACGCGGGCGTTTCCTGTATTTTGGAACACGTATTATGTTAGAGTATGATGACTTTTCTGGAGACTAGAAATCTACTCTGTAGGAATCAGCACGGGTTTCGAAAAAGACGATCGCTCGAAACCCAGCTCGCGCTATTCGTCCACGAGACTCAGAGGCCCATAGACACGGGTTCCCAGGTAGATGCCGTGTTTCTTTACTTCCGCAAGGCGTTCGATACAGTTCCCCATAGTCGTTTAATGAACAAAGTAAGAGCATATGGACTATCAGACCGATTGTGTGATTGGATTGAGGAGTTCCTAGATAACAGAACGCAGCATGTCATTCTCGATGGAGAGAAGTCTTCCGAAGTAAGAGTGATTTCAGGTGTGCCGCAGGGGAGTGTCGTAGGACCGTTGCTATTCACAATATACATAAATGACCTTGTGGATGACATCGGAAGTTCACTGAAGCTTTTTGCGGATGATGCTGTGGTATATCGAGAGGTTGTAACAATGGAAAATTGTACTGAAATGCAGGAGGATCTGCAGCGAATTGACGCATGGTGCAGGGAATGGCAATTGAATCTCAATGTAGAAAAGTGTAATGTGCTGCGAATACGTAGAAAGAAACATCCCTGATCATTTAGCTACAATATAGTAGGTCAGCAACTGGAAGCAATTAATTCCATAAATTATCTGGGAGTACGCATTAGGAGTGATTTAAAATGGAATGATCATATAAAGTTGATCGTCGGTAAAGCAGATGCCAGACTGAGATTCATTGCTGCCATAGCCCATTGACGCCAAATTTCACCTCACTGACCTAGCAGATATCGTCGTCGTACGTTTCCCATTGATTTCTGCAGTGTTGCTTGTCTGTTAGCACCGCGAACTCTACACAAACGCCGCTGCTCTCTATCGTTAAGTGAAGGCCGTCGGCCACTACATTGTTCTTCATGAGAGGTAACGTCTGAAGTTCGGTATTCTCGGCACGATCTTGACATCATGGATCTCAGAACACTGAATTCCCTAACGATTTCCGAAATGAATTCCCGCCGTGCGGCCATAATCATGTCGGAAACCATTTCACATGAATCACCTGACTATAAATGACAGCTCCGCCAATACAGTGCCCTTCTATATCTTGTATACGAGGTCTTCCCGTCGGCTGTATATGTGCTTATCGCTGTCCCACGACTTTGACGCTTCGGTGTATGTCACAATCATGCGCAGCGAGACTAGTATATACCCAGAGCTATGAAAATATAAAATTTGGATGCTCCACACATGTCACATAAGACTAAGGAGGTCAACTGAAGATATTCCGTAAGAATTACGTATTGAGACGAAACTCTTGCTTTTGCCATACGTACCTCCAAGCCTCGAGGAGACGTTCTGCGGCATATAGCGCATGCGCAGTCCGCCTCATAACTCCGCGCGCCGACGCGGTGATAGGCCGAATGGAATGGCACTAATTTCACGAGCGGGCGGTCGCCACACGATAAGCACTCATCGCACGGCCGTCGACTGCTGTTTACTACCGCCGGCCCCCGTCAAAGCCCGCACCAGCCCGAGGCGTAAAGCCGTCGCGGCGCGTAGACGCCGGGCGGGAACTTAATTTTATTACGACGTGTAACGTGCCCGCCGCTAACAGTAATGGGATTTGCTGCTTTGTGGTGTGTTTGGCTGCGCCGCCCAGGGCGGATTAATATTAATAATCCGCTAACGGTCCCGGGTATCACCTGTCGTAAATAGGCAGTCGTGTGGTCCACGGAGAGCGCTCACCGCGCCCTTACGAGCGATTACCGAGACAGTGTGGTGCTGGTAGGCCGCCTTATGGCGGAGCTCCTAATTTATAACTCTATTCTCCTGGCCCAGCTGCTGTCAGACACGCCCCCATCGTTGCTTGGTACATAAACGACCGCACTGACATTGCCGCTACGAAATTTACTCGTTCATCTCCTGCACTGAGCTGCAACAGCTTATCCCGCTCCGCCTACTCCTGTCTTTTCCACATACTAGCTCATTCAGGCGCGGATTCAGGGTTCAGTTCAGGGAACGGCACAGTTTGTCCGTGATTTACTGCGATGCGTTTCATATCGGAGTCTTTGTTGAGGAAACGGGGATGAGGTTGATGCATACGGCCCCACCAGATAGTATTGCCATTTTTCAGTATCTAATATATTTTCAATTTAGATTGTCCATTGTAACATATCATTTCCTAGCCACTTGTATGTGCTAGCCTATCCGTAATTACAGTCCCAACCAGTCAGTTTCCTGTTACTGGGGTAAGGGTTTTACTCGGGCTAAAGAAGGTGGTCACGGCGTTCCATAATCCTCCTAAACGGGTCGTGGTCATAGCTTACATGTCTGTGATACAGAGAGAGAAATTTTCCAATAATGGCCCGTGTTTCCAACATCCGTTCCAGAAAAAGATCTTGTAAGTCCAGCATAAGGAAACATTTTACATAAGTGCTGTAAGCAGGAGCTGGAAATGGTGAATGATAACGTCCATATTTCGCTACTGATTCTCAATGGCTAAGGCGCCTAACGGTTAAATAAGTCCGTTGAGTGTTTTGGGGGCCCTCGTGAAGTCGGGGAATGGTCTGACAGATTTATTGAGGTTGAGGTGGCAAGTCGTGCCTCTGGGACAGAGTTTCTTTTTGAAACTGGAGCTAGAGGCTGTTCGTGATCAGCAACGCACAAACAATTCGAAATTAAATTCACATGTGTGGACACTTTACTGTTTTTCATAGCGAGTGTTGCAGATTATTGGACGTGGACTTGTGCGGTAGAAAAAGGCCTTAAAGCAGAGCTCGGAGCTGTCTGCTAGCAGAAAGCGGTGTCGGATAGAAGTGAAAGGCTTGGCTAGGCTATACATATGAATCAGTGTGTGTGTGTGTGTGTGTGTGTGTGTGTGTGTGTGTGTGTGTGTGTGTGTGTGTGTCTGGATCTCCTCCCAAACCCATATATCCATTTCAGCCAAGTTTTGCAGAGAAACAGCAGAAATTGCGAGTATCAGCACTGGCGCTTTTTAACCTCCTGCCTCCAATAGAAGCGGAGGTTTGGGAAACGAATGATTTTTCAGCCCCTGCCATGTAGGCTGCCCTACGCAACTGATGTGCTACGCCAAAAGTAGTATGGGCCAGCCTAAAAGATCTGCCTTGCAGGGCCACCTACATGTTAGAGGCAAAAAACTTATTTCAAGTCCTTGATGTGTAAACTGCCCAGCATGACAAGCATGTTGTGGCAGTGGTATTACCCTACTTTATCGACCTGTTTTGCATGTTTTTTTGTGTGGATGTGCATGGCTGGGGGAAGCTTAAGCTAGATGGAGGAGGGAACGAAGAGAGAGAAGGAGCAGGATGGGATGGGTATGGAGAGAAGAGGACAAGAGAGGATGGAGAGAGAGAGAAGGCTTGAGTGGATGGACACAGAGAGGGGAGATAAGGGGGAGGGTCAGAGAGAGTGGGGACGGGGGAAGAGGAGGAGGGGGCAAGGAGATGGATAGAGAGGGGAGGAGGATATAATTGAAGATGAATTATAATTGAAGAATGATTGATGAATTATAATTGAAGATGAATGGCGCAGAGGCAGGGAGAATGAGGATTTGTAGACAGATGACAGCAGGAGGAGAAGGTTAATGAGAGGCAGGCAGGAGAAGAATAGAGAGATGAAGATATAGAAAGAGTGGGAGGAGGAGATTATTGAGGATGGAGGAAGAAGGAGATGAATAGGACAGAGGCAGGGGAAGCAGGGAGTGTAGGCAGATGATGGCAGGAGAAGATGGATAATGAGAGGTAGGCAGGAAGAGAAGGTTACAGAGATGAAGAGGAAGAGATAGAAAGAGGGGGAGGAGGAGATGGATAGAGAGTGAGCGAGGAGGAGTAGGGCAGACAAGTGTGCGAGAGGGATGTGGGAAGACAGGGGGGCGACAAGGAGATGGGCAGAGGGGAAAGAATAATATTGATGGATGGGGAAAGGAGGAGGTTTTCAGAAAAAGGAGGAGCTGGATGTTGATAGGGTGGAGGGAGGAAGAAAGTGAGTGAGTGGAGGGAGTGATCAGTGCAATATACGTGAGTGAAGCTGCAGGGGAAAAAGGGAAGTTGACACCAATAAATTTAATTAGTTTCTGCGCGGATTTCAGTATATTCTTAGTAGGTGTGTCACCTGAAATTGTTCTGTTATGTTACTTGGGAAAGGATTCTAACATTCTTCGTTTACGGATGTGACCACTCCACGCGAATTTATGTAAGTCATCTTGCCCCACTGCGCATTTGTAGACCCGATTTCCGCCATGGACACGGCATATCGTTCAGTCCACAGCTGGTCACTTTCCCGCCTGAACCTCCATGCACTGCGGTATCTGTATTTATGGTATGTCATTTTCACACATATTTCCCCGTCAGTTGTCACTTTTATACTGTTTTTGTTACTAGGTAGGTTCTTGTTGATACTTCCCAACCGAGCGAGGTGGCGCAGTGGTTAGCACACTGGACTCGCATTCGGGAGGACGACGGTTCAATCCCGTCTCCAGCCATCCTGATTTAGGTTTTCCGTGATTTCCCTAAATCGTTTCAGGCAAATGCCGGGATGTTTCCTTTGAAAGGGCACGGCCGATTTCCTTCCCAATCCTTCCCTAACCCGAGCATGCGCTCCGTCTCTAATGACCTCGTTGTCGACGGTACGTTAAACACTAACCACCACCACCACCATACTTCCCACATTTTGGCTCAAATGGCTCTGAGCACTATGCGACTTTACTTCTGAGGTCATCAGTCGCCTAGAACTTAGAACTAATTAAACCTAACTAACCTAAGGACATCACACACATCCATGCCCGAGGCAGGATTCGAACCTGCGACCGTAGCCTCTCACATTTTCATTAATGTTTAGGCAGTGTGGATGGGTTGTGACTGTACATCTAATGGTTAACCGTTTATGTTCGGCCTACTGTTGTCCGTTTGCATGATAGGAGCTTATAATTTTTAGTTTTTGACTGCGTGTTTCAGCCCATTATTGGCCTTTATCGCGTTGGGTTGGGAGGATATTGTTAGACGGCTCTTATAGTTAAAAAAATTAGGTTCGCTTGAGGAAACGTGGTTGCATACTTTCCGTTTACCAGACGATCCGCTAACTGCGACTTACTCATAGACAAGGTATGTTCGGTCCAGTCCATGTCGCAAATTTTATATCATGATTCACCATCTAAGTCATTTGCTCTGTTTATAAGTATTGATTGCAGCTAAAATTCGGAAGCAAACGCTTTTTGTAACGAAAGAGATTTAACCTAGCCTACGAAAACAGTCCGTAAGTAAATAATTTACAAGAGCAGAGTCCGCCCCCGGTAGCTGAGTGGTCAGCGCGACAGGCTGCCGATCCTAAGGGCCCGGGTTCGATTCTCGACTGGGTCGGAGATTTTCTCCGCTCAGGGGCTGGGTGTTGTGTTGTCCTAATCATCATCATTTCATCCCCATCGACGCACAAGTCGCCGAAGTGGCGCCAGATCTAAAGACTTGCACCAGGCGAGCGGTCTACCCGACGGGAGGCCCTCGTCACACGTTATATAATACAAGAGCAGACAAGCGGTTAATATTCAAGATATCTACTTATGGCTGCGGTTGTCCTTATACAAGATAGTGTGTAAAATTTAGCTGTCTGGAGAAATTGGAGGATTTGTGAGGCAGCAACAGTTTATTTCAGTAGTTCGCCGACAGACAGCGGAAGTAGAGCCTGCTCTTTCGGTGGGACTCGTGAACAAGCGCGTGATGCTGCAGCGGGGTGGCGTCAGAGTGGAGCGGCTATCTTTGCCCACATCATAATTAATTACCCGCGCCGGCCGTACACGCCGCCACAATCAGTCATTTGCCGCAGAGATCGCCCCTCTCCCCTCCCCTCCCCCCCATACCCGCACCGCCTACACCACCGCCGGATCACCAGTCCCTAATTACGACAGCGCTGACAACGAACAGCGCAACACTACACTACAGCACACCACACCGCACAGGGCAGTACGTAGCAGTGGCTGGCATCAGCCACACCAGGGAGCAAGCTGACCCGCCAGTTTTCTCGCTGGAATCTGCGAAATAAAAACACGCCCCCCCTGCAGCTGACGCGCGAGACAATGATGGGAGCTGTCAGTCATACCGCGCCGCGCGATAGCGCTATCGAAACTGAGGCGTATCTGCAGCGCACGTCGTCAAACAGGTGCGATCGAAACTCTCTCCCCTGCTGTCACGTGGCAGCACGATGAATGAACTGTCACCACCTCGACAGCGCTCTTCTTTTCAGATGCGCTGCACTGATAGCGCGTGTTTCCAAGCGAGAGCATTTGAGTGCCACTACAGACTTCCGATTACGGCGTAATGCACGTACCATTAACACGTGCCGGCAAGGACATAGTGTGTAAACGATAAACATTTATAACGTACTGCAGTGGTGTAGTGCAAGTCCAAACGAACAGTTTGATGTAAGACACTTGTGGTCTATCGAGGGGAAAAAAAAACTTGAAATTCGCTTACAATAGCCGAAGCTGCAGCGCATGCGCGCGGCGTAAGCTTTTTTTATATTCATTCGACCTCTTACATCACCAGCTTAGTCGTTCACTTACATACTGTAAAATTGACGTTTCTGTAAATTTTATCTCACAATTTTGTGAATTTTAACAGTGTAAAATTGACGGTTTGATCGATTTGTTTCTCTGGCCTTGTTACTACACTGAAGCGCAAATAAAAAAAAAGCTGGTATAGGCATGCGTATTCAAATACTGAGTTGTGTAAACAGGCAGAATACGGAACCTGTATAAGACAACCAGTGTCTAGCGAAGTTGGTAGATCGGTTACTGCTGCTACAATGGCAGGTTAGCAAGATTTAAGTTACTTTGAACGCGGTGTTATAATCGATGTAAGAGCTATGGGACACAGCATCTCCGAGGTAGCATGAAGTGGGGATTTTCCCGTACGACCATTTCACGAGTATAGCGTGAATATCCGAAATCTGGTAAAACATCAAATCTCCGACATCGCTGTGGCTGGAAAAAGATGCTGCAAGAACTGAACCAACGACGACTGAAGAGAATCATTCAATGCGACAAAAGTGCAACCTTTCGGCAGATTGCTGCAGATTTTAACCTTGGGCCATCAACAAGTGTCAGCTTCGAACGAATCAACGAAACATCATCGATATGGGCTTTCGGAGCCGGTGGCGCACTCGTATGCCCTTGATGACTGCACGACACAAAGCTTTAAGCCTCGCATGGACCCGTCGACACCGACATTGGACTGTTGATGACTGGAAGCATGTTGCCTGGTCGGACGAGTCTAGTTTGAAATCCTATCGGCCGGGCGGAGTGGCCGTGCGGTTCTGGACGCTACGGTCTGGAACCGAGCGACCCCTACGGTCGCAGGTTCGCCTGCCTCGGGCGTGGATGTGTGTGATGTTCTTATGTTAGTTAGGTTTAATTAGTTCTAAGTTTTAGGCGACTGATGACCTCAGAAGTTAAGTCGCATGGTGCTCAGAGCCATTTGAACCATTTGAAATCCTATCGATTGGATGGAAGTGTACGAGTATGGAGACAACCTCATGAATCCATGGATCCTGCATGTCAGTAGGGGACTGTCTAAGTTAGTGGAGGCTCTGTAATGGTGTGGGGCGTGTACTGTTGCAGTGGTATGGGATCTCTGGTAAGTCTAAATAGTACTATGACAGAGTACGAGACGACTGTGTTTGTAGGGGTTAATTTTAAATCGAATTGGAAATGTAATTAGCTTTTACGTAACATGTTCGAAAGTCTTTTCCATTTATTGCTCTCACAGGAAATGTTAACTTACTATTGTTAACCAAAGCCGCTGTCATAAAGGAACAGAGGATATTAAAAATCTCGCACAGGACGCATGCGCTGTATCGTATCTTAGATTGCCTTTGTAGGCCAGTTTGAAGTTGTTTCCCGGCCTGATGGACCGCATATGGGTTATAGCAAATTGCTCGTTTCGACTTTCCGTACAACACCGCGCCAGGTTCTAAACATTTATTGTTTACACCGTGTATAGTTGCTTGACCGTTGCTAAGCAACCGAGACTTTGTTGGACAGGAATAATCACTGGCAATGATTGACGACATGAAACACAGTACATACGTAATAGAGATGAGGCGGTGTATTTACAACGAAAAATGCTACAGATTTCACCACATGGGAAAGCAGGACAGCAGACATAAATAATGTTCATGTTTGACACAGCTCAGGCTCCCAATATAAAGGTCGATATCGGACTCTTAGTAAGGAATATGCTCTCCTCGGGTAACAATGCCTATTTTGCACCTGTTATTCACGCTGGCTATCAAAAAACTGTCAAAATGCTCCCTACACCATCGAACTCCCAACAAATTCTTTCTCGACGATGGCGTGGTTGGAGATGGATTCATTTAATAGGCTTCCGAGCATACAAGACAGCCTGATTTAACTGCCGTAAAGTGGCCGTGTCAGCGACACCTATATGGGTAGTGATGGGAAGGTCTGCATGCGATCTGCTTAGGAATGAGATGTCTGTTCCGCTTCGCCACTTGGGCTGCTTATCGACCCTCTTAAAATGTGGTGGTCCGTCTACAACCACCATCTACTTTCGGATAGCATTTCCACCTTCAGCGGCCTTTTTAATCTTGAGATGACACTTTTGGACTCGTCCGTTGTTGTGGCCGCAGTAGTGACTCCTTGACCGGCTTCGCGCCGTCCATCTGCTCGTCCACAATCGTAAGGACTCATATAATGTCTTCCAGACACGCTCCCATACCACACGGCATGTCGCACTAATTATTTCTGCAACTTCCGTCAAGCACCGTACTGCATGAACTGTCAAATTCACACAGATTGTTCACGGACAAGCTTCGCTGCAGTTAACGCGCCCCGCCTTCTACATTTCCTTTTACTATCATTGGTCGTGTGTACCGTAGCAATTGTCATCTGTTCCTTAGCAGTTGTCGTCTGTTCCTTAGCAGTTGGCAGTTGTTCCTTAGCAGGTGTCAGTTGTTCCTTTAGCAATTGTCAAACACTGTACATTTTTCTGACTGAACGCCGGACGCGATTGGTCTCGCCATTTTAATGAAGAATAGACGACAGGCAGCTGTAGGTAAATCAACAACGATCTAATTTAAGAGCTTGAGAATAAAATAATTGAAGGGAAATGTGGTTTACGAATCACACACATTGAAACAGATAAATGCACTGTAACTCGTATTTTCAATGAAGCTGGAAAGTTAAACGATTGCCCAATGTATCTCAGAGTGCTTGGCCTGAGCGTAACATTAACTGTGAATTAATTCTGCTATATGGAACCATAATACAGTTTTATGTCTATCTGGCAAATGGTATGTTACAGAAAGGCAGAATTTCGTTTCTAGGAGATAACAGTGGTTTTGCTTTACTAGCGTCTCCATCTTTGGAGAGTGCTCTTGCTCCGAAATTATGTACTGAATTAATGAATAACAACTCCACACTGCAGTTTCAGTTGTCTAAGACTGCAGACGTGTGTGCAAGTTGCGTTTGCGCGCGCGCGCGCGTGTGTGTGTGTGTGTGTGTGTGTGTGTGTGTGTGTGTGTGTGAGAGAGAGAGAGAGAGAGAGTGCGTGTGTATATGTGTGTCTATTGCTGACAAAGGCCTTAATGGAAATTGTGTGAATCTTTTTGTTGTGCCTATCGCGACTCAGCATCTCCGCTATATAGTGAGTAGCAACTTTCCATCTGTAATATTGTTAGAGTCCATCCTGGATTTTGAATTGTTTGATTAAAATAAAATTCCAGTGGATTCAAAAGTGATGTAGGATAAATGAGCATGTCACTGTTATGAACATTGTACATTGTTCTATGTTTCAAGTATTTGCAACACGTAGCTTGCTTTTATCATAAATAGATCTCCGAGTGATACTAAATGTTTCATTTTTACCTAAAGAAAAGTATTATCTTCCCAATAACCTTCTAGTCTTTATTTATTAAATTAGTGAATTTACTCATGACACTTTCGTTGCCTATGTCTGCGGTCACTTTCAGAACTCAGATGAATAATCAAATTAGCTAATTTAATAAGAGAACCTTGAATTGCTGCAGTACAAATGTATCACCACAAAAACTAAAAACAGTGAATGGTTGGAGGAGTATGAATGTGAACAGTGGCGTACTCAAGTTTACAAAGATAATGGCAAGTTTATATTCATCCTTTCGTAACCACAGTCGAGCTGATAAATCTTACAAAAAAATAAATAAATAAATAAAATGAAGAGACAAACACAAGTCAGAAAATGGACGGTGTTTGACTGGCAAAGCATTCATTGGGGTGGAAACTATACAAATTCTCCCCCGAATTAATCCCTTTTACAACACAATCAGACTTTGTTTACATGAATCTACTGTGAGGCACAATTCTATTCAAATGGAATTTACTACAAGCATGTACACTACAAACTATGGCTGACGGAGAACATGGAGCTGTGAAAATCACTTAACAACCCTACACCAGTGCAGCAATACTTCACCCTTTCGCCTTTATTCAGGCGGACGTTCTGACGCATTCACGAAAATTTGCAAACTACGCGAACTGGCGTTCTGATTATTGGAACGCGACGAACTTCCATGTCAGAGCTGTGAAATCCCGGCAGATTTCAGTGTGAGGTGCACCCGTTCGCTGGTCTGGCCAAATCAATTTGACTCACTGGCATGACAGTGCGTGTTAGAATTGTCAGCGTCGGACGGCCAATTCAGGACGAATAAGTTCACCCTCGTGCCACACGATACGTCCGAGATAATACGCAGTTCCACTGTCGGTAAAGTTGGAAAC
This sequence comes from Schistocerca piceifrons, assembly GCF_021461385.2. Lineage (NCBI taxonomy): Eukaryota > Metazoa > Arthropoda > Insecta > Orthoptera > Acrididae > Schistocerca > Schistocerca piceifrons. The sequence continues at coordinate 398,461,372 of NC_060141.1, read as the reverse complement.
TGCCACTGGCTCATAGCCATCACAAGTTGCAGAGCACAAGTCTCACCCAGTAGTGGAAGACCTGAAGCTCTCGACCTGGGGAGGACCAGTAGACGAGGAAGACAAAGAATGACAATCACTTTTCACCAGGTCTCGGTATGGAAGCCGAATTAAAAAAAAAAAACTGCCTTCACGTTGTACAAACCAATTGCACTATTCTCTGTCCTCTGTTCATTGAATCTCCCCTCTTTACTGTTCTGTTGGCCTGGTAGCCAATCCAGATAGAGTACCGGCCTCATACGCAAGACACACATCCCCACACATTCTGTCAACAATTCGACGGGAAAGAAAGGAAGATTCGAGTTTAAGGTCCCGTCAAGGACGTGGTCATTAAAAATTAAGCTCAATCTTATGCTGGGAAAGGGTTATGAAGAAAAATGGTTACGCCTTTTCAAAGATGCCATTCTGGAGTCCACCTTAAGTGGTGCACGGAAATCATCGACGGCCAGACGGAGGCTGAACACCTGTCCTCGCAATGGGAGCACTCTGTGTTCCCTGACCCAGGAAAATTGTTGATCTGACTATAATGACCTCGTCACCAAGACGTGTTAAACGCCATTAATTCTCTCCTTTTTAAATTTTCGAAAAGTGTGTCTGCAAATTGTGTTGTTAGCTGCCATACTCCAAAGGAAAGCAAGCAGGTGGCAAATAAACCCGATATTTCACCACCCTAAGAACGGATTGCCATCATTGTATGTTATTTCTGATGGTCAGCTCATTCTGTTACTATGGTTGCTGCAGGACGTCAGCCTGTGATTGATGACCCAAGGGAATTATCAAGGGAATTACCAAACACGTGAGAACCAAGGACTGAATTAATAACACAGTGTTATTAATTGTACATTTGTCAGTTTCGAGTAAGTTAATTAATTATATTGATCCACAGGTAAAGTAGGTAGCGCATATTGGAAACTATGATTGGGTTCACCTATCTGACAGGCAATTCGACCATAGTACTGTATTTGTGCTTCTTACTTTCCCTCACGTGCCATGGACATTCATACACGGGGTAGTCGAAGTACATGAAAGTAAGGCAGTAATTACGACGGGACTGAAGCAAGGTTGTGATCTATACCCCATGTTTTTCAGTATGTTGACAGAGCCAGTGGTATAGGAAATAAAGGTGAAATTTGGAAAGAGATTTAAAGATTAGGGAGAAAAATGAAAAACAAGGCTCATGACTCTCCGTACATGTAAAAGGACTTCGAAAATACATTGAACGATGGCATCATAATAAAAGGTTTGAAAAGGAAAGTAAAAGAAGGGCATCGGAGTGTGGTCGATTTATGTCAGGGTGACAAGGTAATTAGATGTGACTTAAATGAATGACGGTGCCATAAGTAAAAAGGATATAAAATGTCGAATGACCAATACAAGAAGAGCTTTTCTAAAGAAGAGAAATATTTTCAGTTCTAATATAAATTTAAACTTTATGAAGTCTTTTCTGAATGTATTTTCCTGGAGTGTAGCCTTCTGCGGAAGTGAAATGTGGACGATAAACAGTCCAGACAACAAGAGAATAGAAGATTTTAACATATTGTGTTACTGAATAATGCTGAAAATTACGTGGGTAGAGCGAATACCTGATGAAGAAATATTAAATTGGGGAGAAACTAGCTTTTATTACACAAATTTGCTAAAAATGTGTATTTTAATAGAAAACACCTTGAGACGTCAAGGAAATATCAGTTTGCTTATAAAGGGAAGTGTGGTGCGATACCTTGTAGAAGGAGATGAAGGTTTTAACACAAAAAGCAGATTCATGTGAAAGCAGGCTGCAGTAGCTAGGCTGATGAAGTGAGACTTAGATTCTCCCCACATGTCGAACAGTTCATCTACCTTACCCTGTACACATGCTGTGTAAAGAAATACAGTCACATACAATAGGGGCATTCATGTTTTCTTCTGGAAGTTATCGTCGAAGAATTAAATTAAACGTAGTTGCAATCTACTGGTTCTGACGAAGGTTTTTGGGGCGTTTCCTTTGGTCACTTGCCGAAAATGGAAATCCTGTAATAAATTTTCCCATCTGGGACACCGTCTCCTCGCTACCAATTCGCTGGTACTTGGCTATTAGTCCCTGACTCTCTTAACCTTTCTGAGACTATTACCCCTGAGTACAATCAGATTTTAGCATGTACCTCCTTTCCCGTCCCCCTTCTCAACAACATTAACGCCTAACTAAACTTCAGAATGGAGAAAAAATTCCTCTGAACATTTTCATGCCTTAACTACATGACATGTTCTTAAGAACATATACCATCTTCATATAGTTAAGGCTAACCGACCATTGACCTTCTTCTTCTTCTATGCTGGATGCATACGCATTGTCCGAACTCTTACGGGACTCGGTAAGATTGTCTGCCGCGAGTAATGAGTGTAATGGGCAGGGGCAGTACGAATGTAGTGTCTGGACATTAAGTTGGGAATTTGGGTCTCACGAAGAGCGTGCAAGGGATAAATCCCTGCAGTCGCACTATCCTCTGTGCCCTCGGTGGCTCAGATGGATAGAGTGTCTGCCATGTAAGCAGGAGATCCCGTGTTCGAGTCCCGGTCGGGGCACACATTTGCAACTATCCCCGTTTATGTATATCAACGCCTGTCGACAGCTTAGGGTCTTGATTTAATTATCATTTCATTCTAAGAGAGCTGCATGGTCATGGTCGGACATGTCCGAAAGAACGGATAACATCTTCATATATCCTCGATTTGTTCCTCAAGGAACTCTCGACAACCGCTCGAAGTTTGTGGCAACATTACTCGGTTGCTCTGTATAATTAGCATTGCAGTCTTACCAAATACCAGTGTTGGTTTAAAGGTAATAATTTAGTTTCGCGACCGAAACACAATTGATCCTTTTTGTTTGTCCTTTCAGAAAATTACATTTTACCCCTCAAGGGTAATTAGCTCCTTAAAACCTTTGTTCAACAGAAAGCACATGGTAGACTTGTGTCGAAAATTGCATCAAACTATTCTTCAGACAGATGACTACGTCAAAAGCGACACGGCTTCTACTCTCTCGAAAGAGCGCATAATCATCCAAGTGGAGGCGACTCGGGAGAGCACGATTTCCCTTGTTCTTCCCTGACAGGTTGGTTGGCTTTGCTACTGGCCAGACGATGCACGACGAAGCTGCAAACTACCTGTTTTATCTCCTGCAAGTTGGCACCCTCACAAGTAGCGGTTGCTTTCCAGGCTGCAGACGCCGAACAACTCGCAGTGAAGCGTTCGGGATGAACATTCCCCCGGCGAACGCTGCTGTTAATTAGCGGCGGGACCTGCACTGGATTCCTGACGACGCGACGAGCGGCGTCGTAATTAATCGCGCGTCGCGACGCAGCGCGTCGGTGTGTGCTGTGGCTAGGCAAAGAGAGGAGAGGAGAAGTTTGGAGGTGAGAGGAGAGGGTAGGGCAGAGTGGGAGAGAGCGCCGCCCCCAGGGATGCCGGGCTGATACGGACACGCGCCACCTGCCAACATCTGTCTGGGGGGCAGGTCTGCCAGCGCGTGGCGTGGCGAGCCTGATGTCTGTGCAGTCCCCTCTGGGTGACCACCCCACTGGGGGAATCCCCGCCAGCGTGTCGTGTCCGTCTGGCTGCAGCAGGTAGCCGATGCGAATTACGGCGGGCGCGATTTCGTGCCGGGAAAGATCAGTGTGCTTCGTTTACACATAAATGGCAATTTCTTTCACTTGTTGTATGAACATTTATACTTCTTTTTAATTATTCATCACACATAATTTATATGACCACTTGTGGTTTTCTGTAGCGAATGTTAAACAAACAAATTTTCTTATCTGCTTTACGTTAGAACTCCTTTGCCATGCAAACCTTCCCACTCCTTAATTATTTTTTTTAAACTTTGCCTTCAACTTCTTCATTATTCATGCCAGTTTCTTCTATATCTTCGTGCGCTTTTCTTAATTTTTCCTGATATTATCCCGTGTCATCACGAGGACGGTTTGTTAATCTGGATTTGCCAGTATTGATGGTACATAGTGGCTAGGTCCCCTTACTGTCGCCACCCCATCTCCTCTGGGACAGAATTTGAGTACTCCAGTTGCTTGCATCTAGTGTTATCTCATATGAAAGTGTGAGAACTTTGACGAAATGATTGCGAGTCGTGTAACTGAGGCGAGACGTGGGTGACATCCTGGTATTCACCTAGTCGGATGTAGAAAACCGGCAGAGAACCACTTCCAGGCTAGCACGCACGCCGCCCTTCATTGTTAATCGCCGAGCGAATTCGATCTGGGGCTGGGGCACCTCCCGGAATCCCGTAAGCGGCTTGCTAACGCACGCCGCTATTCAGGCTGCTTCAACAAAAAAGGAAAGAAGATTAAAAGGAGTGACTTGCCTCCATGAGGCGGACGTGGGTAACAGTGCATGTGGACGTAAGGATTTGTTTTAGCCAGCTGTGACTCCTCCAAGATCGGTGGTAGGTTTTGTACCGAGCAACACGAGAGGAAAAAAAACTGGTTATGTCCGAATAGGACTCACGCTCTCAAGCCTCCTTACAAACTTTATCTTTATAGACAGATTATCCATCCCGTGAGACGGGATGGATGATTCTTTTTGCTGACGGACACGCGTTTCCTACCGCAATATGATAAACCGGAATTTAACGTTGAAAATTTGAGTTTTGCTATAAATACTATTTATTCTTAAGCAACAGATAGGAAGATAACTACGGAGAGCAAAAATGTTGTGTAGATTACCCAGCCCTTTATATATCCTCAGCTAGTTTCTAGACCGTTTACCATTTCCGGTTTTAGCGGAATCTAGTAAGACACTGACCACATGTGTAAAGAAATCGATCGTTGTGACGTAACGCCCGATAGGTATGCAACATACCCAATGTACAAGTAACGCGGATACAGCCTGAAGTGACCAAAGCTGCTAGGAAAAATACACTAGCCTACGCTTGCTTGTGGAGGTCTACGGAACCCCTCTGTAGTTTTACAACTCTAACTTGTAAGTACATCTGCATCTACATACATACTCCGCAATCCACCATACGGTGCGTGGCGGAGGGTACCTCGTACCACAACTAGCAGCTTCTCTCCCTGTTCCACTCCCAAACAGAACGAGGTTAAATGACTGCCTATATGCCTCTGTACGAGCCCGAATCTCTCTTATCTTATCTTTGTGGTCTTTCTAAGTTGGCGCCAGTAAAATTGTACTGCAGTCAGCCTCAAATGCTGGTTCTCTAAATTTCCTCAGTGGCGATTCACGAAAAGAACGCCTCCTTTCCTCTAGGGACTCCCACCCGAGTTCCTGAAGCATTTCCGTAACACTCGCGTGATGATCAAACATACCAGTAACAAATTTAGCAGCCCGCCTCTGAATTGCTTCTATGTCCTCCCTCAATCCGACCTGATAGGGATCCCAAACGCTCGAGCAGTACTCAAGAATAGGTCGTATTAGTGTTTTATAAACGATCTCCTTTACAGATGAACCACATCTTCCCAAAATTCTACCAATGAACCGAAGACGACTATCCGCCTTCCCCACAACTGCCATTACATGCTTGTCCCACATCATATCGCTCTGCAATGTTACGCCCAAATATTATTTAATCGACGTGACTGTGTCAAGCGCTACACTACTAATGGAGTATTCAAACATTACGGGATTCTTTTTCCTATTCATCCTCATTAATTTACATTTATCTATATTTAGAGTCAGCTGCCATTCTTTACACCAATCACAAATCCTGTCCAAGTCATCTTGTATCCTCCTACAGTCACCCAACGACGTCACCTTCCCGTACATCACAGCATCATCAGCAAACAGCCGCACATTGCTGTCCACCCTATCCAAAAGATCATTTATGTAGATAGAAAACAACAGCGGACCTACCACACTTCCCTGGGGCACTCCAGATGATACCCTCACCTCCGATGAACACTCACCGAGTCAAATGCTTTCCGGAAGTCAAGGAATATGGCATCCGTCTGATACCCTTCATCCATGGTTCGCAAGATATCATGTGAAAAAAGGGCGAGTTGCGTTTCGCAGGAGCGATGTTTTCTACAGCCGTGCTGATGCATGGCCAGCAACTCCTCTGTCTCAAGGAAATTCATTATATTCGAACTGAGAATATGTTCAAGAATCCTTCAACAAGCCGCTATTAAGGATATTGGACTGTAATTTGGAGGATCCGTCCTTCTACCCTTCTTATATACAGGCGTCTCCTGCGCTTTTTTCCAGTCTCTCGGGACTTTACGTTGGGGAAGCCAAGCGTTCAGTCAGCGTGATCACGGTTTAAGACTTTCTGTTGCTGTCAGAAAATGCCGTGCAGTGAAACATTCTCTGGCGGCGTAGTCAGGAAAGAACGCACCAGGAGTATAATAATGCCCTCACAGGTTAAGACGCTGACGAAAATAGAGTGTCACACACTTATAGCAGGACCTTCTCTGGAAGCCGAGCTACGGTAAGCAGAGGGGCGCCGTCGCAGAGATTGTGGCGGAGCCCGGCGCCAGCGTGCTCCTCCAATTAGCTGGACCGCTCAGTGGGGAGGTCTGTGCCGCAGTATTTCCGGCCGCAGGCAGTCGGCTTATTGTGATTGCTACGGTTATGGCGAACAAAGGGCCAGAAGAAGAGCGGCTACCCAGCTAAGCGTAAGTTACAACCAATTAGAGCGAGAGCGCGTCAGCACAGCCGCCCGCCATTAACTGGGATAACGAAATTCCCCGAGGGGTAATTTGTTCCGTGTTTGGGGATGCGGCCGCTCGCTCCATAAAACGCCGGCCTGTCTGCCAGTGTCGCTCAGCTACGTCTCCTCTCGTCTAAGTCCCGCGGGGGTGGGTGCGACACCCCGGCTCAGACCCACAGTGCCTGCCTGCCTGCCTTCGATCGCGCTGATACGCCACTAGCGCTCCGAGCGCCTGCCGTCGAGTCGAAATCTGTGCACATTGTCACTCTGTGCGGTAGATTCCCGTGCTAAGTACAAAGGAACACACGTCCCCTGCCCCCCCCCCCCTCCACACACAGTCATATCGCAAACGAACAAGTGGTAATTGTACACAACAAGTACATGCTTTGTAGTTGCAAGTGAAACTACTCGCAAGTTGGAACTCCCTGGTAGATTCATACTGTGTTTTGGACTGGGACTCTAACGTGCGACCTTTGTCTTTCGCGGGCAGGTACTCTTCCAACTGAGCTATTGAAGAGGTACTCAAGATCTGTCCGAGGCCTTCGTGAAAGCTGGCCTGCGACTGGCTCGGGGCCAACGAGACATTATGGTCCTGCTCCAAAAGTGTGACGTCACACTAGTAGGCTTGCCCGCCACAATTCGCGAACGCACGGCTCCGTGCAGGGCCCACGGGAAATCGACGTTCAATTGGAGAGATACCCACCAGAGGTCTTAATTTCCTCGTGTGATATCGACAACTTGCATAGATTTGAACACGCAGTCAAGAATTATTAAACTCGTCTGAAATAATTATTCGCTCCCCGCCCGAGACGGCTTCTGGCACTCTTAAAACCAGCAGTGTCACGTGGTATGACGTACGCGCCATGTCTTCCACGTAGGCCTCGGAGTCAGTGTAAGAGTGGGAAATAGACAAATGAGGTATGAAACTGACCACCGTGAGATCAAGCTTTTGGAAAAATATTTAATTGCTTGGAAGTAATCACTACAATTAAGGAAAACTTAGTTATCTGAGATAAAATCGAAATATTTCTCGAACAGTTGTAAATGAAGTGGCCGTGCGGTTCTAGGCACTCCAGTCTGGAACCGCGTGACCGCTACGGTCGCAGGTTCGAATCCTGCCTCGGGCATGGATGTGTGTGATGTCCTGAGGTTAGTTAGGTTTAAGTAGTTCTAAGTTCTAGGGGACTGATGACCACAGATTTTTAGTCCCATAGTGCTCAGAGCCATTTGTAAATGAAGTATTAAGAAATTCATCTCTTCAGCGCCTAGAAATTTTGGGCATAAAAATTTGCGTTGGTGTTACATGCAAATGTCAAAAAAGCTTTCTTCGTAACAAGTACTAAATTTGGGACATTTTGGGAACAGAAGACACTAGAAGGCGAATTAGATGTAAAATAGTTCATGCTTTCTGAACAAAACTCAACAATAAAAATGTGAGTTGGCTTGTCTGAAAGTACGAAAGAAAAGGTATTGGAGAAACATTTGACGCGTCTTTGAATGTTTCTCGAAATCATGTACAGGAAATGAGGTGACAATGGAGACAAAAAATTTCACTGTTTAGCTTACAAACTTAAAATGCTAGAGGATATTTGTCTGGCCGATTGTGTAGGCGGTGCAGTCTGCTGCTGTGTGACATTGACGTATTTCTATGATCTATGCCCGAAGGTACAAAATAGTTCCAATGTTTTATAAATCTCAAAAATTTTTCAGTAGAGAATGCTTGGAATAGGAAGAAAGAGAAAGCGTGTTGCACATCGCCACCTCATTTGCTGTCTATAAGTTTGAGCATTATTCAAAGGCACTTCAAATGTTTCTATAATCTATTTTATTTTTCCTACATCTACATCTACGTCTACATCTACATCTACATTACTACTCTGCAATACACAGTTAAGTGTCTGGCAGAGGGTTCGTCGAAGCACCTTAGAGCCATTTTTCTAGTGTTCCACTTTCGAACAGAGTGCGGGAAAACGAACACTTAAATCCGTCCGTGCGTCCTGTAATTTCTGTATTTTATTACGAAAAACATTTCTCCCTAAGTAGGTGGGCGCCAACAAAATATTTTTGCGAAATTAGAATTATATTAATACTGTCAGCTGCTGACGGGCGTTGATATACATATCAATGGGGACAGGTGAAAATATGTGCCCCGACCGGGACTCGAACGCGGGATCTCCTGCTTCCATGGCAGACCCTCTATCCATCTGAGCCACCGAGGACACAGAGGATAGTGCGAGTGCAGGGACTATCTCGTTCAAGCCTCCCGCGGGACCCTCATTCTCACCTTGTATGCCCAAACACTTCATTTGTAGTGTCCCACCCCAACACACTCATTACTCGTGGAAGACATTCTTACCGAGTCCCGTAAGAGTTTATGTGTGCATCCGCACAGAAGAAGACGAAGAAGAAGGTCATGGCCGGTATTGCCAGAAATATATACTTATATGGATATGGTGTCTGTTCTTTCGGACATGCCCGAAAGAACAGACACCATATCCATATAAGTATGCAAATATTTTTG